>NC_140187.1:2665991-3265991 GCF_965226575.1 Pagrus pagrus | reverse complement strand
ATCACTTCATTCAGTGATTTGGGTGAAACCGGGTCATGTTTTTTGGGGAATAGATTTGATGGTTTTCCCTCTCCTGCCCTCGGGCTGCTCTGCCTTGACAGATATGTAGCGTTACTAGTTGCTAAAGAAACTGCTAACAAATGTTCTGATAATCAGCAGGAACACCTCCAGACCGGGGACGTACGCCGCCTCTGAGAAGCTCAACTCTGCGCAGTAAAACTGGTGATGGAAAAGCAAACCAGCGCGGCTCGGTTTGACTCGGGACATTATTTTACACCTGAGTAGTACTTCACAAAATTGAAACAATTTTGGGGGTGGGGCTTGCAAAGCTGGACATTTCTGATTGGTTGAGTACGCACAACATTTTATTTTAGCCACAAGTTTGCTTTTTGTTCATTGTGCTTCGGCACATCAACACAGAGCAACAAAGGAAAGCATACAACACACGGACGGCTTTAGTCACACACAAAAATTAAATGTAAAACAGCGGTCGCTTTTTCATACGCCGGAGAACTTATTTGCCTGATCAACGCTGCAGTTTTCTGGTAATTTGGGTGGAAACAGCTCTGAACCACAGTCTGTACCGTCACTGTAGGTGCAGACGGGTCAGTTTGCTTTTGATGTTTGCCGGCAAAAGAAAAAAAAGATGCTTTGAGTGGCGCGAGTTAAATGCACTAAAACATAAACATTAAAACAGTAACTATGTTATTTATGATTTCATAATGACCACCACTTGCACACCGAGGCATTAAAGGCTGAGACCAACAGGGATAACAAACAGCATCTTTATGTTTGTAGTTCTGTTCCACTTGCCTCCTCCCATCATGTCTCTATTTAAGCAGTTAAAGATTCCCTATGTGAAGTGGTTACACACCACATAATGACAGAGCAAAAGCAAACACACACAATCATATGGAATGATTAGTAATGGAACAGATGTTTACTGTTTTTCTTTGCATGCTCTATTTTACCAACATAACAGAAGGAGAATGAACTGAAGTGAACTGAGGACAGAGAAAGAAAATTCTTTACATCTTGTAATAAAACCTGAGTTTGTGAGAGTTTCCGGATTTGAACTGCAGCCATTAGAAAGCCGAGACTCTATCGTACTTTTAATGGAGGAGAAACGTGCCAACTGCAAACAGGTGGAGCGAACTGTAAAGCTCCAGACTGAGCAGAAAACAAGAACTCAACACAGTCCATCCACAAAATGACTGAAAGGTAACAGAACGTCTATTGTTGAGTTTTGTTCGGGGTAGTTTTCTTTTACCAACAACAGCTACAGCAGTTTAGTCCTTCTGTCTGTCCTTACTTATTATATGGTGTCTACACACACACACACACACACACACACACACACACACACACCCATAAGAAGACAACTTTTCCCCTGCACAGTGTACCAAAACAGTTTCTGTACAGTCACCAATCAAGGCTTCACATTATAATTATCTCTGCTGTACAGTGCTGTGTGTGTGTGTGTGTGTGTGTGTGTGTGTGTGTGTGTGTGTGTGTGTGTGTGTGTGTGTGTGTGTGGGCTGTGTCATTACGTGGTGACACCATGTGAAGCTGTGGCTCTGTCCCTGTGTTTGAGTTTCTTTTTGCTTACTTGTTTACTTGTCGTCTCCCTGAGCCTTACAGTCGGATGGTTCTTTGATTTCAGTGCTGCGATTTTATTACAACTCTGGTTTTATTTTTTTAAAGTTTTGTCCACCATTTATTTGAGTGATAACAGCATCGTACTCACCAAGTTAATAGTTGAGATGTGGTTAGACAAACTTTGGGTCAGGACTGTCAGTAAAGTCTGTGACACCAGAGATATGCCGCCTTGTTAGCCCAAAATAACTGCACAGGGACGCTGCTAAGATGGCTACCGAGCGGCAAACCTCGCCTTAAAAGACTTCAGGTGTTCCCAATTTTAGGTTGACCTCAACATAAAGTGTCATCTGGTTAAACTGTTGGTTTGTTTCTTGGTCAGATCGTCTGACTGCTTGTGTTTCTTCACCATCGGGCATCGCTAAAGGGGCGTTGTGTAGTTTTGTTGAAGAAATTCAAACTCAGACTTGTAATATTTACAATATTAATGAGGTGATAATACAAATTCAGAAATATGTATGTTTTCCATAAGTGAATAAACAAGCTGTTCTCAGAGGACAATAAGGTCCCAGAATACTGTTTGAAGCTGGAAAGGTGGCAGGGTCCGCCACATATAAACAAAGTAAAACAGTATAAATGGTGTTGTCCTTTAAGGTCACTTTGTGTATTTAGTTTGTTTAGGCAGAAAAATGAAGATCCTTCTCTGTAGTTTTGGGGAAGATATTTTAATCAGAGGACTGCTCCTTTAAATGAAACTTGAATAAAGCAGCAGAAGTTCACGGTGGTTTGCTTAAAATTGATTTACACGCCGAGTACAGTGTGATCATAACCAACAGAAAGCAAAACTATGACAAAATAAGAACCATGTTGTAATAAACCGAAACCATCCGTCAAATGCTTTGAGTTCTTTCTGATTGTTTACCGTGTTAAACAGTTCTGGTGATTCAGTTTGTGGTAAAAGAGTCGAGATGATCGATTGGACTGAGAGAGGAAAGACAGTGAACAGAGGAGTGTGGAGAGAGCGGACCGAAAAATAAGACACGTAGCAGAAAACATGTTCAGAGATGTTAAAGCCACATCAGACATCACTCTGTTTACCATGGGCGGGTCCGGGCTGAGACTGTGTGTGTCTGTGTGTGTCAGTGCGCGTGTGATGTGTGTACCGACTATTTCTGTGTCCGTGCATTTGCATGTGGATTTGTCGAGAGGGAGGACAGAGAGAGAGAGTATTTGTATAAAAGCCTCCAGTTTTCATTTTGATTGTGGTGTGTGTGTGTGTGTGTGTGTGTGTGTGTGTGTGTGTGTGTGTGTGTGCCTGCACGTGTTTGGGCGTTTCGGTTCTATTTCTGCCATATAAGGCCAATCTGCAGTCTTTCCTGGCAAGCTTTCAGCTTTCAGTGTCTTTGATTATGCCATGGTGGGGCCAGGTGCAACCATGGCAACCACAGGGTGTGGTGCTCTGATAACGGGAAGGGGTGTGGCCTAGGTGCCTACCTGGCACTATGTCTAGGTTGCTATGGCAACATTCGAACCACGAGGCTGAGAGCGAGTACAGGCCTCACAGCACAGAAGCTGCTCAGACGGTCTGAATTTAGTCACGATTCATAGACATGATAATTAAAAATACTGAAATCAGCAGCTTCAATTTCGAACCTTAAAACGTTACTCTGAAGGTCTGAGTGTCCAACATTTAACAAGATAAAACCCTGACATGTACACAAAAAGAAAACCCTCTGGAAACAGTTCACAAACAGAGCCGGGACAAGTTTTACAAGGCCAGAGATAAGTCCAACAAGTCGCAAGTCAAGACCAACAACATCCAAGTCATGATTAACAAAAACCCAAAGTCAAGACCAACAAGTGCCAAGTCAAGATTAACAAGTTCTGAGTTAAGACCTCAGAACTTGTTAAGTCTCACGTCAAAAGGAACACATTTAAGACTAAAAGGTCCCAAGTCAAAAGCTAGAAGTCCCAAGTCAAGACTAAATAGAACCAAGTTGAACCCAACAGGTCCAAAAGGAGGACTAACATTTGTCCCAAGTCTAGACTGGTAAGCCCCGGGTCAAAAAAATAAACGAGCCCAAATAAATAAAAGATCCAACAAGTACAAATCAAGATGTTCGTTCTGTACAAAGTGAGCCGGCTCCATCCATTTTATAATACTTGCCAATTTGACAAATCTTCCACTGGAGCTAAAATGTTACAGACTCTGTACCCAGAGGGTAAAAATAAATAATATTTACCACTAAATGGATTAAAAGAGATCAGTAAAATGACTACTGGCAGGGCTGACATAGGGTTTGATCTTTAAATAAATGCTGAAACCCAGCAGACAGAAAATAAAGAAACCGACTGTCTTCTTAAAAACAAGACCACATAAAAAATGGATGTGGCAGCTAGCAAAGAAACATGTTCCCAGGGGATTATTTCTTCCCTCGGGGTGTCAGGTGACTGACAGGAGGCAGAGCATAACATAATACACAGAAAACACTTATCTCAGCACAATGAGGGCAGGATCAAACAGACGCGTCATGTTTACTGTGGAGGATTATCTCACTCTGTGGAAGATGGTTTTAATATTCAGCAGGTGGCATCTTCTTCTCAAGTAAACAAGCTCTGCTAGCTGGAGCTTTGCTTGGAAGGTAAAACCACGACTGCTTTCCTTCACCTTCTATTCAGCTGTGCTAACGCAACTCGACAGACAGTTTTATCGTCGCAGTGTTTGTTTCAGTGCTGCTGGAAACCTGCAGGATGTGAGACGAAGGCGATGTCGAACCCGACAGACGTTCTTCTTACCTTTCTTCACCTTCTTCTGCAGTTTGATGGTGTCTGACGATTTCTTCTTGATGTCTGCTCGGGCCTTCTTGTACTCTGAACAACGAGAACAGACCGGCAGTGAGGTAGAGTTAGTGTGTGTGTGTCTGTGTGTGTCTGTGTGTGTGTGTGTGTGTGTGTGTGTGTGTCTGTGTGTGTGTTAGTATATGGACATACCTTTAGCGTGGTCTTTGTCCAGCTGACTGGCCACTTTTTTCCACTCCTCCATCTTCAACTCGAGCGGAGTGATGAGACCTTCTGAGAGCGCTCTGAGGAAGAAGACAATTTAAAGTCTCACTTAATCAGCTTCATTTTCTTTGAATTAATCCTAAAAAATAACTTTCCCAAGGAATCTGGGATTTACACCAGAATCTCTCTGGTAGTTTGGGTCAGAATAATTAATTTTAGTATTATTTGTATGTTGTGCTGCAACTAACAATCTATATTATCAGATATTTGTCATGTCACCTGATGAATATAAGTCAAACATTTAGTCCCTCTTGGCTCTATTTTTGGTCTCCAACAACTCTTGTGGGAAATATTTGGCTCTTTAGCTCCTAAATGCTTCACTTTCAGTTCACTTCTAACTGTGTCTGTCTTCTGTTTGGTGCTGAGCAGGTAGTGTACAGTGGGTTTTTAGTTTTTAGCTTTTTCTATTAAAACAGCTGTCTGCTGCAGCCAAACTCGATGATATGAGAGCGGTGACAGTGAAGCTGCAGTTAGACAATAAACAACGAGCAGACAGACACTATATAAGCTCTGTGAAGCAGAGGGGAGCTGCAGATTCAGGTGATCAATCTCTCAGAGTCCATTGCTAGCAGCGACCTCATTCATATTTTCATTTGATACATATTTATTATAAAAATATCAATTATTGTCACTGTAATGGAAAGCTTTAGACCTCTGTTGAGGTAAATGATGAGTTTAAAACCAGGCTGTCGTTATCATCCCTGACTGTCCAACATCATTCAGCCTCAGTGCTAATGTGTGTGAATCATCTGAGTGACAGCTTCTCTAATGACAGCAGACAGTAAAGTGAATGCAGCAGCAGCAGGAGTGACGGTAATAACAGGTGAAATCAGGACAACACACAACTGCTGCTCTCTCACACTAACACGCACACACTTCCTGGCTGGTGTGTGTGTGTGAGCATATGTCAGCCGACGGTAATTAAAGCGTCTCGTTCCAGCACCGTCAGAAAAAAGGCGTCATCACACCGTCATTCACACTTTCACCTGCTCTCCCATCGTCTAGTAAATAACACATGCGATGCTACCGTGTGTGTGTGTGTGTGTGTGTGTGTGTGTGTGTCTCTTACGTGGTGAACAGTTTGAGTTTGGACTCGATGCTGCGGTGCCTCATGCACATCCTGGTTAGCGCTGAGCCGATGTCCTTGGTCGCACCTGAAGAGACGAAACAACAACACAGCCATCAGATGATGAGTATCGTTTTAATCAGAAACTGAAATGTTTCAAAAATAAAGCTCAGGATGCAGCGTCGACACTACAAAATAAAATACCAGCTGATGACATAATAGGATTTTGTACATGTATTCCTCTTTAAAGGGTCTGTCCACACTAAGAACTGTAACTATAATCATAACCATGCAAAAAAAAAAACATATGGTTTTATGAAATTCTTCAAACTTCAGAGTCTCCATCAGCACCACAGACCAGTGTGGCAGTATGTATCAGGTGAAATAGTGTTATGTATGGGTCATTTGCAGCCTAATATACGTTACATAAGTGTTGAGTAAGTTGTCTTAAGTGTCTTTTAGATCAATAAGCTTAAATAAAAGAGGTCGGCTACAGTTAGAAACCAATATTTTTAAGCACTCCTGCAACGTTATTTTGTAGTCCCGGGAATCAAGCTGCAAATTAACATGGATTCTGATTGGCTGTTGGTGCTTCTATGATTCATTGAATCGCTCTGGAAGTGATCCTAACGGTATCGCTCCACGCTGACGTTGTTGTTATAGTTGGTGTGTGAACTCTGACAAACTAAAATACACTGTGGACTATAAGAGAAACTGCATTGAAACAAAGTGAACCTGAAGCAACTTATTCAAGTGATTGACAGTATTTTCATGTACAACCAGCACGTAACAGTAGCTGAACGACATTACACAGTCTGTTTAACAAAGAGTGTGTGTGTGTGTGTGTGTGTGTGTGTGTGTGTGTGTGTGTGTGTGTGTGTGTGTGTGTGTGTGTGTGTGTGTGTGTGTGTGTGTGTGTGTGTGTGTGTGTGTGTGTGTGTCATCATTGCTTCATCGCGTGGCATTAAGGAAATACCATCTGATTAAGATCTTATGACAAGTGTTGTAATGTGTGTTGAAACAATAGGTGTGTGCGTCTCATTTTGTTAATGAATTACATAAGAAGAAAGAAACCACCGTCTTTCACAATCGGCCTCGCTTAATTGGATGGAACAATATTAAGTCTCTCACACACACACGCACACACACACACACACACCAAGACAAACCAACAACAACAAACAAACCGACGGCACTTCATGAGACAATAATAGCTGGGATGCCGGCAACACATCGCACCAACACAGCACCAACTATCTCAGACAGTCGTTGTCATGAAGCTGGTTGATCAAAGTTGAAAGAAGCAATAAAAACATGTGTTTACTGGAACTTTTTTCCAAACTCATAAACATGAATTAATGCAACAGAAGAAGATTCATATAACGCTGCTGGAGACAAACACGGATTTACATTTTGTTTTACATTTATTCAGATTTGTGCAACACTGGGAGGGAAACATAAATGTTGACAGAGAGAGAAACACGGAAAAGAGCTGCATCCACACTGGGTCCTCTGTCATCTTTACACACACACACACACACACACACACACACACACACACACACACACACAGACACACACACACACACACACACACACACACACAGACACACACACACACACACACACAATGACTTCTTTGTGGCACTCAGACATTTGTGGACATGACGCTTCCTGTTAAACTGACTTCTCTGTCACACACACACACACACAGACACGCATCGTTTTCCAGGATCAATCACGTGAAATCAATAAAATCGAGTGGTACTTAATAAACATCCCATTGTAAAAGTACTGTATATAAATGGAATCTGTTGTGCATTTATACTGTACATGTTTTCTTCTTGTCCTGGATGTTTGATGTAACTCTACCCACTGAACTACCTGATAAAGATCAAGAGTATATTACTGTGATAAGAGGATTAATTACAGATGAAATATGAGTCAATCAATCAGAATGAACGGGCAACTCGTTTGAGTCTTATTTCAAGCAAAAATGCCAAAATATTCTCTGGTTTCAGGAACACAAATATCAGGATTTGCAGCTTTTCTCTGATTTGAATCAATGACACCTGAACACCTTTGTGAGTCAGAGGATTGATCGGACTGAGCAAGCTTTTTCAAAATGTCAGCGCGGACTCCGGGAAATTGCAACAAGCGTTTTTGACTTGACATCGCGATGAATGCATGATTAATAGATATATAACTGCCAGATTAACCGTGACTAAGTCCGAGCATACAGGGGCATTTTTTGATTTTATCTGCATCACTCAGCTCCACTCTGAGCAGGAACAAAGTGACACAGCAGATTTACACTGAAGAGTCTGAATGTGAGAGTTCACACTGACTCATTTCATGTCATTTGAATATCTAAATCTGAGAGCCACACACACACACACACACACGCTGCAACGCGCTGAGTCACTGCCGAGTTACATAAAATCAAAAAAGAGAGCAAACACAGTGAAAGATCAGGTGTGTGCGCTGACAGGAAGTGATGTCAGAGTCAAACCTGGACTATAAACACTTAACACTCATTCACCACCCTCACTCCTTCCATCCCTCCGTCTTCCTGTACATACTGAAGCAGCTGCTTTACTTCTTTTTCTTCCTTCGTTCCCACAAAACTCATCTAGCCTCCATTCATCCTCTCATTCTCATCCTCCATCTGTCCTTCTGCCTCTCCTCTCTCTCCATCCTCCTGCGACTGCTCAGAAACAAAACATTCATTATCGGCTCTCATATATGAGCAGAAACGTGGCAAGGGCAGGCACACACACACACACACACAGACACACACACACACACACACACACACACTCACAAGCACAGGTATGAGGCGTGGGTTAATCGTTGAAGGTGTGGCGAAGGTATGTTTGCTTTATTTGCCTGTCCCTCCCTGTTTGAAGCTCTGAGCTCAGGGAACATTAAAGTCTAGGACAGTGAACTGCAGCAGCAACATTATCCTAATGCGCCCAAAGCAAAGGTTTCAAAAGTCTGTCGGGCGATGTTTGGAGAGTTTGTGTTAAATCCTGTCTGGTTTAAAAGCATTAAATTTGCCAAATCAATGTTCCTTTTCTTAAAGATGCTCTAATAAATATTATTGTGACCATCATTTGTCGTTTGCTCTGATAAACCCGCCACACACTACCTGCCAGGCACCAAACAACAATTCAGAGTCTAGCTGGTGAAGAAAGTGAAATCTAGCTGCTAAAGAGACAGATATTTTTCAAACGCACTTTTGGAGACCAAACCTGAGCAAAAAATAGAATAAATATTAGCTGTGGGAATCATCTGAGGCCCCACGATGCAATATTATCACAATACCAAACTCACAACATGATACCCTTGCAATTTTAAGCATTTTGTGATATAATGATAACATTTATTGCGACATATTGCAATTTATTAACTTTTTTCAACTGTAAATTAAGTCCCCAGAGGGAAACATCTACGCCATCATCTGTTTTATCTACAGAGATACATTTTTCAGTCTGTTCTACTCACTTTTATTTTTCATAGCAGGAAAATGGGATTATCACGGACACAGATTAACCAACACTGTCGTAGACAAAACCAATCCTGCTGACCGTGACCTCTGCTGACCTCACCTCAGTACAATCTAGTGAACTAAAAGGCAATTAGTGTTGTTATTTTAGTACCTGAGAGTTCATAATTAAAGATTTGCACGTGTCCGTGTATTGATACAATATTGCTATGGAAATGTTTTGCGATTCTCTGTTGTACGCATGTTTTCCTGCATCATTAGGGCCCGTTAAAAATGGCAACATGGCGTCATCGCCACAAAGAACAGCTCAAGACACTCGAGCAGTCAGGTGATCAGACGGGCTGGAAACACCGATACAAACCGCTCTATTTGGAGGAGAAACTGAAAGTAATCACAGATGAATAGCTGGTTATATTAATAATCAAAGCTGTGAGTCTGGAAACTGTGGCGGCTGTTTACAACAGCGTGAGTAGTAATTTCATTTTCTGCTCCAAAATAACTTACAATGATGTCACCATGTTCCCAGCACTGGGACATTAAACCATCACCATCAATAAACTACAACTGCAACACAAAAAAAACCCAAGTACAATGATAGACATAAGTTGTTCCTTCGAGTTTTTCATTTTGAAGCTGCACAGACACCATCCTGCTGTCTGCTCGTTTGGTCATCGCAACAAGTTGTTTATTGATGCCTCCCTGTGACATTTCACTCAGACAGAATAAATATTTACAGCCTTTTTATTGAAGACATCATTATAAAACTCAGTATCACAACCAAGCCCTGTTAAGTGCGGTGAATATTCACATAGCGACACGTTAATTACGACGTGTGATAGAGCGTGTGTGTGCGAGTGTGTGCTGTAGCCAGGTGCTTAACACTCTAGGCGTTCGTTGCGTTTGTGTTCAGACATGTCTAATGGAGCGCAGAGTCGACTGGAGGTAACTTTAGAGAAAAATGCAACCTGACAAGATCAGACAGAATCAGTGTGGGAGTCGGTTTGTTTTTGATTCTCACATTTTGTTTTGCTGTGGTTTAAATGTCCTGATGACTGAGCTGAATAAATTATCTGTTTGAGTCCATCAGCACAGAATCGAGGAGAAGTGAAACATTTTGATCCAGCGAGCTTTTTTGTGTGTAGATGCACGTTTCTGTGGGTGAACCATGTCATGTAAACACACCACGTGGTCAAAGGTAGGCTGACAGATGAACACAACACAAATCTACATGTGATTGTTGAATATCTCATTCTAAAACTATGCGCATTAAACAAACAAAGCTCTGTTTATGCGTCGGCTTTCTGAGCAAAAGACAAAAGACTTGTAAAGTCTGTTACCTTTTTTAAATCTTGTCTCAAAACGTACTTTTACAGGAAGGTTTTTTATGGTAAAGCTGCTGTTCTGGCTTCTATCCCTCCTGTCTTACTGTTATTTTATTGGTTTTATTATGTAATCAGTTGTATCGTTTTATTTATGGTGTGTTGTCTTTTTTTATCTTGTTTGTACCATTTTATGTTTTGTTTCTTGTTTTCTCAGAAATGTTTCCACCAGATTTTGGAAGCTGGCTGCAGAGATTTGCTCTGATACAGACACCACAACCTTTTGTCCTGACCTGACTTTGTGCACGAGTTAACGATCATGTTGAAACTAGAGCTTGACCTGTAATAGATTTTTGGGGCCAATGCCAATACAGATATTAGGGTGTAAAAAAAATTCAGCTATCGATAAATCCTGTTGATATTCTTATCTGTATACATAATTACTGCAAGAAATCCTCACATGTTGAACACTTGTGACAACGTTACATAATGGAGGCAGGATATTCTGCAGTTTAACAATAAACTTGCCCTGATGAAGACTCTCGTAGGTGTATCCATTGAATTAATAATAACTTAATAACTTTAATTATATCAGCGAGCCTGACTGCCTACATGTACCGTGGACTTTCTTGGCAAGTAAGCTGGACAGTCACTTTCTTTGTCATTTTTAATTTGCATAACAATAAACTCCAAAGCCCAAAGTGACATCAGTGCACTAAAAGAGCATCTTTTTCTGCGACGTGTTCTGTAAAGACGAAATATATCATACCGGCCCACGTATAAGCTGACGATGATGTATCAGCCGGGCTCCAGTGGAAACAGGTGAATTGAAACTACTGTCTAAAATATCATTGTATGTTGTAGCGTAACAACATAAGAATAGAATGGGATTTGTGTTTATTAGTACGAAAGGGTGTACACATGCTGTATAAAGAAATCCTGGTTTCACAGTGTTGAGTCAAGTTCAGCACTGAATATAAAGCAGAACATTTACGGTTTCGTGTACGTTTACTTTTCCTCACTCGTCGGCCTCGCTGTGAATCATTTATTATCATTTCCACACTGTGTCTTGTTTGTAAAGCAGACTCTGTTACCTGCTGTAAAAAATGCTCATGACACAAAGTATGAATGACTTGACTAAAATCAGTCATAAACTCCTGTGTGTGGAAAAAGAGGAAGAGGAAAATAAAAAGCTGCTCCAGTCATTTATAATTTCCCTCCATTTTCCAAAGACACAACGCCAGAGAGACAGAGAGGGAACTGTTCACCCTCCTACTAAACCCAGATTTTCCAGCTTCCCTCTCCTCCTCACAGCTCATAATGTGGCCCTTTCAGAGAAGTCTGCGAGAGTGTGTGTGTGCATGTGAGTCTGTCTCCCTGTGTGTGTGTGTGTGTGTGTGTGTGTGTGTGTGTGTGTGTGTGTGTGTGTGTGTGTGTGTGTGTGTGTGTGTGTGTGTGTGTATTAACTCCTGTTGATTTCTCTGCTCTCAGGTTATTTCCACAAAGGATTTATTTTTCTCTCAATCTGCTCCCTGACGCTCTCAATGTGACCATCAGGTAGACGAGCTTCTGTCAAACATTGTGATCTTACAAACATCCAGCTGGACTGAAACTTGACCAATATTAAGAAATGTGGAATTTGTGCCCAGTAACTTCTCCTAAAACTACAGCTGCATTTCGACCCAAAAAAGCAGCGTAGTCGCCCTGATATTGAGGTAGGATTTATGAAGTGCTGTAGAGATTTCAAAATAGAGACACATATGTTGTTTTCTGCGAAACAGCCTAAACACTTTGCAAGAGCATCGCTTTTCCATCTGTTGTACACTTTCTCCTGTAATTTCATGTTAATGCGATCACAAACAATCTGCTGATTTGAGATTGTGATCACTCTTGAACACGTCCCTAACTACTTTCCAGGCATATTGTGGAGATTGCTGTATTTAATGTCCTTTTACTTCCATTTTGAAACTTCAGTACATGCCGTGTTGTAAACAACAATACCTCAGGCGGTTCTAACTAGTGAGTTTTAGTGGCGTGAATGGAGAAAATCATAGCCTATTTCATGTCTGGTCTACAGGGTATTTCAAAACTCTGAAAATAGTTTGCAATTTATATTGCGGATTGCAATTTTGATGAAATATTGTTTTTTGGTGAGATGGCCCACCCCTAAAGTAACCATACGTTAGGAAAGTTAGGAAAAATAATGTTCCACAAGCTCAATTTCAATTCAGGTCCATGTGGTGGAAATGTTCCTCCAAAGGTTCCCGGTCCCTGGAAAACTTTCCTAGTTGAAACACAGCTACCACTCCCATCTTGGATCAAAACTAGACTTGTCACCATGACAACATCTCAAGTCTAAAACAGCAACAGCCCCAAACTCACCCACCCACGGCCTCTTTATATTGATCCAGTTACTGATTAACCAACCAGTTGACCAGTCAGTCAGGCTGGAGCAAACCGTCTCCTCACCTCTGAAACCCAAAACAAACTCGTGCACAGAGTCGACCTCAGGAAACCTCCGCTAGACCTAGTCAGCTCTCAGTAAGACGTCTTGTGATTTGTGTGCGTCTGTGTGTGTGTGTTTGCGTGCGTGCTTCGAGCCCCATGATGCCAAAGACGTCAACTGTTCCCTCGTTGCCGGGGAGACCGGTCATGTGGAATCACCAGAGAAGAGACAAGAGGAACCTGCTTCAAAATCAGCTGATGGTGACAAGATTTATGCCAACTTTTAGCTGTGATGCTGTTTTTATCATCACGTCTGAACATTAGCACCGATGCCTGCAGTCATCCACAGACATTACTGAGCTGTTTCTGAGCGTTACACATACATCCAGTCAGTACACGTACAGTCAACGCTCTGGGAAGGCAGAAGTCAGTGTATTATGTGTTCAACTTTTGCACTTTTATTCTAAAGAAGAAAACAGAAGTCCGATCATTAAAACAATTTGTGTAGAAAGGAAAAAGAAAAGAGGACGATTTAGAAGAAGACCAAACAAAGTGATTGGCGTTATCAGACAGCACCGATCGTTCGTCTCCGTTTTACTGAAATATAATAGAATAAAGTCTCGTGATTTGATTTGATGTGAACTTGACACACAAACACACACCCAGAGGAAAGAGCTCACATCAGCCAGTGAAAAGCAGAGACAGACCGACGCCTCGCAGCTTCTATTTAGGGACACGCTGATCGATCGGTTGTTGATCTATATCAGACAATCGATGGCTCAGCGGCTCGGCCGGGGGGTCGTTAAATTTGATTCTTGGAAAAACTGATCAAACAATAGAGACGGCACATTAACTGTCACGGCCCACTGTTGTGCCAGCCATGAAAAGACTTTCCATTTCCAGATCAATTCCAAATGTATATGCACGATCCTTGATTTGACTAACGTAACGTTTGCCATTGCAAAACTATTTACTGCAGACTAGTCAAAATGTTGCCGCCAGGATTTTCAACGAGAGCTGAAATGACAAATCGCATAACTCCCATTTTACGCAACTTCACTGTTGTGTAAAACTTCCCGTTTCTACTAGAACTGATTTTAAAAGTCCTTCCTCTTTATTTAAATGGTCCCACCCTGTTTCATATCACAAACTCGTTTCTTCACCAACACTAAGATCCTCGACAGCTACCCTGGCAATAAGTGTCAGCACAAAGCTGCCTGCTTTTGGCCATTATGCCCCAAAGGGTTTTGTAATCTGTTGTTCAATCTTTAAACTTAAAACTGGTCAACTGTTTTCCAGATTTTCAAGGTTTTCCAGGACGCATGGGAACGCTCTCAAAACGTTCAACTTTGTTTGAAACTGTCTTTGTTCTGAAATGTTGACGTCATTAATGACCAAATTAAATCCATGTCTGTTTAATTATGTTATGGGATTGAGATCAATAAGAGCAAGTTTGTCACCCTTTCTCCACTTTATTGTCTATATCCGAGTCATCACCGCAGTCTGAAGTCTCCCGTGACTACAAAAGAAATTTCTTTTGCCTCATACGACAACGATTTAGTGGCTCTGTAAACAACTACGAACATCATGATTCTTCTGCAAAATGTGTTAAAAATCAAAATATCATCACTGCTGGAGCTCAGAGACTCACATTTCTGACCAGCTGTACAAAAGGACGGTTCTATCTGAACTTTATGGCTGCAGGCTTTCCACATTTCGGTTCTGACCAGGTGTGCAACGGCTTTAACACATACGAGTACTGACAGTGATGTTAGCCATTCGTAGGTGTTTTTATTCAGTTTTTGCACAAAAACTCAGACAGTCAGGAGCTGTACTGTCCTGTTAACAGTGACATCAGAGACATCAACTCGCAGTTTTACTCGATTGCAGCAGTTTACTTTTTTGTTAAGTGGGTTGTTGTCTATCAATTTAATTTTATATACCCATTAATTAGAATATATGTTCTTTGGTCAGCTGTAGGTGACACACCACGAGGACTCTGTCAGTGTCTAGAAGTCACACACACTGATAAACTACAGTTAAAGTCGGCTGACAGTGAAATACGTTCCCACATCAGGTGTGCAAAACCACTGAGGTGCCTTTGAGCAAGGCACCGGGCTTCCAGCTAGCAGTCTGTCTGGCCTGGTAAACAATCTTTAGCCACGCAGTATTTTCCACTTCCCAGATCACAGAAAGATGAGAACATGGGTATTACCGTGGCAACCAACGACAAAACCCACACACGGACCCATCAGACCGGTTCTCTCTCACACACACACACACACACACACATATATACACATATATACACAAAAACCCCTGCAGGAGTTATTAGGGGCTGAAGGGGAGAAAACAATTAAGTGTTTTTACATGTTGACAGGGCTTGTCAACAGGTGTAACAGCGTGTGTGTGTGTGAGGAATAGAATAGAGGTAATTAGCGGCTTCATTGAAGTCAGTTGTTGAATTATTTTTTTGACTCTCAGCTGTCAGGCTGAAGAAACAAAAACACTACCCCGTCTGCAAGTCAACCTCTAAGAAAGCTCAGGTACAGATTCACAGGGACGGGTTTGATTTGTCCACGAGGACGGACAGAATCGTAAAAAGATGATCTGAGCAGCAACTGGGTCTCTGAAGCTCGTAATGATCAAAGCCACTCACTCAAACTGAGAGCAGAGCCTCACCTGTTCAGTTTGACCTGGAAGTGAAGGGTCATGCTGTTGGACCCTTTCTTCTGCTTTCAAAATAAGTGTTAGGACAGTGGCAATTTTTAACCACCAAATGGAGAGACAGAGCAGAATTTAGTGTCTGTATCATCGTATTTTAGAAAAACCAGCCCAAAACAGTTTTTTGAATCTGGATCCAAACCACATTTGGAGGTGATCTGATATGCATATCCAATCGGATTTCTACCGGTGCCTCTCAGTCTAGACGCTCTGGCCGCTCAAGTCGGATTTCGAAGTGTCATTTGCAACTTGACGTCAAACAACAAGGTCAAGAGTGATGGAAATGCATTGGAGCGGCTCGGTATCAGCTCAGTATGGAGGACAACAGCACAGAAAACAACCACCCGTGGACAGATGCTGAAATAAATTGTCTGCTGGCACTGGAAAGCCACGTCAGCAGTCTACGTAGTTACTGACACCTCAGTCGTTACCACAGGAACCCATGCAGATAGACTGGAGATGTCTGCGTACACAAATCTAATCTGATGACTTGCAAATAACAGGACTCCCGCTGCAGTGAGGACAAGGCCTCTGCACATGGGGTGCATACTGTACCAACTGAACGTGAGTCATTTTGGGAGTTAAATTAATTAAAAGTAGTTGCTAGCCAATATTATAGTGGCCTCGTCAGCTTTGTGTTAAATCAGGATGGTTCAATCTACAGTGCAGATCCACATCCACATCCAACACAGTAATTAAAGCTGTAGGCTACATAAGTCAGATAGACATAAAATGTGCAACTAATAAGTTGTCCTGATTAGTCATATTGTTACAGAGGAGCGATATGCTGCTGACTTGAAGACATGACTAACGTCTGGATGTGGAAATGTCTTGTTGCAGATAATAAGGAAATCTTACATGATAGCGAGTGTTTAGAAGCTGCCAAAGCAGCTGGAGATAATTGAGAGTGCAGGCTCAGAAACCAGCGTAGCACCAGATCGTGATTTGCACGCTCAAATCTACTTCTGCGAGTACGACTCTGTGACCGAGCATGCTCAGATGTTGACTTGCAGACTGAGACGGACTTCTTTTGTGCTCCCTCAGATCTTTTGCCGTCAGTATACTTCTATAGAGGACGAGACAGCTGTTAAAACACACTTCACAGGTACACACACACACACACACACACACACACACACACACACACACACACACACACACAGAGAACAGTGGAATGTGCTTGGTCAACATGCAGTGTGTGTGTAGTCTGCATTAGCTTTACACTGAGCTAACTGCTAACAGATGGCAACACGCTGCAGAGCCAAGCGGGGTTAAACCAGATGCGGGCCGAATGAGGCTAAACCAGGCCAAGAGCAAGACAAAGCAGGGCTGAACCAAAAGAA
This sequence comes from Pagrus pagrus, assembly GCF_965226575.1. Lineage (NCBI taxonomy): Eukaryota > Metazoa > Chordata > Actinopteri > Spariformes > Sparidae > Pagrus > Pagrus pagrus. Next base: position 3,248,927 of record NC_140187.1, on the reverse strand, counting down.
TCACACTTGTTTTCTACCGTAGAGCTCGTAGAGTTTTTACACGTGTTAAATGACCGACATGGACAACAGACGCACATATAGTCATGCCGCTGTACTACTTTAGGTCTCCGAACAGAAGAGCTGACAAATTAATGCATTTGTCGGTGCGTACTGTGCAGACGGACAGTACAGCCCCTTGGTGACAAAATATTCACCAGTTGGACCTTCACACTGACTGTGATTTCAGCTTTAATGAGACACATCCCCAGCAGGCTGAAGTGTTTGGGAGACACTTTGACAGTAAAAAAACATATTGGCTGCAGACTTTGAGCCTGTAAACTTCCTGCTCCTGAAACATCAATGAGAATGACTTCCACAGGGTTTTGTAGGTTTAAGCAACCCCTTACCTGTTGTCATTCACACACACAGAAAGTACATATTATATTGGTATGAACCACTGTCCGTGCAAGTTTACCAGAGATAATCACATGCTGGAGGTGCTGCCTGCTCTGTGTGTGGCTGTACTATGTCGAAACTTTCTCCTCCTGGTGTTTAACTATACTGTATGTCTTGTGACGTGAGATGCCTGATGATACCTTATGATGTCGGGATGTCCATGCTGTACTTATGCTTCAGGTGATGTCATGTGCTCCAGAATGTGCTCTGCAGCTGCCTGAAGCTGCTTGTTTGACATTAACCTCTGTATTTAACATCTGGGCTGTTATTTATCTGCAGTCTGTTCTGCTGTGTACGACCTGCACAGCCACAAACCAGCTGAATCTGCCCTGTTTGTTTTATTTTTTATCATTTGCTGCCTTTTTTTTTTTTATATAATAAAACAAACATGACAGAGCTCGTCTGCAGAGGCTTCCACGGAGGGGAGCGGCTGTGATTTACCTCCCACACGCACACACCCACATGATACTGGATTTCCTTTAAATACCAACCGACTTCTGTGTTACATAATCATACCAGCAGCTGACTGTCTCAACAAAGCCCCAACACACAGGCACTGCAGCGCTGAATACACTGGTAGTCCCTGTCCCATTCCTCCATGGATTTATACAGCCTGTAGTCTGCATCAGCAGGGCTGGATACTGATGCTTTATCACAGGAGAGAAGATGTTTGAAGTGGGCCTTCAATTAAAATGGTCCACGTGGGTTTATAATCGCTGTAAACACAATGAACAAACCCCTGTCCATAAATATAACCTGCAAGTTTAAATGAAGGGGAGATATCTCTGTACAGTATCCAGAGGTATCTCACACAACAGTGCCTTTCTCTGTGTTAACAGTTTGGGGAAGATATGCTCTTGTTTCAACATCGCAAACATCCTGTGCACAAATCCAGATCCACAAAGAAATGGTCTTCCAAGTTCAGAGTGGAACATCTGGAGTGTGAGCTGGACTTTGTCTCCACAACACCAGTGTCTGACCTCGCTAATGTTTTTGTGGCAGAAAAGGATCAAGTCCCTGTAGCAAGATTCCCAAATCTTCAGGCAGGCCTGAATCCAGTAGAGTGGAGGCTGTTGTGGCAGATAACCAATTTTACACACCAAAGTCTGTACACAGGACCTACAGGCTGGGCACACTGGATGCCTGTGCAGCGCTGCTGCGTGGCGTTACCTCTCGCTTTTCATTTTGGCATCCATGTTAACAGGTTAGACCGTTGACACTGGATGCCTGGTGCTTCTCACACGCGTGTCAAGCGTGGCTGCTGCGTCGCGTCATCTAGAGATTCAGAGTCCGGCCTATTTCTACCACGACACCGCGGCTGTTCTCTGCAAAAAACTGAAGTGAAACGACATCATACCAGCATTTTACTACAGTTTTAATGTCTGTATCTGTAAGATTATGTCACAGACATGAAGATGACACACACAACAGTGCACTCTTTCACTTTCTCTCCCTCCTTGCCACGCAGCCTACGTGAACACAAACACTAACGCCGTCGCCACGCAGTACACTGGCCGAGCCAGTTAGGTAGCACTACTGCAAATGTGAAAACAACTGGATAAAGTCTGTTGAGGCTACAGGGTGAGTTTGGTGAAATCTGATAAACCGCCACAAGTGAAGAAGTTACCTGACCTCCTGAACCTACCTACCTGAATTCTCACGTTTAAGGAACCAGAACAAGCAAATATTTTACATTTTTGCTTGAAAATGACTAAAATGATAATCAACAATCAGAACAGTTGGCAACAATTTTTTTTTTTTTCCAAATAACTAACCGATCAATTGTCTATTGTTGCAGCTCTAAACGTAAAGTGTTGGTACAAAGTTTTACTTTGCTAAACATGAAATATTTCATAGAATAAGTTAATCATTGCATGGGTTACCTCGGTTACATGACTCCAACTAGCAAGGAGGCTCTCGGGCATGACCTGATATGTGATATGTGGCGAGCGGCTTCAGAAGATACAAACTGTGCAAACTATTCATTCACACAAAAGTACACTGAACGAGAGAACACGTATCTTATATATAGTGCATAGTGTGCGATTTTTGATGTAGCATAAGTTATCGGTGGTCACGTTGCATTGTGGGTAATGTAGAAGCTTCTGTTGTATCAATGTTTATCTCTTTTGTTTTAACTGTCCATTGTGAGTCCAACAATGTTGCAGGAGTACAATGCTATCAGATATGGCTACAATGTTTCAACATGGCCAAGAGCTTTAGCTCTATAGTACTTGACATTAGCCCCTTTTAGTTAGAAAATGCGCCACATCTGCCGCCTTGTCTATGTGAAACGGAGGTGTAATATTCATCCTTTGCCATAAAGCCGCCACTGGGGTAGGCGTAAACATGTGACGTGACGTGAAGATCTGGTTATTGACGATTCTCTCGGCTGTGATGGTTAGCATCACAGCCGAGCATCATGGTTAGCTTTCCAGTTGCTCATCTTGACGTCAGCGGATGAAGTGATGAACTGACTGCTGTGATCAGCTGTTTCCTGCTTTTAAAACTCCCGGCTGTGGGTCGCACAACAGTGCATGTCATCACAACTCCGCCCACGTCACGCGATTGCCGGCACATCGACGCCTTGGATTTACATAGCAATGGAGGCGGCGAAAAGTGTACCCTCCGAGGCGTCATATTGGTCGACCAAAACAGACCCCCAATATGCCGCAGTCTGTCTAAATTTGTGGACCTAGATGCAAAAAAGACAGCCAAATTGGCAGGTTGCTGTCCAGTATAAAAACAGCTATTGATTGTTCTACCTAATTCTGAATACAAGAGTGTTTCCCACAATACTGGGGAAATCCTTCAACCAACCAAGAACCTCCCTACACTATGAATTGTATATGTGTGAATGTGTGTAACCTTATCCAGGGTGAAACAAGACAGCTGCACATGAGGTCTCAGAGAGAGAGAGAGAGAGAGAGAGAGAGAGAGAGAGAGAGAGAGAGAGAGAGAGAGAGAGAGAGAGAGAGAGAGAGAGAGAGAGACGGGAAGATCAAAAGGAAAAACTTAAAAGAAAGACAGGCTCACGAACAGACAGAGCGAGTTAGCTCGACAGCACACAAAAATAACAGACGAGGAAAGAAAAGAAAAAGAGAGATGTACTGTAGCCTACTGAAAATTGGCTGGGGCAATTTTCCAGAGAAATGTTATTCTCCAGTAGCACAATCCTTAATGGTTTCTACATTATATTATATCGCAGGCACACACATAAACACACACACGCATACAGAGAGAGAGCCTGGTCCACAGTGAAGCTAATTAGCTCCCTCGTGATCTCACTATTTATAATAAAAAAAGAGATCAAACTGTAAGAAGGAAGGAAAGAACAGACAGAAGAGGGAGAACAGGTCCCTTGGCTCTCTTGCATGATGTCACAAACACACACACACACACACAGACACACAGAGACACACACACACAGACACACACACACACAAAGCTGAAGCTGATCCCAGAATGATTTTCCTCTTGAGTTCTTCTGTCCCACAGCCAAGAACTCAGTCTAACTGCATGTGGCTGTATCACACTGTGTGTCTGTGTGTTTGTGTGTGTCTCGGTATCTGTATGAGTGCGTTTGCATGGGTGTGTGGGGGTGTGTGTGTGGTTGTTTACCTCTGGTCCCGGTCGCCATGTCTGCCACCTTCTGAAATGCATCGAGGAAGGCTCCGGTCACCACGATGGTCGTCCTGAGTCACAGACAAACAGCAAAACATTATGTAACTGAACGGATTAAATACGACATTCAAAACGTCGGTCTCCATCTTTGTACAACAGGCAGAGCAGCGACACTCGCTTACAGAACAGAAAGCAGTCAACACAAACGCATCACACATGAAAAAGAGAACAAAATGCTCAAATGAGTTTACACTCAGCAAGTTGATCAGTGGTTCATGAGCGGCAGGCTGGCACCAGGCAACAGAACATTTGGTACCAAACCATGACGACTGACTGGCAAAGAAACTAAACAGTAATTATGTAACTAAATAGGCTACTAAAGACTTGACTTTATCTTTCAATACTAATGGCTTGTGATTCAGAGCAATTGTGCTTGGCAATTATGCACCATCCCCCAAATGTGTCATGTGGAGCTGCCATCAGCCACTCTGCAACCACGCTGTGAATATGTTATAGTCTGGGCATCCCTGGAGTTGATGATGACTTGTTGCCATATAATATAATATTTCAGTTAAAGCAGCTGTTGAACATACAACAGAAATCTACAGTCAATGTAGCATGAACAGCTGCGATATTTTTGGTTTGCAGTTAAAAACTAAAAGCTAGCTTACAAACTGGACAAATCTGAGCTTTCATCCATGCTTGCATTCAGACGGACCTGTGTCCAGGACAGGCCGATCACAACCAACTATCTAATGTGACGGGTTTGATACGATGATTGACACAGCAGTGAATCATGTGACTTTTCAAATTTTGACTGGTGACAGTCTTCTGATTGGTTGTAGGTTTATCCAATTGCAACCAGTCCGTCCAAAATTCTGATACTGCACTGCGTATTTCCCGCCTCAAATGTTTACACAATCACATTTTAGTTTTGTGTTTAGCTGTAATATGAAAGAGGTTTCTAATAAAACTGCCATTTTTTTCTTTTGCCACTGTCACTGGTGCTACATCATGTTTTGTTGCACCGATTGGTTGTGGTTTTTGGGCAGAAATTGGTTTTGTCTGTAGGCATTTTCAGTCTGCACCCACTGGTAACGATCCTTGGAAACTGAACATGAACAAAGAGGTTTCAGTCCAGACTCATACGCATTCGGGTAATTTTAATGCCAACTGAACCAAAAAACAGAACGTGTACGAGTTCATGTCACGGATTTTCTAGAAGAAAAAAAAAACATTTTGAAACTGTTGCTGTACTCCAAATACTTTTTAGCTTAAGCAGCTAAATTTCAGGATTTTTGTGATTCTCTGTCTGTGTATTTTAAGCCTCAGCAATCGCTTATTTTTCACTGGACTGGGTTGTAATTTTTGTCTGAACATCCAAGAGACCTCAGGGAAACTTTCATTCATTTAAAGTGTTGTTGCTGAATGCTCACAGTAACCAAATTAATAACAGGAAGTCTTTTTTTACCGAACAAAGACCGTCATTTGCCACGTTTCCTAAGGACCTCTTTGATCTTCAGGACAACTTTTCATGCGCCTCATCAAACATCACTAAATGTGTTCACTGGTGGGAAGCCGGTGAGGGATTGGTGTCTGTTCTCAGCTGCCTTTCAGATTGGGTTACAATTCTTGGAAACTTAATCTACGCATGTTGTCTTTGACTAGGATTTCCAGTTTGGATCAGTTCCTATGAAGACATAAAGTAGCAAAAAGTGTAATGCAGATGCAACTGGAAATTACAAATTATGTGGTAACAGTTGAAAGAAAGATAAAGAACCCAAGTAATTGCAAAGATAAACATCCCTATATTTAACTGGTGTTAACACCAGAGAAAAGCAGCGCCGCTCCTGCAGGACGGGTGGCAGGTGACCATGTGAGTCATGTGAGTCATGTTGTTTTTTATAACTGCGTGGTGTGAACCAAAACAAAGAACAGAAATAATTTATTCCCTGGTTCGATTCGCAGGAACACAGCAGAAGGTGGACGACAGGCTGCAGCAGAAGACACATCTCAAACAAACTCTGCTTGGGTTTTAAAAAGGAAAAAAGAAAAGACTTTTATTTTGGAGCCACATGAGAGGCCAGACTTCCTCAAAGGCCAGTGTTGGGAGTGCAACTGGAGACCTTCTGACACACACATCATCATCATCATCAATGGACCTATTGTCTGTGTGTGTGCGCTCCATTACCAGTCAGGTCTATGTTTCTATAGCTGTGCACGCACACACCCACACACACACACAGCCAGCCATTACCCCTGCAAACCTAACTAAGAAGATCAGATGACACTGTCAATAGTTTGTGTGTCTCTGTGTGCGAGTGTGTGTCTGTCTGAACCAAGAGAAAATTGTCTTTCATATTAGCACGCACACACACACACACACACACACACACACACACACACACACACACACACACACACACACACACACACACACACACACACACACACACACACACACACACACACACACACACACACACACACACACACACACACACACACACAATTCCTGAAAGTCAAAGTTTGCATTGCGTGTGGTGAAGAACAACAAGTCAACAGTAGCAGCGATGCAACAAACATGCCGCTAAAACACAGTGTTGTAACATCTGTGTTGAAGTTCTGGTACCAGAAACGTAAAATTAAAACTCACTGCTGCTGCCTCATGTGTGCACGGACGTGTTTGATCTGCCGTCTCATGATCCCCAGCTGCCTGAACACTCTGGTGACGCTGCGGGAAAACTCACAGTCCCACATTCCTCAACAAGACACTAGAAACCCAAGTGGAGCCTGACAGGAGCTCTGGTTTGTCTGCTCTCAGCTGCTGCACGCTGCATTAAAGTTCAGACGAGGGCTGTCGCAATACCAGATTTTCACTACACGATTATGCCGTTATGTTTCACGATAACAAGTGTCTCGCACTCGTCTGTCATCTCCTCTGACATGATTTTGCGCTGCAGTAGTAGCCGCAAAATGAGGTAGCAGCTAGCTAGTTACTGTGTCCTTTTTATATTTTATTGTGAGTGGTAATAGATGCGTTACCCACAAATAATATGACAAAGCGAGAAGAGAAATAAGAGGTAGTGAATTATTCACATGATATCAATATTTCTTTGTTAAAAACACTGTAGTCGTCAATACCTGTGTGTCGCGACACCCTAAGTTCAGGCACTGCAGGCTGAGACTGCACGAGAAGAAATTATAATCATCCCCACCCCGAACAACGTTTTCTGGTAAAAAGAAAATTCTTTAATCTTTAATGTTGGTTTTGTAATGAGTCAACAAGAAGGGGATGACAACACGACTGCAATTTGCAATTCGGGTTCATAGATCAGGGAAAAGGTCTACGAGGTTTAACACCACAAATCTTTCCAGAGCTACTGAATATTAAATAATTTATATTTTCTCACTACATTTAAGCCTATTTAACCCTCAGGTGTGCATAATCTACAGGTCAGAAGCTTATATTTAAAATATAAAAATGTGAAATTATCAGTATCGGCCGTGAGAAGCAGGTAATTATCAGTTATTGGCATAACCATATCATGCATTTCTAATAAGATTTACTTACAAATAAAACTGATGTTTCAATGAAATTCATGTATCCAACTACTCAACTATGGAGACCAAAAGTGCTCAAAATGAGCTTAATGATAAATATCATACGGTAAATAGTCATATGGATGAATACAGACTTTATATATAATAATGGGATAAGTCTATAAATATTCAGCCTGCTTCTTTTCACCACAACAACTGTCTGAAGAACCGAAAAAACCTGCTACTAACTACTCTACAATACTCTCATGTATTTTTCATTTATTTGATTTCTTCCCATGATGTTGATAAAAAACAGACCCACCGTATTAGTGAGTCCTGCAGGAGAATGTCGCTGCGACCTTCTGCACTAAAAACTCCTCCACTCCATCCTTCAGGGCACGTTTATGTCATTTTAACCACATCTACTGTTGCAGATGTGTTTCTGTCTGAAGCCTTTAGATTTGTCTACAGGTTAACTCATGTGAATCATATGAAGTCCTGCTCTATTCTAAGCCACGGCAACTAAACGTTTCCTTCACTAAATGTGCGAAGACTTCATTAAACTGTTTAATATTCTCTAGTGAAGATTCAGTGTAATGAGGCTGAGAGGTACGGACCTAATAGTCCTGATGATGTTCACTAAATTGAACCATTCAGAAGCACCAAACATTCCTTTTAAGCTCCTTAAAAAAACAATTCCCGGCTCGTCTTTGTTTTTATGTTTTACATTTCAAAGGGCATTTGATTTTTATGGTGGCCCAATAAACAAACACATCGTGGAGTCTGGATTGAAGCTTTATGTGTGCAAATTATCCACAGCAAATCTTTTGAGTGGCATTAAACGTAAGAGCACTTTGAACAGGGTGGATGTCCTATTTGTGCCTGCGTTTATGTGTGTGTGTGTGTGTGTGTGTGTGTGTGTGTGTGTGTGTGTGTGTGTGTGTATGCAACTGGCTGACTGGCAGGGCTAATGGACTGTGACTGTGTGCAGCAGGCAGGGTGATGCTTATCAAAGTAAACTGGCCTACTGGGAGACACAGCCATTATACTGTCATTACACTGAGCCAGCTACTGGGTCAGTGTGCATGTGACAGAGAGAGGCAGAACACATGCAGCATTCATGTACAGGACAGAACGAGTACAGAACAATAACCAGGAACGGCTTGACATGAGAACGTTGTTATTGTTTTGATAAATCTGCAAATATCATGTTTTGGAGCCAAACTTCTCATTAGCAGTAATGCTATTTTAACACTAAGGGCTTCAAAAATACAGGATAAAACGTACAAACTGAGATTCAGATCAGACGAAATCTGACTGACGAATGAGTGACAACGTCAAAGACAGTGTTTCCAACAGCGCTGTCAAGTGAACGCACTCTGAAATCTCTTCTTCTTCTTTTGCCTTCCAGGGCAATCAGCGCTTTGATCGACAGAGCTGTCACACTAGACACACTCTGAACTGTGTGAGGATTTTATTACTGACAGGGATCCTCCACATTTTCAATTTCAAAGTTTCACACTTTTCCAGACTCAAATACCCAAACTTTTGATTTTTCAGACCACATCTGACATCTTAGACATTTGCTGTGATGCCCCGCAGACTCTTGAAGAGCCTGCCCGAGGACGTCAGGTTGTCCAACTTCAGCCAACTTCGTAGCCGACTGGTCTGAATAAATTTCTTTTCTTTTCCAGTCTTAATGCTTGTTTTTAAATGTTTTCTGTCATCGTCCTGGTTTTAACCTTTTTAATATTACTGGCTTTGATATTTTTTTAATTGCATTTTCACTTTTCTGTACAGAATTGTACATCATTTCACTGTACAAGCACCTCGTGATCATGGAAAGAAAGGTGCTAGATTATTATGTTATTATTCTAATTATGATTATTATTTTTTATCATAGTATTATTATATCCGAGTACAAATAGCTAGATGTTAATATGTAAATCAACTGTTCACATGTAGGTTACATTCTGACTACATATGCTCCTATGTTGGCGAATAATTGCCAGAAAATTGCAGCTAGGTACTGTAGTACACCCCTAACCTAATACCCTGATGTGCACAATGAGCTTTCTTTTCACATGTCCCTGAGCCCTGAGCCCTGTACTAAACTACGACCAGGATGCACACCTTGTATTTCTTTGACTCTGGATTTTTAGTATGACTGATGGTGACCAAATACGCTAAAGCGTGAGGGAAGAGACTCGGCATGTAGGTTATGAGAGGGGTTCAGTCTTGGGCAGCTGTACAGCTCTAGCTGACAGATGATGCGTGGCCAGACAAAACAACGTTATACATTTAAACTTATATGCATGTGTTTGCGTGTGTGAATGTGTGTTTTACCTGAGCTGTGATTGTAGCTTGGCTCCTTTGGTTACAAAGTCCTCCCATGTAGGATAACTGGCCTGCAGAAAACACAGAAAACAACAATGACGTTAAACCTCTGACAACTTCACACAAGGCTGAATTCTGTTTTAACAGTATGTTTTATATATAGATAATCTTATGACCTTAATGGGGAGACAGAACTAATGGTTGGCAGTCATCGACCACAGAGCTCTCTACCATCCTAACATAATGATGTAACCTGGGATTAATGGACTGAACTGAAATGAATTAGAGGTTGGATCCAAATGAAAATAAGAATTGCAAAGAACGAGAGAGCAAGAACAAAACGTATCGGGACATAAAGAGACGACAGGAGGGAAGAGGAGGTAGAATGAAAGCAAACAAATAGAAGAATGAAGGATGAGACGGAACATAATATTCAGTTTAATGAGTGTTAATTCAGTTCAGGAGAGATTATCCTCTGGGGTCAAAGGTCAGGGTTATGCTCAACATAGAAATTATTGTCGACTAATCGATTAATAGCTGCAGCTCCGTGTGCGTTCTTTATTACCACTGAGTGAAACATTCCTTTCACAGTTTTCATTCGGAGTTCCTCTGAACAACAGCAGCAGCAGCAGCTGTGAACGGCGTAAAAACCTTTCAACAGCTGACTGACTCGTGTTATTTTTGGCTTCGGGGTTACACATGAGGACGAGGCCGGGGCCCTCAGGCCGACCGTAAACATATAGAAACAAACAGAAGAAGGCAGAGCCAAATATAAGCAAACTAAAGCCTCAGTCATGCAGCTGTGATTGATTCTTCATGAAACTGAAGCTTTTACGCTGAGCTCATCTTAACGTGCAGTTTTATCACCACTGAGCTCCAAAATCCTGTTCAAACCCCACAGTAGCATGAACTTTAACTGTTTTAGTGCAACTTTTTCACACATATTTTTAATTTGGACAATAAAAAACAAATGGAAACACGAGAAATTCAAAAAGCCAGAAAAACATTACAATTGCGAAACTGGAACTAAGTCATTTGTAGCTGTTTTGCTTGACAATGACAAATGATTTAAACAGTTGTCAACTGAGTAATTAATTAAAAGTTTTTTACTTTTTACTTTGAAATTCCAGTAATATGTTTCAAACTTGAACAGGAACTAAAGCTGCAACCATTCATTGATTCATTTATTGGTTGTCAACGATTAAATTAATCAGTAACCATTTTGATGACCGATTAATCGATTTAAGTATTAAAGTTTTAAGGAAAAACATCTAAATTCTCTCATTCCAGCTTCTTAAATGTGAATATTGTGTGTTTTCTTCACTCCTCTATGCCAACAAGACATCTGAAGACATCATCTCGGGCTTTGGGAAACTCTGACATTTTCAACAACTGATTTAATAATTGAGAAATAAATACATATACAGATTACTCAACAGTGAAAATAATCATTTGTTGCAGCGCTAATGAAAACAAACTAAGAAGGAAATTAAGAATATTTACACTCCGTTATTAAATTACTTACAAAAAAGGACTTTGCACATATCACCGATAAAGCAAAAACATTACTGAAGTATGAAAGGAAAATATATTTCTGTTTCTGTCGCCTGCTGGTGCTGAACGATTCCTTTAGGGGGTAAAAAACAGTTTCTGCATTTTGGAACAGCAGCTGATTGATTATGTAATCTAAGGCCGGTCGGTGCTGCCGGCTCTGACCTTGGGTTACATCTGTGACCAACAGCTGCTGGTGTGCTGCTCTGGTTATTCAATTAAAAATGCAGGAAAGCCCTGTTGGAACAGAGGGCTGAATCCCACTTTCTCTCTCTCTCTTCATTTTCCCGAACCCAGTCACCCTGTCTGTCCTCTGTATCTGCTGGTCCACCACCGAGGGGATAATACCGATTTAACCCCTAACGCCAAACCATTAGCCTCTTAGCTCCACACCGCTAAAGCTGTTAGCCTGCCCCCACTTCACAGCTAGCCAGGCATGCACACGGCATGGGGCTGACAGGTTTACTAGCTGCAGGGACTTAACACTACATGATGAAATACTGCAGGTGACCGGCTGAATGCCTCTGGTAAACAAGTAGGATAAATGGAAGAGGAAGGAAATGATTAGAAATGGGTTGCACTCCAAAAACATTATTGATCCCTGCAGGGACGAAATGGGTTTTAGCTTGGACTAAATTTATATTGGGATTTAGAGAAAAGAGGAACATAAGCCCCAAAGTAAAATTTAAGATGAAGCACATCGAGGGTAGACCGAACTGAGCGTAATGTTCTTGGAGCTGACATCATCAGTGGGTATTGAACTGCTGATATAGGGTGAATGATGGTGCATTTCAGGTGGTAAATCACTTCTAGATGTAATAATATAGAGTGTGTTGTATTGAAGTAATCTTTACAAAACCTCATCTCGTGCAAGGGGGTTTTCACCGTATTAATCTTCCACAAAATCCATGCATGGAAAATTGTGTCATGTGTAAATCTGCCTAGACTCAAATCTCTTGTACCTCTTGTGCGCTGTTGCTGGTATTTTATCATATTTATGTACATTTTTGTCTGCTTAGTCTTTGATCAGAGGGTGTATCGGTACATGTGTCCGCCCTGAAACATTCAGTACAGAACGTCCAGTCTTTATTCAGTTCAGCGCAGCCTGCAATCAAACAATTACTGTCCAATTAGCACTAATACACTTATGTTCTGCACATGTTAGGATGTAAACCTAAGTTCGAAAGTGTAAGCAGGTCAGGTGTCCACCACGTCCTTGAGATGGATCCTGTAAGAGCATTATGATTTCCAGACACAGGGGCCTTTGGCTGCATCGATTAGACAATAAATCAATCTGATTAAAATTAGTTGCCAACTATTTTGATAATCAATCTATTTTTTTTATTTTTCAAGTAAATGGGTCAAATGTTTGTTGTTTCTAGCTTCTGAAATGTGAGTATTTGCTGCTTTTTTGTCATTTATGACATGAGTAAATAAAGAGTCTTTTTGTTTTGGACTGTCGGCTAGACTAAACACTCAACTATTTATCAATTAATCGTGAGAATAACCGACAAACTGATCAGTAATGAAAATAATCGTTAGCTGCAGCTCTACAGTGAACAACTGCTGCCGTACCTACAGTTTATTTTCTCTTAAGCTCTTATTTAACCATATGCTCATTTTTGTATGCCTTTTTTACAGCAAGGTCCAACAGTCCCTGTAACACTCTGAATTTTAAACCACTCACAACTACTTAACAATTTTATGTTATCTTAAGTTGTGTACTCACTCAGATACCAGACTTTTAAAAAGAAATTAAGATTCACTCATTTTCCCCTGAGAATTTGATGCAAATGTCAAGAAACGCCCTATTTCACAATGTCAAATAAAAGACCTTGGATCCGTCCCTTTAAGTTAATGGGGTCTATTCTGGGCAAAGACACATCCTCCATCCAGATTACGTGGAATTCGGCTCAGTAGTTTTTGTGTAATCCTGCTAAAAAACCAACCAACAAACAGACATTGACGAAAAAATAACCTCTTTGGTTGATGCAATAATGACCAATGAGCCACCATTTAGTGCTGACATTGTTAAAAGTAAGAAAGATCTGCTTTTCTTTCGCACGCACTGTTGCACAGAAAACATACCAAACCATGACCCTCAAACCAAGATACACACCAAACACTGGCTGTTGTGTACCATTACACCCCGACAGACTGTTCACAGGAATATAATCACAGCACTGTAGCTCTGACTCTTGACTTCCTTCATGTGATGTTGGTTATCTAAGAAATGAAGTTTATTCGACTTGAGCCGTCACCAAAGCTCAGTCTGCACTAGAGTATCAAAGTACAAACTACGAGCGTATGCTCCAAAACCTCTCTGCTGCTTATATTTCAGTCTGTGCAGCTCTTGGAAGGCCCCTCTTGTTCCCTCGCCACTTCTCGCCTAAACCTTAAATTCTGTCAGGATTTGTTGTGACTGCCAGGAATGTCACAGTCAGTCGCAGACAAAATATTCCAGCGGTGGTTCTGCAGCAGCGAGACTGAAAACACCACAGACAGACTATGAGGGTCAGCTGAAGCTCGATACTGAGAGCTTTAGAGCAGCGGTTACTAAATTAGGGTCCTGGGAACCACAAGGGTCGCTGATGGTGTTCAGACGGTTCCCTGACAGCTGCCAACAAAGCAGCCGTCTGTTCTCAGAAGTAGGAAATATCATAAAGGTAGTGACTGAACAACATAATTAATTAAATGATACGCTGTGTTCCAGACAAGTAAAACTCGAGACTTTCTTACCTCCCACTAGAAATCTTCCCCGACTTTATGAAGCGGCAGTTGTCGGATGTCACTCACCAATGGTAGCATCCATGATGAGAGTGGTAGCATGTGTTAGTAGACTTAAGTATTTTTATGAGGCTAGTAAAAGGAATAGTTGGATACATTCCCAAGTATAAAGGTTACCTGGACTGAAATTGATAATAGCATCTGATACCTCATGCTGATTTTCCCTCCTCTATTTCAAGTATATATGTAAGGAGGCAGCACTTCTGACAGTTCAACTGTTCCCAAAGGTCGAGGTCGTACACCTGGAACGCTTGGAGGTAGGAAGTTGGAAATTTCAACTTTCGACTGACTGGAAGGCAGAGTTAGTCTGAGCGAACTACTCGGGTCTTTGAACTGTGAGGACTGACAAATTGTGGTTCGACTCGGGGTCATTGACTTTAAGGGGGAAGCCCGAGTCAAAAGTAAAGGCGATTGTTTGAAAAGAAGCACAATTAATTTCAGAGCCTGACTAATAAATCTGCATTAGGTCATCAGGGAGATTTAAGTGTTGGCTTAGATATTGGTCAATAACAAACAAGAAATTGTGGTATGGAAAAGCCAAGGTGAGGTAAAACAGGGACAGTGTTTCAACAGTAAAACGACCCGCTCAGTATTTATCTTAGCTATAATTCTGTAACATGAGTTAAAGTCAACACGCACACCACTCTGTGGACTGTTGGTTGAACAAAAGAAGCAATCTGAAGATGTCACTTTGGGCTCTGGGAGGTTGTGATGAGCATTTTTCATAATTTTTGAAAACTTTTCATTTCATTCATTGATTAATCGTGAAAATAATCAAAATAACAATTGACAATAATTGCTGGCTGAAGTCCTAATGCCAATATTCTATGAAATATATATATATATAAAAAAAGAATAATAGATTAGTTTTGTGTACTGGTAAAGAGGACAGTCAATTAAACTGTTTACTTGCACGAGATGAATTGATGACAAATCTGATTAATTGAAAAATCTTGTTTTTTAAAGTTAAAATACCAAATATCTATTGAACAAATACATTTTCCGGCTCTCAAAAGTAAAACATTGGTTGCTTTTATCCGTGTTGGTTGAGGTAAATTGTATTTTCTTCATAAACTGCTTCAGTACCTGCCTGAAAAGATGAGTGGAAACCATCTCCATGCTCCGCTGGCACTGACACAGTAAACTCTATTCACAGAGCCGGAGCTCTCCATGTATAGAAGATATACAGAGCTGTCACCCTATCTGCCTAGTCGACCAGACAGCATGACCAGGTATACGGTTACTTATAGTCTCTTTGTGAGTGTTGTCACCTGCCTTCAGTGTCTAATCCTACCATGATAATCCTGACTTGCTCGACTGACCGACAGAGAGAAGAGAGACAGAGGAGGAAAGACCGGCGTGACATGTCAGGAAAGTGAGAACGCTCCCCTGTTGACTTTTGTCCTGACTGACTCAAGAAAGACCTTATTTAGTCATTCAGCCAATGAGCTGGTGATTCTTTCATTTGTTCAGTCAGTCAGTCAGCAAGAAAGACAACTAACATTTATTTTTTTATTATAAATCAACGTGAGAAAATAGTTTTAAAAGTCTTTCATAATTTTTTTCAAGGCAACTTCTTCAACGTGCTGGTTTTGTCTGACTAAAACCCCAAAATATTGAATGTGCAATGAGTAAATAAGTGTTCTTATAGTGTCATTATAAACATTAGGTGTGTTTTCAAGGCACATTTCCACAATAAAACACACACGCTGCACACTGCGGTGGCTAAACATGTTCAACTTGAAGCTCAGAGTAGCGTGAGCGGATGAACCACAATCAAATAGATAACTGATAATAGATAATAATCACCAGCAGCGTTGAAACTGTTCCAACTGCCTCAGAAACACGTTGTTACTGTATGTTGGTATAAATGTGTGTGAATACTTGCTCGTGATTTTTGTTGTGTGGGTGTTTACGGCTTTCTGTCATACCTCGAGCATGTGCAGTCATGCATTCAGCTGACTGCCAAGTACTTGTGATTGAGTGTTTGTGCGTTTGTTAACTTCCAGATAATCCGACAACAGTTTGAGGAGGTGTGACAATTACTGAGAGCTTAAGTATTTTTCAGTGGAAAGAAAATAAATTCCAGTGAGCCAGTTGAAGTGTTCACCCTCAGGATACCTGCAGAGAGGACAGTATCTGTACTCATATGTTGTTCAAGGCTGTCCTCTTTTAACCTGCCGCCTGACAGGATTGCTGGCTCAATCAATCGGCTTGTTTCGCAGGCAACGCTGCGCAAAGAATTTTTGTGATTTGGGACGTATGTGCGTCAGCTCCTCTACAACCTTGGTGAGAGTATACAGCTTTCAAAGTCATCAGATCGCTGTGCTGTTCACACTGCACAAGTTTATGTCTTGTATCAGGAGTCTTCTGCTCACTACGTGACTGATCAGTGACACGGTGTCCCCCATTACAAGATCACACATGCAAGACGTGACACAGGAATGACGTGGTCCGAGTTGTTTGTGCAAACACATGAAACTGTCTGCTCGCATTGGGTTTCAGCAACACGGTTACAAACACTGAACAGCTTATGTGTATGTATTCTGATAGAAACTATCGGCCAATATTGAGCCCACTCCATACAAATACATGAATGATGAGGCTGATGACAGAGGGAGACAGGAGAGGAGTGTCTGCTCTCATTAGTTGTAGCTTGTTCATGTCTCCCTGGACCATCAGCAACTTAAGCAGATACTGAGGCCTGGTCCACACAGGGATTTAAAAAAAACGACCTCCGTCCAGACGAGTGTTTTAGAAATAATCTCTGTCCATACACCCGCACATATCCTCTGACTATTCACATACATTGGGCATGTGCATGCTGTTGTAAACAGGAAGCAGATTTTATACTCTGTAAATACTATGAACCAGGCAGGGTGCTGTTGGGTCAGCACAATATTGTAAACAGCCATTTTGTCTCTCTCTCTTCCATCACTGTATTATCTAAGCCCTTTTGTCTCTTTCTAAATATAAACAATATAACATCCATTTAACGAACAAACTCAAATACTCAGATAAAAGTGGGTGTCTGCTCAATATCCAGCGGGCGTCGGCAGCAGGTCAGTTCAAACATAGCTAACTGTCGCTCACAGGAGTGCAACTGGTACTTTTTGTTGCCACTCACCAAAAAACATCAGCCACTGGTTAATCAGGGCTTAAGTCCTGTGCTGTGAACACCCTCCTCCGCACAAATCTGCAGAACTGTTATGTGAAGCATAATTCCTACTTTGCTGACCTGCCACTTGTGCTGTGTGGCAGCCAAACAGGTGATAAGAATACACTGGGACTACAAACACTGGTCGGTTGTTTAAATGTTCACTTCCTCATTACAAAAATCTCCTGCGCTGTGCTCGTCCTACATCCATCACTTTGAAAATATAAAATAAAAAGCTCTGATGTCAGTGGAAGTCATGTCTGTGTCAGATTTTCTCCCACAGTGTTGACTGAGAAATGACTCCTTCTGACTCACTGATTGCAGGAGGGGGGAAACGAGCTGGGATGTGATTTATGGGAATATTGATGACCATCTCATCACAAATCACCGACTGTCACAGAGCGGAGGAGGGAGTTGCCAAAAGAATGTGATGGTGCAAATTCCTCTGAAACCAGTTTTAGCATGACTACACACCAGAGAGGTATCACAACTATCACTTTTGGTTTACCTTCCTTTTAAAAAGGAGAAAAAAACATAAAGGTAATACTGTCAAGACTTTGTGTGTGCATTTCATTCCCTCATGTCTGTATCTGACATTTCATTCAGGCTTTATTGCTCTTGTTGTCAATTACTTTCATGAACAGACCAAACGCAACAACATGTGAGTCGATCTCTCAACACTATATGACTTTATTCTCTGCCTGTGCCCCGAGCCCGTTGGCTCCTATTGAAGGCGTAAATCTTTAAAACGTCTCACAGATATATAGTCGTCATAAAAAGACTCGCTATATACACACTATATCACCCAAAATACATATTAAAAACAAAGAAACGGCCCATTTTGACCGCTGCCCTAGCAGTTATGTTTCAGGCAAACAGTCGCCATATTGAAGCAACAGAGAGAGAGAGGTTGAGGCTGTTCAAACAGCAGGTTGATGGTTTGTTTAACGTGTTTGAGCAACATTGGTTAACTCAAAGAGAGAAAGAGGAAAGAGGAGAAAGAGAGGGGAAAGTAGACGGGAAGGGTGTGTCAACACCAGGTTAATGGTTTGTTCAGTGAAGTCTATGTGCTCAACTCAGTCGACTGCCTGCTTCTTTATAAGAGAAACAATGAGGTTTTTATTAAGAGAGACAAACAGAGAGGAGAGCTTGGACTTCTCATTCCTCTTATCGTTCTTACATAACTCATAATCTTTTTATTCTTTAATACCAACAGCAGGCAGATCGCTCCCATTAGCTTTGTTGTTCTTCCTGTTAATGTGGTATTAGGGGTTGCTAAGCATGCGATCTCCTATCTCTAAAATAGTTGGGCTGTTCACAAAGTTTGGTATATTTTATAGGCAAATCGGCTCAAACGATCGATCTCCAGAATAAAATCTGGTGGTGAAAACTGAAAACATTCAGTCTGCAGTGACGAGACGAAAGATTCTTTCTTTCTTTAACCCTTTTTCTCTCTCCGTCTCGCCTGCAGACAGGTCAACTGGATGTCACACAGACAGGTTAGCAGCAGAATGACAGACATGAAGCATCACCAGCAAATTCCTCACAGCTTCTCACACCTACCGACTAGACAAGCAAAAGAGTCTGTGGCGCTGTGTCATGACGATCTTAACACACAAAGGAAGACGTTTTTCCTCTGTAACGATACGGATTCAAAAACACAGATACAGGAAATCTTACTTAACTTTACACTTTCATAGTTCTGGCAAATATAACTGCTCCAAAGCCCTTAACATTTCCCTAATTAGCAATGAGTTTGTTGTAACATGTTTTTACGTGCATGAAGTGTTTCAGTAACCAAAACCAAAACAAATTTTACTTGGAGTTTGTTTACATGGTCAGACGTCAAACTGTAGAGACTGATTGCCTTTGCTCATATAAATTTGCCTCCTGACGCAACTGTGAATGACTGCAGATTTTAGATAAGAATCAGGAGCAGAGGAAAATGTCTGCACGTTTTGGTATTCAATGAAAACTGTTAGTATTTTAAGTATTTTGAGGGGCATGTCATGCTCTACTTGAGAGGAATGAGAGTGATGGGGAGAGATGTGTGACAAAGGTTGCCAGATGGGCTCAGACTGGGGTCACTGCTGTTCATAGTTGGAGCCTTAAACCCGAAAGGCACCAGAATACCCCTTACAGTTAGCATTTTTATGCTTTTGATGACACTGGACATCATCATGATGCTTACTCTCAAACTAGTACGCAGCAGAAGCAGCATGAATAAGTTGCTGTTTCAATAAATGACCGAACAAAAAACACTTCTAACCCAAAGTCCAAAAAGAACTGTTTATGCAAACTCACCAGCAGTTTTTGAATTATATAAAGTAAAAAACGTTGCTGTGCTCATCCATTTGAGACTGTGCACCTCAGGTTTCTGTTGTTAGTTGCTGAATTATGAAGTTGATTCCAAGTGAGTCACAAGTCAAGATGGACTTTCTAGTGGTTTTCTATTCAAATCCAACTCAAAAGCTTGAGAATTAATTCATAATTCATAATATTTTCTGTTCTTTTCTTATCGCCCTCCTTTCTATCATTTGTCCGTTTGCCAGAGTGTTGCCATGGGCTCTGTTGGTGTGGAGAAGAGGAAGTAGGTGGCAGCTGATCTCCACGTGGCGATCCTCTATGATCCTTTCCTTTGCATACCATTTGTTTATCTCTTTGTCTTTGTATCCGATTCTGCATCCGTCTCCAATACAATTCTTAGGTCAAGATTGGAAAACACAGCTACAGTTATCCAGCAAAATCTGTCAAATCCAAAGGCTGGACTAATACAATTCTCGGTTTTTAAAAGTTATTTCCAGCAGCTAATAAAACTGCCCAACATCAATTCCTTCCAAACAAAAAAACACTTCACTGTAGAAAAGAAATGAACCCAATTTCCATTCCAAACATTTAACTCTGCACAATTTATTTTCTCCACCTTCCATTGATAAAATGTTTCCGTTGAAAGATGAGATTTCCTTTTTAAAATCCCTGAACATCTGTTCATGGATCTCCACCTGGAAAAGCCCTCACAGTCTTCAACATGTGGGTCCTGCTGAGGGTAGGCAGCGTTATCAGTCTGTGTGTATGTGTGTGTGTTTTATAAATCCACACCCTCTATTGAACTGCAGTCATCCATACTGCCTCATCACCTCCATCTCTCTCTACCTGTTGACTCATGTTCATCCATCTCTCTGCCTTCCCTCCAAACTTTCCATCAAGTCTCTGGCTGCGTCCCAATCGATGAGCTGAATGCTCCAAAAGTCTGGATTTCTACACTAAACATGTCAGAAAGGATCTATCTGATCTAAAAGGCCTCTCGTAATGCAGTTGGAAAAAAGCAGCCTTCTTTAACCGAGTTTATTTCATCTGTCTTCCTCGTGACAAAGTTCAAATTGATTGATTAGAAGCTGAGGAGCACCTGAACGCACCATAGCTTTGGCTTCCTCCACCGTCACTTCCTTCTCTTTGTCCTGTTCAGTTTTGCAGCCAATTGTGACTGTGTGTGTCCACGCCCACATTCACCTGAGGCTGCCTATTTTCCTGTCAGCACTGAGACTTCTGTGGATTCAACCACTCACTCACACTCACACTCACACACACACAATCAGAAACTATAAAGTCTCATCATAGTATCATATAAGCGATGTGACTAAGCCTCGATGACATCACATCACATTATGGCTTGTCATTGTAAGGTGTGTTTGAGTGTTTACTGCAGGTGGGCAGTGTTCCCGTTTCCCAACTTTCTGCTGCGACACTGATTTTGCAACACTGTCATAAATGTTTTAGCATATTAAAAAAGTGTGTGCCTGCCGTAACATGCAGTCAAGTTTCATCCAGTGGCTACTGCTTCCCTCGCTAATATCCACTTAAAAACAGACACATGTGGAAGCGATTTCTCTGCTGTCATCTGCAAGAACCAACACAAACGTCTTCATCTACTCCCACCATCTCAGGAAGTAAAGACCCAGTGGATTCACTTTAACTGTGATGGAAATGACCCCACGACAACTGGAAAACTCTTATATGTGCTCGCTAATCATTTCTCTTCGATGGAGGACAGCAACATAAATAGTTATTGTATGTTATATAGTTAATATGTTTTAAAACTCAAACTCAAGAATTGGTACAAGTTTGCCGCAGTGAAGTCAGTTTTAGGTTGGATACTGTACAGACATTTACTCTCGATCCAGCAGCGTCAGCCAATTTAAAACTAACTTCACTGCGGCACGTTTTGCTATTTTCCCTCTACTGTCGCAGGCGTGAGCAAAGTTTGGGTATTTAGTATTAAGGGACGGTCAAAAGAAACGTTGAGAAAGAGCGTTAAGCTTCGTTTGGAGCCGATTAATTACCCACAGCAGTCGGCTAGATTTGGGAAAATGTTTTGTCACGCTGATCTTTGTGGAATTTAATTCTGCAACACAGCTCAGCCTGTTGTTACCGTTACGAAAGCCGCTCCGTGATCCCTGAATGTAAATGTACATGATAGACAAGCCCCGAGGCGTGCTGATTACTGCACTTCAATAAATATTCTTTGGGTTTTCTACAAATAAATGCTGTTGAGGTTAAAAATTGTCTTAAAAAACACCACCCCTTGTCTCACTCAGAGAATGAATCACATTACTTTGACTAATTAACCTACATCAAGCAGGCTACTCCTCCCAAAACACATGTAGCCTTATACAATATAATTATATAACTCTAAATGTGTTCTTCTTCTTAAATCTTTCTTTCTTTAAGACGTGTTCCCGTCTTAAATTGCCAATAGAGTGAAAACAAGCAGAATCATGTTGAAGAGGAAAAACCCTTCTGTTTTTATGATACCATGATATAATACAGTCACCGCAAAAAACACAAAACACTGCAATATAAAGTCCTAGTGTATACGTGTGTGTGCGAGTTTGATGTTATTGTGCACGTGTGGGAAATACCTCTATTTTACCTTACACACACACACTGTCTCTCTCATGCACACAGTTAATTATCTATAGTCACTCCTGAGTATAAAATACAGTAATGCAGTTTTTATCCATTGTTTACTCTGTGTGTGTGTGTGTGTGTGTGTGTGTGTGTGTGTGTGTGTGTGTGTGTGTGTCCATGTAGAAACTGAACACGGCTGAAAGCTATTTGCTATTCTACACACACACTGCTGACATCTTATTCAGTTCACCTTCAGTGCACACACACACACACACACACACACACACACACTTTCACTTAATGCATTACGGGGGAAGGAGGGCAGGTCGATGTTGTTTTGAGTGGCATTTTCCTTTAAAGTCAAATTAACGAGGAGAATAAATGTAATACTCGAGCACTAATCAAATCCTCGTGAACGGCGAATTACATCAGGAGGAGCAGGTGGGAGGAGAAGAGGAAGAACTCAACGAGAAAGCATGGATGATAAATGGGAGAAAACAAGGATTGTGGTAGGAGAGGGGAAAGAAGAAGTGACTAAAGAGAAAAAAGATGGAAAATGGAGGAAACGTGAGGCTGGACGAGTGAAAGTGGAGGAATGTACTGAGCACGTCAGGATGGAGAGACGGATGAGAGCAGGGATGGAGGGGTGTGGGAGGTCGATGGCTCATAATGTCACTCCTGATATAGCTGAGACAGAAATCAATAAGCTGTCTGTCTCTCTCCAGGAGGACTGGAAGGTCTCATGAAGCTGCTTCAGGATCCAAACTATGACATCTTTCTTACAGGAAGTTGGATCAGGCCGGGCAATAAGGCCGGATTTACAATTTTAATAAATGTTTTCCTCACTCAAACAGACAGTCTCAAGACGACTGACCAGTTGTGAGGCTGTCACACCTGTGTGTATATTTAAAAAGTGTGGGTTATCCCATAAGAGCTGTGGACTGTCAGTACGACATATTTACAGCACAGACATCCAATTTAAGCCTCAGGACAAGCAGCAGAAACTGAAAGTGTGGTCACTAAATCATCTGCACCAAAGTTTATGTTTCTTATTAAAAAAAAGCATTTTTCTGCAAGCCCACACTCATACCTTTATGTTTCATTGAGCACTCCATATCTGATGTATACATTAAGTAACTCTCTGTTTTGACGAGGGCTATATATTGTTTGAATTCCTGAAAACTAGCACTTCTGATGTCAAACCAAATTGATATTGTCTGTGTTACTTTGCTGAGCAAACATGCTATAAGAAATATTTTTCTGTTAACAAAATGAACGTAATCATGACCACAAAGCACCACAGAGGAATGGTGCCACAGTAAACAAAGTATGATCTTGACAATATTATGATTTATAAATACACTTCAGGCCACAATTGTTTTAACACATTTTAGTCCATTGTACATTGTACTCAAAACAAAGGTTTCCCACCGAGTAGCAAGCTTGTGACAACACGGGAGTCACCAGGCACGTCAGGCTTTTTTCAGGGAAGGTGCTCACTATCTGCTGAGAACTGTATTGATTTACTGCCAATGAAACCAAACGTTTCCCACTGCTGCAGCTTCACATTAAAAGCATTTAACTGGCGAAACGCAAGCTGATGTTTTTTGTGAAGGAGGCTAAAAAAAAGTGCCTCCGGAGCAAAACAACACTTTTTTCCAGCATTTATTGACAGCAGGTCGATTTCAAAGCTCCTGTTAGTAAGATGGTCTCCTTCGCAACACATCAAATACTGACACTTTCAGGCGGCGGCCGACCCAGCCTACAATCCAAAAGCGTCAGTATTACTTTCTTACTAACAGGAGATTTAATTACGCCAGGGGTTAGTTTTATTAAGTCTGTGGGAGTAATGCAGGGTTCCTACAGGTTTCTTCAAGTTAAATTTAAGACTTTTTAAGACCTTTTTAAGACCATTCATATCAAAAATTAATACCTATTTTTCTGCCTATTTCACGGCCCTAGCGGCAAAAAAGAATGAAATCCTTGAATTTCGGAGTGTTAATTTATTTAACAAACAAAAGACGTCCACAGTACTCAAAAGAGATGTCTCAATGTGATTTACTGGCGTAAATCTAGCGTTCTGAGCAATTTCACTTGGGCTGCGTTGCGTTCGCTATTATTGGTTCCGTCCATACAGTCTATGTTTCAGCCGCTCTTTATTTACGTTCTTTGATCAAAATAATAGTGGTTGACAAATGCATGGATTAAAGCAAAAAAAAATCTTTTGACTGAAATGTTTTTTCGAGCTGTAGCCAAGTCATATTCCCAATTTGTAATTTGTGAAACATGTTACAGGGCATTTTACTTGACACGTGCTAAAAAAATAAGTTTGAGATTTACAGCCTCACCCCACACCATATTCTTTTTTTATTGCAGACATCAAGTTTAAATATTTGACAGTGTTTTACAGGAGGATGATCTGAACAGCTGTTCTATACACAGTTAAAATGTTTTTGTCTATTCAATGTAATTTTCAATCTATGAAATCAATCTGTGCCTTTTTTTTGCCAAGCTTCTCTCAGGTTTTACTCTTTCAAATAATCAACCATCTACAGAACTTTTCAGCACGCTATTTTTCTACTTCTTCTCATCATCATTATCATTAATTATTATTAATAATATTGTTTACAGTGAGCCTCTTATCGTTTAACAGAAAAATACATCATACAAACAGCAACTTATGCAGCCTTGTCAGTCTGATGGCGAGTTCTCACTTTCTGTCATCACTAACATGTTAATAATCAAAGAAGTTCTGAGGCTTTGCTCTGTATGTTATAATACAAGATTTAAGCATTGAGCTACAATCAGGCTACATTCATGACTCTGTACAGTCAAACTAACCAAACACTTCTTATTGATCATCATTATAAAGTTTCAGGGCGGTCCTGTAACCATGGTAACTCACGGTGCCAGAGGGGAGGGAGAGACGCTGAATGAAGCCGTTTACACAGATACACTGCAGACAAAGTCCAGACTATAGTTGTTGTTTCACACATGTAGCACACAACAGGAGACTCTCCGTGTCAGACGAGTTCTCACGTGCTGACTAAACTCAGCTGATAACGTAGCAGCGCGACGAGTCCCTGCTAGCTAAGCAGCTAAACTTTAGCGCCGCTCCGTGTTGAGATCCCGCCCCAGGTGGGTCTCTACACTGTCATTGGTCAGGTGAGCACACGCTGTTAACGATACCATTGGCTGTAGAGTGTGACAATCTGTCAATAAACATCAGCCAACAGTTCTCCTCTGATCTACAGTGATCTCACAAGTTTGAATGACGGAAATCCATCGTAGCGACGGAGGACTTTAATCCATGCAAATGAA
The DNA here is from genome assembly GCF_965226575.1 of Pagrus pagrus. Taxonomy (NCBI): domain Eukaryota; kingdom Metazoa; phylum Chordata; class Actinopteri; order Spariformes; family Sparidae; genus Pagrus; species Pagrus pagrus. Next base: position 3,223,264 of record NC_140187.1, on the reverse strand, counting down.
ACTTTTGACGAAAAATGCGATACGGAGAAGTTACATACAGCACAAAATTTAAGACCCAGATATCAAAATTCAAGACTTTTTCAAGTCTTTTTAAGGTATTATTTCCAAATTCATAAATTCAATGCTTTTAAGACTTTTTAAGACCCCGCGGGAACCCTGTAATGGAACAAGAGGGAGCTGTTAGATGAAGAGATGCAGGCACAGGCTGCACACCTCCAACTTCTCAGTGAAGAAACTAGCCCCCCTTTCCCTTCCTTTAGGGTTTAAATCTGAAATATTGCCAAACAGACGCTGTTGCTTTTCACTCTGACAACTAGTCCTCCACCGCTGTCGTGCCGTCCCCTTATTCTTGTCACATGATCAGTGAAATGTGACCCCTGCTGCTCTTTGCTGCTGCACGGGGCAACCACCTTTATAATTGTAGCGTCTGTGACAAAGTATTCATTTAAGAAAAACACACTGGTAACGCCAACTCCTGCAGCAAGCCCACTGTAATCAAAGTATTATCTTTGTGGATTCGTGTCACAATGATACAAAAATCTCCTGCCTTACTTTAAACTGCTGCTTGGTTAATTCACTAAATGACCTGTAATCTGCAACAAGCCTCTGTGCCTTGCCTTCATGTCTACTGACTGATTCGGAGCGTGAGGCGTGTTGCGATGCCCCGAGGAGAGATTTATCCGAACAGCAACTCTCTATTTAATTAGACATGAATTGTGTGCGTGCGGGGCAGATGGCAGGAGTGCCCCCATTGGTTCTTTGCCATGTTGGTGAAATATCAGGATATGATACCACAAGGACTGAATCTCACACACACAAACACACACTGACACACACAATCCACCATAACCATCCCTGTTCCCTGTTATCTGACAGCAGAAGTGACTCATGTGTTCTGTGCTCACTGTTCTCACCACAGGACGTCTGCAAGTTCCATCACGTTCGATCCAAAATGTTTTAACTGCACAGTGAAATGAGGACGGCCTCGTTCTGCTCATATTCTTCATCTTACAGAGGTCCAACCCGCGGATTTCGGTTGACGTACTGTCACTGATAACAGCGGGGTGACCTTCCTGTCTGAATCAGGGTGGAGATGAAACTCAAAGGTGTCAGTCTATAAAAATGTGACATCTGTTGTTAAAAACACAAAGCATTAGCAGCAGTGCACACAGCAGGGATTCAATGATTTCTGTGATTCATCTTAAGATCCTCTCTTACACAATATTACTGTGTGTCTTAAGACTGAATCATCATCTGCGGTTCATTTCCACATAGGAAGCTTAGACAAACGTCTAAAGATTTTTTCTTCAACTGCACGCACGAGCGATTCAAGAGAATTTATGGCATTCACCAGCTTTGTCAAAGGTACGATTGAAATCTAGGAGTGGTAAGTAAAAAAAAGATTTCACCGCACTTGCAGACTTGTGGGTCCAAAGTCACAAGTCATCCAGTCCACAAGGGCCCTCAGGCGGACTTTCTGCAGACTTCCAGTGAGTCCACCATACTTCACTTTACTTAATCGATTAATCATTTAGCCTAAAAAAAATGTCAAAACATTTTGGCAAATGCTCATCAGAGTGATGGCTTCTAATTGCTTCTTTTGTCCAACAGTCCCGGCCCAAAGCCTCTTCATTTACTGTCATAAAAGATAAATAAATGCAGCTAATTATTGCAGCTCTAGCTGCTTCAGGTTTGTTTGCAGGTTGTTGTCCATAATCCCCTCTTGCACCGAAAGTTATCACATTATCCTGTATAATATCTCAGTGACGGATCTCTTTGCTATAGAAAGGTTTTATAGACTCAGACTACTCCCTCTGTATGTGTCTTTAACAGCAGCACCGCTCTGATGAGTCATCGTTGGCAGTTGTGTTATTAATATTTAATCATTGTTTCGGGTCCTTTAATTGGACTACTGATGCCAGTGAACTTATTACCCTCTTGTCTACTGGTTTACAACTTGAAACTCAGCAGCGTCAACGTTTTTTATACTAGCTGACATCTTTGCAAATCAAAGTTTGCCACAGAGGAGCAGGTAGCCTATAGGAGCATTGACTATGTGAATGATCAAATCTCACGAATGTGTACCTCGTCATCGACAGGTGGCTGTCATCAGGCTGAAACTAACAATTTACAAGAAGTTTGTCCACTTACAGAAGTTTTGTGTATCTGAATTGAACATTTAAGATCAAAACATAAAAATATTCTGACAATAGAAACAATCAAAGCACAAAACTGTCTCCTAGTTTTTACTTTCAGGAGGCCATGCTGGGTTTTTTTTGGGTTTTTTTAAATCTGATACCATGTGGAAAACTAATTATCACTTCAGTAGGGTCACATGTGTTGCACAAGTATTGACGTGTCTGTTTTTGTGTTGTCTGGACAGTAACACAGAGTCAATAAGTACTCATTATTACAGCCTGTCCAATAATGGATATCTGAGGCAAACACTCATATTGATATTTCAATTATTAGGTAAAAGCTGATGACAAAAAACACAAAATATTGTGATTGTTAATATCAACTAGGGCTGCAACGAGCAGTTATTGTCATTATTGATTAATCTGCTGCTTATCAATTAGATGTTTGGTCTGTAAAACATAATTTCACAAAGCCAAAAATCCGGTTGAACCAACAATAAAGATATTCAGCTGTCAGACTGCCGCAGAAACATCTAATAAGTGGCAATTTTGCTTAAAAACTGACGACAAATCTGAATGATTTATCAAAATAGATGCAGATTCATTTTCTGTTGATCAACTAGGGATTTTTTTCATTGTCACTTAATCTTTCAATGACTAATTCTATTCATTGATTAGTTGTTTGGTCTATAAGATATCAGAAAATTGTGAAACAAAATATTGATCAGTGTTTCCCAAAGCCGAAGACAACATCCTCAAATGTCTTGCTTCGGTCCGCAAGTCAAAGATATGACAAACAAACAAACAAACAATTAAAAGCCAGTGATAATTAAAATGGATCACAAACACAACAACATTAAATGTGTGGTGTGGGCAGACGTGTCATGAGCTGATATTCTGACATTTATCTTATAACCAATTAATAATGAATTCACTTGATGTATTGATTTATCCTGTGTTTACCAGTATTTGTTTAACTCCACTGTGCTGTAATTTCTCGTTGCTTATTGACCAATGTAAACACACCAACGTCAATCTATTTGTGAAAAAAACTCAAACTGGCCATGTGAATGTCGGAGCAACAACCTCACGAACACCAGAGCCTTCCCCCGGCCATTTGGCCCCAAAAAGATGCGTTCAGGGCCGACTGGAAAACAGAGGCCGCTAACGATGACCATCTGAGAGCAGTGAAACACAGACCAACAGACATACAGACAGACAGGCAGCAAAGGGCAGCCTGCTTAACAAACATCAAAGAGCACACAGCTGGTAAAATCCACCCCCATCCAGCTCTGTTACCCTCTCAGATGGCCCACTTCCAGTTTTAACCTCAGCTCATTCATTACCCAATCAACATCGCCAGCACTCACATCCACTCCTTCTAAATCCAGTCCATAATAACCTATATTTCAAGCTTGCTCATTCATTTCAGGGGACTCCTTATTTTACATTTCACATCGGTTTAACATCATTACAGCATTATTGTAAAAGCTTTTCAGCACATTAACCAGACTTAGCATGAAGTCTCCAGTCTGTGATTGTAGCTTTAAAAAACAGGGACATTGTAGTTTTGGAGAAGAAATTCAAACTCAGAATTTAAATGAGGTGAGAGTACAAACTCAGAAATATATGTTTTCTTCATAAGTGAATAAACAAGCTGTTCTCAGAAGAAAATAAGCTCCCCAGAACAGCGTTTGAAGCTAGAAAGGTGGCAGGGTCCGCCACATGTAAACAAAGTAAAACAGTATGACACTGTGCTGTCCTTTAAAGCTGCGCTATGTAGTTTTTTCATGTCTAAACAAACTAAATAAACAAAAGGACAACACAATGTCATACTGTTTCACTTTGTTTATATGTGGCGGACCCTGCCACCTTTCTAGCCTCAAACAGTGTTCCGTTTCTGCACCAAAAAGACATCGTGCCCCCTTTAAGGTCAGTTTGTTTTTTCCCTTTCGTTTGTTTATATGAATGAAGATCTTTCTCTTCTGATTTAAACGTCTTCATCCAACACCACATAGTGCAGCTTTAATATCTGAGGACGTGTAAATGCAGGAAAAACTCCACTCGGAATGAATGAAGACAAACCTACTTGTTTTACTTGACATTACTCTGTTTGTAAAGCAAGTGACTTTTACAGTAAAGAGCTAAAAGAAGACAAAAATCATGAAAAGATGAGATAAGAACAACCAAAAGACAGAAGAATTGAAGAGAAATGTGGGAAATCCTGTGAAAATGAATTAAAAATGCAGTGCAGACATGGAGAGTTTTGAGTATAAAAGGCTAAATGAATAGAGAACATGATAGTGGTCACACTGAGGTGATCTGGAGGGAACACAAAAGTTAATTTAATGAGATTTCTTACCTTCATGTCGTTCATGATGAGCTGGAAAAGCCCTCCCAAGGCGCTGCATTCCTTCTCTATACCCGCATCCATTTTTCCACAGGCTCGGAAAAATCCTCCTCAAACTTTTTACCTCCCAAAGAAAAAAAGAAAAGAAAAAAAAAAGCTTCCAGCCAAGTTTTGAAATACTCCACTAGAAGAATCAATGGAGGCTTTTTATTTTATTTTATTTGGTAGGGGGGGGCGAGTTACAACACCCCGAGGGCAAAGTCCACCTTTAAAAACAGAAACAGCCAAACACCAGCAGTGGGAAAGAAGGAAAAACACACACGGGAGTAAAAATCCAGGTCGAGACTCTCAGTGAACGTTAGGCTTTAGTCAGCCGATGCTACCAGCCGGCCAACTTGATAAACGTCCGAAAAAACACCACATCATGACTGAATCATAGCGCAGGCCGTCTGGAAAATGTCTGACAGTGTTTTTTTAAGTTTAGCTCCGGCTGGTTGAAGTCGCGGGTAAAGCAGGGAAAACGCAGCTAACCGCAGCTAGCTAACTCGGCTAGCTAGGTTAGCGTCAACTCCGCTAGCAACCTGTGACTGAGTGTGTGTGTGCGTGTGTGTGTGTGTTTGGCTTTCCAAGAGGAAAACACACACACAGCCGTTGATCAATCAGTTCGCCCAAATTAATCGATACGGGTCTTATCTGAGGTCCCGCTCGGATGCAAATCCTCCAGTCGTTGTTTGTCGAAGTGTATCCGAGTGATTTCACGGGGTTCTTCTTGCGAGTTTTGCCGAGAGAGGCAGCCGCTCAGCTCCGCTCGGCTCCGGTCGGTCCAGCGGGAGTCCTAACCTACAGTGAGTGCGCGAGTCCCCGCACACCGCGCCATGTTAGCCCCGGTGACAAGCAACACATCCGGCCAAGAGTTTCAAAATAAAACGCCTCTCGTCCATCGCTCAAAATGTGCGTAGCTGCTTTCATACAGTGAAATCAAACAATGGCGGAAAGTAACTAAGTATATTTGAGTACAGTTTTACTTTATTTTAGTATTTCTATTGATTATTCTTTTTTTTATTATTATTAAAATTTACCATAAATACATTATAATGTATGATGATGAATACAAATATGACTTTCTTGATCCCTTGGTGAAAATCATGAGCTACCTGGTAGTGTATAGTAAAAAATTTAAAAAATGAGGCAGATTCATTGTCATACTTTATCTATTTGAGTATAATATTTCTCTTAGTCAACCAACACGTGCTGCTGCTTTTCGTACTGTATTGTTTGCAAGTTTCCCTGATCTCATCTCATCTCATCTTATCTTATCTCATCTCATCTTATCTTATCTCATCTTATCTTAACTCTGAATGCAGGACTTTTACTTGTAACAGAGTATTTCTACACTGTGGTATTGTTCATTGTAAGTAAAATATCTGAATACGTCTTAAACTGCTGCAGTTGAAAGTGTACCACAGGTGATGAGCTTATAATCAGACCAACATAAAATAGGAAGAAAGAAAACATTTGTTTTTAAAGGGAACCTGTAAAGTGTGTAATTATATGAAAAATGACAAATGTAAGCCTGGAATGAAAAATGAAATTGATGAAGATTATAAAAACAGGTAAGAGACATTAAAAACATGTTGACTTCTTGTAATTTCCCCGTTGGCAGAGCTTCACTGGAGGGAAACACTAGTAAAAATGTAATAGGGGAAAGGGAAGTAGTATAATACAGCAGGCTATAAATAAGAGCGGAGCCACAGGAGGCTGCACAACCTACATTCACAAAAAACAGGTCGTGTGTAGAGAACCATCGTTCTGACAGAGAGCGGCTCATACAAGCTTCAGACACAGATTTTAGGAAGATAAGGAACTCTGTTACAGCTCTGAATACCATGTAACAAACTGCAACACAAATCTGTTTAATGGATTTACTGCAAATCTGTCGTTTCACTCTAAAAGTTAATAATCACTAAATAAAAATAAACTCTGAAATGAGTTTATTTATTCACGTTTATTCACACTCAATAATTGTTATGACCAAAAACAATGTAATGTCTGTTTTTTGTTTTTTTTGTTGTGAATTTTACATCCACACTGACTCACAGCCATTTGTGATGAACAGACGTCTGGTTTTCTCCATTCTGCCAGACAAGTATTGCTGTTATATTTAGTTTGTTAGTTTGTTTTCTCATGTAGTATCTCATGAATATGTCAAAAATCTAAAAATAACATGTCTTGTGCATCGTTTCGTACATCTTATACTGTTTTTAATGTGGAAATTAAACTTGTCTTACCTTTTATTTACTACAATCATTCTAAAGTTCTGTTTTAATGTAGCATTTGAAGCCCCTTTCTAAAACTCGAGCGTCCGTTTAACAAACTGATTTTTATTTTCTTCTTCCAGATTTTCAATACTTGTTATTTGTGGCTTTTATTTTGAATGCGTCAGTATTTCCGGTCCTCGCTGAGTTCCGCCATCTTGACGCAGCTGCGTGTCTGGTGGAGGTTTGTTGTGTGTTGAGGACGCGGCGGGCCGGGGGGGGCGGAGCTACACACAGCGGAGTGGGAGATGTTCCCAAATGGAAGAAGAAGAGCGGAGACTCCAGTGAAACTTCACTGACACCGTCCAGAAAGACAACAGAGGAGACAGAAGAGACGAATGTAAACAGAACAAACATAAAACAAAACTAATATTATCACCGAGTGCAGTTTTAAGCTACTAAAACAAAACTATTAAGGAATGAAAGAGTATATCATGAAATACAAGTGGAAAAAATGCAATATTTTGATTTACTTTTACTTGTAACAGAGTATTTCTACATTGTGGTATTGTTGCTTCTACTTACCTTGATGCAGTCTGTTGCATTTCCCTAATTCCTCCTGTGTCTGAGCTCACAGAGGTCATCAGTACGCAGGTCACCCTGTCCGCTTGTTTGTTGTTCAGGACTGCATGACGTGTGTTTGAGATTTGGGAGGTGTGCATGTTGGTTCTACCTTCAACGCCCACAGAGACCACTGCACTCTTTAAAACCTACAGCCTCTGTGTTTGCTTCACACCTACCGACTGCTTCAACCTGCAAGCGAGCCAATCTGCTCCTGTGTAAACTGCTGCTAGACCACTGCTGTCTGATGATGAGTTTCCTCTTTCACATTTAAATAAGAACTGATTATTTACAATTTTGTTTGTTCTCTGGTAAAAGACACACAGACGTGCCAATGGCTACCAAAAACCAGCCCCATGTGATTGATCAGTTATGCAGATGTGTGAAAGTTGTTTCACCTCCTTTTTTAAAAAATGTCTCAGGCAACTTCTTCCATCGCCTTGCAAGTGAACAAATGAGCAGTGACGTGAATGTCTCTGAGGAGCGATTTTGCCTGAAAGCTTGTGCTTTTCTCCCAATGTGTTCGATTCCTCACTTCTCCCATCCCCCTAACTGTGTTCCACTATTTGAACAAACACTCCCTGATTCTGTTGTAGTACCTTTAAGCAACACAAAATGATCAACCAGCATCATTTAGGAGCATAAAAAACCCCTAAAGGTTTCAAATTTTGGTGGACATTAAAACTAAAAGTTGGGTTTTAAGGATATTATGACAAAACATGGGATTTTATCTCTATAATGTTTTGACGACCATATAAATCACCTGTTTGAACGAAATTATATGTATCTGTTGCTATTGAGTGATTTCAACTGGCTGATTATAGCTGTACAGTGTTGAGACTATAGGTTTGCCTCGTTAATTATATATTCCTTTATTAAACCCAGTGGGATCATTAAAATTGTTGCCACGTAAACATATATATCATATAAATGCACTTCATAAATTATTCAGTGCATACACAGGCACTACTCTATTCTATAGCAACCAGCACATAATAAACAATAAACACAAACATACACACTTTGTGTATTTTACTGATTCACCCGGCAACAAGCTGAGTCACAGCTGCAGCAGCCGGCCTACCAGTCTGATTACCATGGCAACCAGCATGCCACAGCAGTGTGTGTGTGTGTGTGTTTTGCTGAATCACAGGAACAGGAGGCCGCAGCATCAGACTTCATACAGAATCATATAACGGTAATAAAACATGATACAATAATAAATCTAAATCGCTGTTTTTTTAACTGGGATCTGGTTCAGCAGTGATTTCATTACAAACTATCTGCAGAGAAAATAAACAGAAGAAATGCAGCTCAAAGTTTTTGACACCGAAACAAAAAATGTAATTAAAACACAAGATAAACAATAACAGGTTAATTTATGTCATTCATCCATCTCGTCCTTGTTTACAGGTGAGTCATCATTTCTATTACTAACTCCTTAAACTCACAGACTGTATTTTCCTCTTTTCACCTGTGATCACTTGTCTGTGCTCTGACTGGTGCAGTCACTCAAACAGGCAGTAAATACAGTCTCTGATTTTACTTAATCGTCAAACTGATTTGACGTCACTGTTTGCAGCAGCACAGGTGTGAAAGACGGCCCAACAGTTTTTCTGTGCTCAGTGAAGTTGTATAAGGTTGTATATGTATGTACAAATGAAATGGATGACAGAAGGCTTTAAAGTGTCGCCTGATTTGACAAATTTTAACCTAATTCTGGCCTTTTACTTCTGTATGTGTGTTTTATTGTCCTATTTAAACTTCCGTACTCAGCAACAGAGGAAAAAACATGACTTAATATGAAATCCCACAGGGCCGGAGTGAGGATTTATCATCAGAGTGCTTTGTAAATTTTACTCTTAAGGTCTTAAACTATTTGTATGAGCCATGCGTACTTATATCTGGATGCTTTAGTATCTGATTTTATATTATTTTTCAATCCTGTCCTTAGTATTTTACTTTTTTTTTAAGGCGAGAGTTTAGTTTGAATGCTCAGACTCATTTGTTTCTATAGATGTTATTAAAAACCTGAACAAGTGTGTGTCACACCTGCACCAGTTGATAAAAATAAGCTTAATGGGATCAATTTAACCTTAAAGATCTTACAGTACGGACAAAGAAAAAACAGCTTTTAGGAAATTTAAGCCACAAGTGTGACTCAGAGCTGAGTGCTGTATTTCCTGTGAGACAACAGTGACACCTGCTGGCTAAGAGGCAGCAACTGACAATAGAAAAGGCATTTGATCTGTGTACTTTGAATATGTACTTAGAGAAATAATATTTAAATAACAAATTAAAATGTACTTAATCATTTTCTCTCAACACTGCTGCAACACCGACAACCCAGGCTGGACCGTCTCTGACCTCAACAGAACTTTATATTGATTTCTTTGTAATGACCATCGATCTCACTTTATATCAGTTCGACGTGAATTGTTCAATGTGAAATATGAGAGACATAAATGTACATATGTTCAATTACACCAAAATACAGAACTAATGCAGCAGCTCTGCACCTCGTCTTTCAGTCATTCATGTATAAAAAGATAAACGCTTGATGTGTTACAGAGGTAACAATGGCTCCAGCTATCACCTGACGCATGAAAAGCAAACAGGGAAAGATTTGTTTTTCCAAGGACAGACACACAAACAGACAGACAGGAAGATCTCACAACAAACCTCCAGAGAGAGAGAACAGTTTCAGAAGGGAAAAAAGAAAACACATCGTCAACCTGCTACGACTCCAAACACTGAAGGTGAGTTCATTTAATTTATAGAATAATTACAAACAAAAAAATTATCTATTTTGTGGGTACTTTTTTTCCATAACATCTTCTTTTGGTCTAGTGGTGAAAAAACTTCCAAAATACACATTAAGGTGTTAATTTTAGTTCAAAATCTGTTCTGGACATTGATGCAAAGCAGTCAATATCTAATAAGATGGCTTCTTTTGCATATTTACATATAAAGATTATTGTCCTAATGTAAGTAACTGAGGACATCATGGTGACTATTGGTTTTTTTAACCATATTCCTTCATGTGTTTGTCTATAAAAAGATACATGACATTTTTCTAAGACTGATTCAGAAATCTCTTCAGCAGCACTTACATACACCACACTTTCCAGTCGCATCTATATTCTGATGGTTTTTATAGAGAGGGTTGTTCATATACCATTCACCGCCTGCTTACATTAACCTGATTACATCTTAATCTTGAAGTATTTTCTGATTTACAGAGTGATAGAAACAGATACCCAACAGTCCCTCTGTAAAAACCTTTGACTCTGATATGTCAACAAAGGTTTATTGAACTTTATACAGGAAAGACTGAAGCTATAACTGATTAACATTGGTACTTTCACCCTGCTGTGTTTCCAGCTTCATTCAAACAGAAAATGGCATCCCGATCAGAGGCTGACCTCTCCTGTCCTGTGTGCCATAACATCTTCAGAGATCCTGTCGTCCTGACATGCAGCCACAGCTTCTGTAAAGATTGTGTGCAGAGCTGGTGGAGAAGGAAACCTGCACAGGAGTGTCCCATTTGTAAGAGAAGGTCATCAAAGTTTGAACCACCTGTTAGTTTGGTGATAAAGAACCTGTGTGAGAGCTTCTTACTGGAGAGAGATCAGAGAGCTTCAGCTTCACCAGAGGCTCTCTGCAGTCTGCACGGTGAGAAACTCAAACTCTTCTGTCTGGACCATCAGCAGCCGGTGTGTCTCGTCTGCAGAGACTCAAAAACACACAACAACCACAGATTCAGACCCATCGATGAAGCTGCACAGGATCTTAAAGAGGAGCTCCAGAAGTCCCTGAAGCCTTTACAGGAGAAACTGAAGGTCTTTGAACAAGTTAAAGGAAACTGTGATCAAACAGCAAAACACATCAAGGTCCAGGCCCGACACACAGAGAGTCAGATCAAGGAGCAGTTTAAGAAGCTTCATTGGTTTCTAGAAGAGGAAGAGGAGGCCAGGATCTCTGCTCTGAGAGGGGAGGAGAAGCAGAAGAGTCAAATGATGAAGAAGAAGACTAAGGCTCTGAGTAAAGACATGAAAGCACTTTTAAACACAATCAGAGCCACAGAGGAGGAGCTGAGAGCTGAAGACGTCTCATTCCTGCAGAACTACAAGGCTGCAGTGAAGAGAGTCCAGCAGCGCCCCCTGCTGGAGGATCCACAGCTGCTCTCAGGAGCTCTGATAGACGTGGCCAAACACCTGGGCAACATGAGCTTCAACATCTGGAACAAGATGAAGGAGACGGTCTCCTACACTCCTGTGATTCTGGATCCAAACTCTGCTCATCCAGAACTCCTCCTGTCTGAGGATCTGACCAGTGTGAGACGTGGAGAGAGACAGAAGCTTCCAGATAATCCAGAGAGGTTCGACTGCTATCGTTTTGTCCTCGGCTCAGAGGGCTATGACTCGGGAACTCACAGCTGGGACGTGGAGGTTGGAGAAAGTCCAGTCTGGGTTGTCGGTGTGGCAGCAGAGTCTGCTGAGAGAAAGGGAGATACAGGCTTACAGTCCAGATTATGGGGAATAGGGCTCTATCAAGGTGAATGCACAACATGCTCACTACCTGGTCCATACACTATTTTCTCACCAAAGGAGCTCCAGAGGATCAGAGTTCATCTGGACTGGAACAGAGGAGAACTGTCCTTCTCTGATCCTGATACGAACACACACATACACACCTTCACACACACTTTCACTGAGAAGTTGTTTCCGGTCATTAGCACGGGAAACAAACTCCCCCTGAAGATATTACCGTCTGTCTGTGATAATTGTGTTGACGATGAGGATTGTGGTGAAATTCTTGATTATGTTTCGATGTATAAGCAATGTGTTTAAACTCCCACTGAAGATATCAGCAGTTAATGTTTCTGCAACGGTGAAACAAGTAAATTAAAATTCAACCAAAAAGGAAAATTCAGTCGAAAAGAAGATACTGGCCTTCAAGAGGTTATAGCCGACACTGAGGAGGTTGTTGAAGCAGCCCAGGGACTATAAAAGTCAGAAAAAGGCCAATGGAACCAAAGAATGAAGAACTGAAGCCTTTTTATCAGAATCTTTGAAGAAGAAATAATATGTAAAGACTGCTGCACGTTTTACATTGGATCAATAAGCTTTGAACCTCTGAAAAACATCTCACTCACCAACAGTGACGCACAAGAGAGGAGATGGCGTGTGGATTTTGTAAGATGCATTAAAAGACAAAAGAGAAACTAGTACCTGACTTTTACAGGCTGGGGACATCCTGCTCAACAATCATATGCAATACATGGACGTGCAAAGACACTGCTGAGTGATAACAGTCAAGTACAATGCAGGTGAATGAAATGTCGTGTTGATGTTGTTGTGCTTGTTGATTGTTGTGCTCCAAGTGTTAAAGGATACTCAAAAAACAAGCAGCTGGAAACACTTCATCAATATTTTCTGTATTAATCATCAGAATCTGCAAAGTAACTAATGTTGACGAATAGAAAAAGCAAAAGTACATTAATTCCATTTGAAATGTGTGAAACCAACATTTTGATTCAAAGTCGTTTCAGTTCAGTCAGCTCATAAACACGTCATGTTAAACAGCACCACACACACACACACACACACAAACACCACAGTCAACAGGTAGGGAACCTAAAAGTGGAACTGTTCAGTCTGTCGGTTCAGACTCCATTTTGAGTCGACGGAGCAGCAGGTGCAGGACTGAAGTCTGAGGCAGGTGAGTGTGAAAACAACGTTTGTATTATTTTACCATTAAAGTCTCTGAGTCAGTTTTCTCGACAGTCAATGAACCGATGACGTTCGAGTGGTGGAGGGACGACGCATTTTTGAAGGCTAACTGAAGTTAGCATAGCTAAGTTTATGATATTTACACGTTTTGTCCAGAAAGATAATCCTCACAGATGAACACCACTTTTGTGATTTTCGAAGCGTAAATTAAATCTCTAGCAGTGGAAAGCTAATGTTAGGCTACCGACAACATCACGGTCACATGATTTAAACGTCACCACCACTAAGCGTCTATACTATACTATATACTATATACACTATACATGTTTTCTATAAACTGATCAATGTACAAGTTGTAAAGTTAAAGTTAGAATAGTGTGTAACTAAAGTCGGCCTGTAAAGACAGAATAGTGAGTAGATGATTCTCCTGTTCGCTGTGATGACGTTTAATGTCCGCGACAACTTCTGTAGTCTCATTTAGACGCTTCTTAGCAACCGCCGTTTTTATGACACATAAGAGCTTTATTATTAAACTGTGGGACATTTAATGATGTTTTTTATGTCGTAGAACAAAACGTGTAAATATCTTCAGCCTGTGGTAACCACACACCCTATTTCAGGCATTTAACTGAAAACCAAATCAAAAAGACGCGTTAACTTTGAGATGAGGGAACCGGAAGTACAAAAATACTGATTTCCGGGTTTTAGGACTACAAACTACGCCACTCTATGAACTCGACAATTTGATTCAAAAACGAGCACAGACTTAAAGAAAGCTGACCAGGTGGTTTTATTACACTGTTTATCTTCTCAGACTGACTTCAGACCAGAAGATGAGTGAATCTGTGAAGCAAGAGGAGGACGGGGCTGAGTCTCCAGGATCGAGCTGTCTGTCTGTGAAGGCTGACGGCTCTGAAGATCATCCTCCATGCTTTGACACAAAGTAAGAGGACTGACACAAACTCATTCAGTGTTGGCTGATTATATTTTGCCATTTGCTAAATGTTAGAGTAACATTACGCTTCAGGAATTGAAGAAATACTCTGTCAGACCTCCATATTTTCGAGCAAGCACTAGTTTGCAGATCTATTTCATAATCACAAGCTATAACCAGATCACACATCCTGTTGTCAAGTGTCTACAGCAGCTGGTTTAGCTGTTACTTACAACCCAGACTCCCACAAAGCTGGGCCTTTGTGTAAAACACAAGTAAAACAATGTGATCATTTGCAATTCTGTTAGCTGCTGTGATCACAACTTTCATTTTGACCCACAAGAAGTTCTCTAGACGTTTGGCTGATGTTGAAAATATGTCTAAAATTACATTTTACATTACTTTAATTTGAATCAGAGAATTTAAGAAGGATTCATGAGTTATGAATAAAAATGTCCTGGTGTTTGCAGAGTTCAATACGACAGAGAGAGACCAGAGTCTCCACTATCCATCTATGTGTCTATGAAGAGAAAGTGGTCCGAAGAATATACTCCAATGTTCAGTAATGAACCTGGATCATCATTCACAAAGTAAGAGAACTGATACTAATTCAGTGTTTGCCACAAAACGTTGACACGGAATTAATTTGCCACATCTCCCTCTGAGTGTGAAACTTTTAAACCACCTTATTATCAACAGTAGCGGGATCCGGTCTTTCCTCACAAAGGACGCAACGCTGTCCAAACGCTGGTCACATCCCGCCTGGACTACTGCAACTCGCTCCCAGCCTCGGCGACTAAACCGTTGCAACATATCCAGAACGCTGCAGCGCGCCTCGTTTTCAATCTAAAAAGAAAAACGTATATGCACTTGTATGTTCTAACCCTTAGCACTTAAACCATAGCACTTATGTATTTAAGGTATCCTTGGTAAAAAGCAGCTACTTTGCTCAGATGAGGGCTTGAAAATTGTTTCTGTTTTTTCTTTTCTACTTTATCGACGGTGATATTTTGTGGTTTCTTTCTTGTGACAAATGTACTTATTGTAAGTCGCTTTGGACAAAAGCGTCAATGTTAATTGCAAAAGCTAAATGTAAATGTAAATCTGTCAGTCCCGTTCCTGATCTCAGAAACTTCCTGAGGGAATTTTCTTACATCTGAAAGCAAAACGTCCACTTGGACTCAAGGATGATTAGATTTTGAAGGTCAAAGGTCAAAGGTCACTGTGACCTCACAAAAGAACATTTTTGGCCACAACCCAAGAATTAATGCAGTTATTGTGACAAAATGTGATGTGTAAAATGTCCCATAGGATAAAATGATGAAGCGATGACATTTTTAAATCCCGGTGAAGGAGCTGAAATAAAAATTAAAAATAATTTTCATTGCAGACTGAATGCTGGATTTCAGACGGAAAAGAAACAATAACTTTTCTATAATTTTATTATTTATTTTTAAAAACCAATCAAAAAATCAGTTCAGTTAAACAGGACTGTCTCCACAGAGGTACGAAGAGGAGTCAAGAGGAGCAGCTGTCTTTGGAGACTGACTTGTCCCAAGATCCTCTTCAAAAGTTCTTCAAGCCCAGTACTGTAACTGGACCCTCAGACACAGAGTAAGACCCTTAACATACTGTAAGCTGACCAGACTGAAGATGCTGTGTTTAGGATGAAGACAAAATGTCCTGCTAAATGATTTATATTCATAATGCAGGACTAGTGCATTTATTTAAGAAGATGGTTTACTCGTGGAGGAAAAACTGATTGCCAAAGATCCTTTACGAATTTGCTTGGGAAGAGGGTTTACTTTGTAACAAACTGAATTTCTAAGTGGTAAATGGACTGAACTTATAAAACGCTTTTCTATTCTTACCGACTCAGTCTCAAAGCGCTTTACAACACAAGTCAGCATTCATCCATTCACACACATATTCATACACTGGTGGCAGAGGTTACCATGTACAGTGCCACATGCTCATCAGGAGCTGTAATCATTCATACACACTCACACACCGGTTTATTCCCTGAGTAAACCATCTTCCCAAGAAAATCAAGAAAGGATCTTTGCCAGTGTTATCACTTTAGTTCAGTCAGTTCAGTTTTTCCTCCATGAGCCGTCTTTGTAAAGAAATTGTCAGTACTGCATTTTGAATTCGATTGTTGAAAGTGAAGGGTCATTTCCATCAATTTTCGATGTAACATAGGAATTCTGTAACTAAGCAACCGACCACAGAGATTATTCTGAAATGCTGCTAAAGCGCTCGTCTGGAAGGTGATTATTTTCTACCTATGTACATGAGGACTAGGCCTTAGTACCTCTCATTAAGTCTCCCTCTAATGATCATTCTTCCTCTCACTTGAGCCAAATACTTAAAAGAGAAATTTATACATATTTAACCTCTCTCACTAAGATTTTCTCTCTTTCCCTCCAAGGAAGTACACAGTGATCACCTCTCCAGAGCAGTGTCAGAGGTATAGGGATGATTTCAACGGTGAGTACAGTGAGTACCGGCGTCTGCATGCTCAGTTAGAGCTCATCTCCCAGCGCTCAACTAAGCTTCAAAATGAGCTTAAACAGGTCCAGCAAAGCAAAGAAAATAAGAAGGTAGATTCCCTAAACGATAACCACAAATCTGTTCCTTGTGTTCCACAATAACTTGATTAAAAAGTGCCCCATTATATTTCACTGGTTCAGTTTTATTCATGTCCTTTGCCCTTTTTGTGTCTCCTCTTCTCAGACAATTCATCGTCAGTTACTTCAAGAGTATTTGAAAATAAAAAAGGTAACGACTATCAAGTATCTTGATCATCATGTATCCGAGTACATTATCAGATTGTGACTGTGCTTTTTCATATCCCTTTAAGAACTATACTCAAGAGAGGAAACGCCTTGAAGATCTACACAACAAACTGGCACATATCAAGAGAAGTATTGCCATGTACGATCAAAGTCATCTTAGGCAAGTCTTGCCACTCGACAGCCATCCTGGCAACGTCAACAGGGCTCCACCTGACAGACGTGAACAACGTGAGTAAAAGCTTACAGGAAGATCATAAAGAAACGTAAACTGTTATTAAAGTGTAACTGTGAGATTGGCTGTTGTGTGTTAATGACACTCAGTAATTTCAGCAGCAGATCTTTTGTGTTGTTTTCTTTTCTGTTGTGAAATGATGATGTCTTGTATTTGTTTTGCCTCAATGCTTATTAGGCGTTGAATCTCTCTTTTTGTTAATTTTCTGTAATTATACAGTGTGGCTCTTAAATTTGCATTGACTCCCTTTGGACCTTGTCTTGACTTAAACATACCTGCACTTGGCCTTAAACTTTTTACTTGATTTTCTACATTTTGGCTTTATTGGAGGGTTTGCCAATAGATAACAGCTTTGAACTGTGGACTTGGCTGTTTTGTTTGCAAAGTTTATGAATGTTGGGTCACCAGGATGTCTGAAAGTTTGACATCTGCTGTGTCTCCCATCCCCTAGATCCATCCACATCTGAGCCAGACTTCCCTGTGTCTGAGGACATCAGAGAGGAGAGTAAAGAGGTTAAAGTGGATCAGCTGTGTCCTGATGATCCAGAGAGGTCGAACCAGCAGCATCAGCTTCTGTGTGTGGAGGCTCAAATTACAAATGTCAGTTTGTCACACTTTTAGACTGGGGTTTCTTAGTTTCACCCCAGCCAGAGTTTAGTATTCACTACCTGCTGCATTCTGTCCATCACAGTCCTGCAGGCTTCACTTGTGCAGGATAATTTCACTGAATAATAATAATATTTTTAACAAGGGATAATGAACTGATGAATAAATATTAAGGAGTGCATATAGACTAAACTGTACGTCACTGGGAGAGTTGAGCTGCAGTCTTTGCCCCCATCTCAATGTGTTTTAATTAACTCTCCCGTCTAGTTTAATTAACTAATTTTGTGACTCTTTTAATTTTAGGAGAAGCAACATTTCCTACCTGAACTACTAACTGAGTCTGGAAAGACATCATACAGGTAACAAAACATCAAATGCTAAGCATCTGCATGTCATAACAGATCTTTTGACAACAGACTGGCTTGTTGTTAACAGCTCCTCTGTGTCCCACAGGTTCAGGTGTCCTGGTCCAGGTGTGTTCCAGTGTGAATCGACTGGACTGGTGTTTGTTATGGTTCAGGAGGCGGAGCTGCTGTACAGGACTGTCCAGTGGGATGAGAACCTCCTCAGATCAGTTGGCAAGATGGCTGCAGGGCTGCTGTTCGATATCAAGGGTTCAGAGGGTGCTGCTGTCTGTCAGCTCCACCTGCCTCACTGTGAAGTTATGGATGGTAAGGACTTTATTGTGCTGTATGAATGGAGAGTTTATCCTTTCTCACGTTGCCAACGAATAGTCACTATGTCTTGTTGGGACCTCATCCACATATTGCAGACAATAGAGAGGCCTGTGGGGAAAACCAGAAGACTAACTACAGCGTTTGCACTGCTGATTGTAACTGAGCAGTTATTATTTTGCATATCTAATATTTTAATAACAGCTGGTTGAGACAGTCAGTGCTCGGATTTACCCCATTTCATTATTGTTCTCTGATTCCAGGGTGGTGCTCTGGTGATTATTAATGAATGATAATAACATACATTTCATCGATGAATTATTTAATTAACAGTCAATAATCAAGTAATATTCCACATCGATTTCAACAGTCTTTACCGAACCACTTTTCCCTAACCCCGATTGACAAGGTCAGAAGGTCGAGTCATGATGTGAGGGAGATTTCATTAGGAAAAAGAAAAAGACGACTGCTGTGCTGAGAGAATCCGACTGTGCTCATACTTGCCAATGTAATTATGCAACTACAGATGTTAGTGATTCTGGCCATGGTGAAACTATAGTGTTCTGAAGATGGTCCACCAATAGCCCATCTTTGATAATTTTTTGGTGTTTTTCATACAGGCTATAAAAACATGACAACCAAGTGAAAAATACAGCCACATTTGGGATGCTGGATAGGGTGCAGCAACAGCTAACCAGACATTAAATCTTAAAATAAAAAAAATAGAAATTGTTTCTAAGTAAAAATGAATGGTGGAAAAGTAAAGTTCACAAGGTCACCAAATTCATTGGATTTATCATCTGGAGAGTATTCATATTATTTAAAAAAACTTTGTTCTTCTTTCTTTTTACTTATTTGGCTTTCCATTTATTGTTAATTTTGACTAACAGTTCCCCACAGGCACAACTATTTTTTCTCCTTGTACGAGCAAAGGCATAGTCCCTCACCGGCTTCCCATCCTCCATCACTGAACGTTGCGTTCAATAAATCCCTAAACCTGGACAACAGCTGTACAAAGAATCAGCTCAATGTTCTAGTAGACTCAATAAAATTAGGACTATAGTTGTAATGAGCAAAAGTTCACAGCTCTGTGTTTTCACAGCTCCGCTGCCTGAAGGTCTGCTGTCTGTCGTCCACATCACTGGTGATGGAATGGGCATCCTCACGCCGCTGAAGGTGACAGACACTCATGTGGTTGTCACAGTCTCTCACTTCTCTGCCTTTGGCATAGTGAAGAATTTTATTAAAAGTTTGTTGAACAAAATGAGACCAGTTAGCGGCAAAGTCCTGCTGTTCCTCAGACAACCAAACCCAAAAACACAGAGGCGGAAACTTGACGTGTTCCTCCTGCCGTGGAACGTCCATCTGGACGAGGTAAAGCTTCCAGCTGCTCTCAGGTCTTTGAACAGGTTCTGTACTTAAAGTGAGTAATTGTACTGTCATGATGTAATTTTCCCTTTGTTAAAATATTCTGATGTCTTCTCAGGTGAGCACACAGCAGCGTTATTCAGAGTACATCCAGGTTCCTTCAAGATGTAAACTCATTGAAGATCAAAGTTACACTCTTCACTGTCCTCAGGCCATTAAAATACAGCCTAAGGTGAGTATTTGAAATAAAAGTCTGTGTTAGTGCTGCAGCATGCTGACACGATTCATCATTGAACACTATAAAGGTTTTGACACTTTGGTTTTCAGAGTGCAGATTTCGACCTGGAGTTTGGACCAGATTACTTCCCAACGTTTGAGGTCCGCCTGGAAACAGCCACAGAAGAAGTGACTTTAATGGTCAACGATCAAAGACAGATGGTGGTCTGGGAGCATGACGTTGATCTCACTGGTAAGACTTCATCCACCTGATGGAACAACAGAAAGGAATAGGATAGATTTGAAGCGGTGATGTTGAAGGGTGTGTGCTCTTTCTCTGATGCATTCAGATCTGAAAGGATGCAGTGAACAGTCCAGAGTAGACCTCATTAACATTTGGTGCCGGTCCAGATAAATGGACAGATGCAGGAATCTTTTCCTCACTTTCTTTAACACTGATGGGGAGTTTTTCAACATTTTGTTAATTTCATTGGGAATAATGAATCTTGGTGAAAATAATCGAGTGTATTTAGGTGGCTGGAATTTCAGTCGAACTTTAAAATGTTGTACTTTCTAAGAGTTTTCTTTAAAAGTTTTATCCTTGGGTATCTTCCAGATTCAAGAAGGGGAGCTGCACAGATGAGTGTGCCAGCAGAGGACGGGGTCCCAGCAGAGGACAATGTACCGGCAGACAAGAAGCTGAGCTCTATTCGGACAGAGTTTGTAAGACGAGTGTCTGGACCGGTTCTGAACCAGCTTCTGGATAAACTTCTTGATCTGTACTTTATAAATGATGAAGAAATGCAGTCAGTTAAAGCAAAACCGGTCATACAGGATAAAGCACGAGAGTTGATCGACACAATACGAAAAAAGGAAACTGGAGCCAGCTCGGTCCTGATCGCTGCTCTCCGTGAGGCGGATCCAACTCTTTCCAGACATCTGAAGTTAAGCTGAAGAAAAATCAAGAAACATGTGATGATGAATCTTTATAACAGCTGGCTGTTTAGGGTCACACCTGGAGTCTGGCTCATTCGATCAGGACCAAGGGGGGAAAAGATGGTAAGAGTGATGCATTTCAGTTCTGGTCCGGCTCCTCTTCACACTGACTTTTTACAAACAGACCAAGAGGAGTAAAGGATTTTGGTGATTGTCATCCTGCATCATCAGGTCCCACGTTGGGAAATCAAATTCTGGTGACTGACAGAAGTTCATGCAGCTCTTTAATGCTTCTAGTTTGTATATTCATGTTGTTTGGTGTCACAAAGAGCTCGAGAGGTAACTGATCATAAGCGTTATTATTATTGTTGGACTGCAAATCACATGTTATGAATACTGACTAACAGGAAGAGACAAAAGGAAGCAGCTTGTACATGATTTGGAGCTTTTTACTGTGGGATCACCGAAACACTTTTTAATGGACCTAATGAAACAACAAAGTAAACAGTAGGATAAAAGCAAAGCAGTTCTAACAGCTTTTCACCTGCTCATCAGGGAAAATAAAAATACATTCATGAAATGATTCACATCAGGAGAGTCTCAGAAAATCCCGCACAAATGCAGTGAAGTTTACAAATGAGTGAATGAATCAGTGTGTAAATGCAGGTTCAACAGTCTGTATATAAATGTAACAATTCAAATTATGTTTTTGATGAAAATTGTAAATACTTTTAAATACACAGTATATTTACATATTTCTACTACATTCATTTAAAACAAGAAAATGTTTTGCTCGCATCAAAAACACATTTTAAACCTTTTTATATGGATTTGTTTTACATTTTCATACAATGATGTGTATTGAAATGTTTTTTTATATCATTTATGTATAAATCCTGAAATAAATTCATTTATTGAGGCTGATCTGACTTTCTCTGTACTAACTGGGAAGTTCTGTTGTAACCGAACCGAGCCGGTTACTTGTGAAGGCGTCCTCACACTCTCACATCACTAAGTGTAATCTGAAAATACAAATGCTTTTATTAAATGAGACCAAGGGAACAGGCACAATTAAAAGTGTGGTCAGAAACCTTTTAAAGCCAACTGAGTACTTACTGATGACCTCTTCTACTGCTTCTCCAGTGTTGTGAGATGATATGCTCTTTAGTTCATAGCTGTCTAAATGTGATATGGCTCCATGCAGCATGTTTGCTGACACACAAACAGTGAGAAAACAAGTAATATGATCAATATGTAGCCAGAGTTGGAGGGTGGATGTGGTCTGAGCAAGGGCACCGGAAGTAGGAAGTAGCCATTGGCCCCCGATTTGACATCACTGGCCCACATTTGCTTTAAGTTTCAGATCTTTGTATCTCAGTTTCAATTCAGCACTGGTTTGGAGTCACTGGGTCACATGACATAAACTATTGATTAAGTCAGATTTTTAAAGATCTGCGGTGAATCAGGGAGGCTTAATGGTAAAAGGTGGTAGATGCTGATATCTTGCCTAAAGCTGGAGCTGTACATAAAATGTCTAAAAGAAATGACCTGATTGGGGGAAAAAACATCTAATCTGTTGATTTTTTGCTGCCCTGAAATTTTCAACTGACAAATTTTGCACTTGACGAAAGTTGTTATACTTGATTGGTAAATTAAAGGTGGCTGGTTGTCTCTGCATGTTTCCAAGATGTTAAAACTAGATTTGGACCGAGACGACACATTTTTAAATGCATATGTAAAGAAAAAATAACTGGATTACACAGCACTTTGCTGGATCCCTTTTATTCTCTTCAGCATCACTCATCTTCATTCAGGGGTCGTAGTCACAGTTCTGTGCTAAAATCTTAATTAAAAAACAGCAGGGGGAACAAACCAGGGGCCAGATGTGTAACTGATGCATACTCACAAAAAACATGTCTTGAATATGGTTGTGAAAGAGTAAAAAGAAATATGTAAAGACTGCTGCATGTTTTACATTTGATTGATAAGCTTTGAACCTCTGAAAAACATCTCACACACCTACAGTGACGCACAAGAGAGGAGATGGTGTGTGTATTTGTAAGATGCATTAAAAAACAAAGGAGAAACTAGTACCTGACTTTTACAGGCTGGGGACATCCTGCTCAACAATCATAAGGAAACACTTTATCAGCAAAGTAACTAATGTTGACAAATAGATAAAGCAAAAGTACAATAAGTCCATCTGAAATGTGTGAAACCAACATTTTGATTCAAAGTCATTTCAGTTCAGTCAGCTCATAAGCAGCACCACACACACACACACACACACACACACACACACACACACACACAATAGTGAACAGGACACCTGAAAGTGGAACTGTTCAGTCTGTCGGTTCAGACTATGGCACTTCACATTCATAAAGATTAATTTAGAGGCATTCAACTTGCAGAAAGTCAATTGAAATGTTGTCAATTAGCAGATGACACTACTATTTTTTTAACGAATGAAAAGGAGGTAAAAAAAAAAAAGCAATTGACTGTCTCGATGCTTTTTCTCTGGTGTCAGGTTTGAAGGTTAATATTAAAAAGTGTGATCTTTTTGCTTTAAAAGACAGACCGAATAACCTGACAGAAATAGAAGGTATTTGTATTAAAATGTTCTATCATATCTGGGCATTAAGATATGCAAGAATCAAGAACAAAGGGTTGACTTAAATTTTAATCCACTGATTGAAAAAAAATTAAAAAAGTGTGATATGTGGCTATTGAGAGATTTGTCAATCAGTGGACGAATCTTGTTATCTAAAAGTGAAGGGTTATAATGTTTCACCACACAAGTGTCTTATCTGGAATAATCAAAATATTCGATATAAGAACAAATCGTTGTTTTTCAAGAGATGGTTTGACCAAAATATCTTGTTTGTGACACAGTTATTGAATGAAAATGGACATTTGTACAACTACACTGAGTTTTTAAAAAAAAAAAATGCAATTCCTATTACACCTAAAGAATTTGCCATAATATTTGACGCTATACCTGCAGAACTGTTGATGTTATTGCGAGGAGATAGTAGACCACAGCTAAATGTACACTCTGAGGCAAATTTAATGTGAGATGGTATAAATTTAACAGACAAAAAATGCACCAATAGACAAGGAAACTTTGCCAAGAAATTATAACCCCATCAGCTAAACTACTCACTACATTTTCCTCCGTCTTCCTGCACCCTGGGGGTACCTTTCCTTTGCGTCATTTTCGCGCGGTCTGTTTCGCTAGTTTTGTAGATCATTTCCGCACATGCGCAGTAAAATGGGATA
Source organism: Pagrus pagrus (assembly GCF_965226575.1). Classification (NCBI taxonomy): domain Eukaryota; kingdom Metazoa; phylum Chordata; class Actinopteri; order Spariformes; family Sparidae; genus Pagrus; species Pagrus pagrus. The sequence goes on along the minus strand of NC_140187.1, from coordinate 3,199,119 downwards.
GTCCAATGTGCTGGAGATTGAAGGGGGGAATCCTGATATTGTGACGTCATTCTAACGCGGATTAATTGTTTTTTTTTTTTTTTTTTTTTAATTAATCAGTGAAAAGTTAAAGAAAACTTTCTTAACCAAAATTGTATGTATGTATGTATTATTCCTCCATGTTGTCAATAGTTAGGAAGCTATGGTTGCTAGATAACAGTCACTCAGGTGCTGTCGTAAAGTAAGCCCCACCCACAGGCTCAGTGGCGACAGCAGGCGGTTCGCGCCAAAATTTCCAATCTCAGGGTTTACGGCAGACTATTGGCGCCAAAAAATGTAAATCATTAAAGGTAGCTCGCTGACCGGACGGACCCCCCACCGCTTCTCTGAGGACCTGAGGTGAGTAAACTTTCCTGTGTTAATGTGGTTTATTTGTACAATTACCTGCTCAGGGAAGTTACATGTATTTCTGTGTGGGAGTTGGAGTGATTTTAACATTGATTGACTTGAATCCAGTCCTGAAGGCTTAGATCAGTCATTATTACAGCCCTCTAGTACAGGTGACATTAAGCTAACATTAGCTTTTACTGAGGTGAGCTTGCACTAATTGGCTTATTACCTGAGCTAACCCCGGTGAGTTGAACAAAGTACAGTATCTGCGGTGCTTCCGCCTCCTGTTACCACAGCCAAAATGCTCCTTGTCAGTGTTTTACCATTATATCTGATGTTTTTGGATGTTTATTACTGCTGCCTTAATGTGTATGTGTCATTTTATGGCTGTAGATGTTTAATGTTGGGCTAATATTAACTCCTTTATAAGCTTTTTAATCTAGTTTAATCTACAGCAGTGCATCATATTGTATGACATCATGTGTTTGTAGGTCACCGGGAGAGACACATATCTGTAAAAAGTCAGAAATACAGCCTGTTTTCAGCTTTTTGATCATGCACTCTCCACAGCTTATCCTAGAGGGGTTTTTAAATACTTTATTTAGCTTACGTGGAGATTTGTGGCTTTCACTGGACAGTAAGTAGTGATGAGCATCCCTGGTAACAAACCTGACAGCGGAGTGACAGACAGCAACCAGGGATTTAAGAGAAGGGTTAGGGGGGGACGGGACAGGACAGGACGCCCACGGCGAAGGCGGAACACCTCCAGGAGGTGGGGCAGAACGGCAGGCGTGGAACCCCTGCGGGAGGCTATTTTATTGTCTTATTACGATCTTATTGATAATTATCTTGCTATAAAAAGTTTAAACTGTCTGTATTCTTCACATGAGCTCCAAACCAGCCTTATGAAACAGACCTGGTTCAGTTTGTTCATCGAATTCACATCATGTTTCTACAAACAACCCTCTTCTTCACTGGCTTTTTGCTTTTAGGAAAAGCAGAGAAGAAAGAAACAATTGGGCTTTTACCAATGTTTACTCATGCCATATGAGAAATTTTGTTTTTCTTTATTGCCACTGCAGTTAACTTCGACATCCTTTATCAAGGGCCACAAATGTCTTTTTTTTCCATCAGACAACTGTATGGAGAGGTTACAGCAGCAGAGAAGGAGGAGGACCTGGAGAGACCTGCAGAAGACAGTTTGTCAAACATCTGAGAGTCTGTCATGACCTCAACAACCAAAAAACACACGGACTTCAGGTATACCAAAGTTTTCATGGGGAAAGCCAATGAATCAGTCCTGAGGGGAGCATGAATGTACCAATTAAAAGAAATTAAAATAAGTAAATGCTTTAAAAAATGTAGTGAAGAATATATTCTACATGTTTTCTTTGAAAATTAAATCACGTTAGCCTTCACTTCTCATATCAGTGAAGGGTTTAAGTTTTATTGATAGAAAGTAGGAGTGCATGCAGTAACCTCTCTCATTCGTCTCAGACATAAGTCATAAGCCAAACTACAACCAGGAATATCCAAATTTTCTTCTTGTCTTCACTGAAAAGGATCACTTCTGTTGACTTACATAAGTGTGACACCATTGACCACAATGTATGATGACACATTTAGTCTGCATTACTAACCACATCCCTGGTTAGCAGGATGATGGCACCCTCTTGTGTTCTGATTCAGTTCTCACATTTAACTAATTGCTCTGTTGTGATGTTCACTGCAGGAAGACATGTAAAAAATTCACTGAGACTTTGGCAGCCAACTATTTGAGGAGTTCCAGAGGTTTTCATTCAATTAACTTTTGATATAAACTTAACTTTTGAGTTAAATTTATATCAAAAGTTAATTGACAACCTCCAGCCAATCAGAATCGAGCATTCACCCAGACCATAAATGTTTATAAATCGCAGGCTTGGCCACGGCAGCAACACAGACAAATAATAAGAGAAGAGAGAAACACGACAAAATATGTTTGATGAAAAACTGCCTTTTAATAGAAACCCACAGAGAAATCAATATGGAAAATACAGATTTGACTGCCAATACAGATGGAAACTTATTAGACATATGAATCACCTCAGTTATACAAAAAGAATAAAAACATATATGAACAACTTGTGTTAAAAAAGATCAAACATGTTTTTAAAACAAAAGAGACATTCAGATGGAGGCGTTTTCACATAAAACAAAATGTATTGCTGTGAATAATGTGTTTCGAGGCACTGCTGAAGATCAAAGTTCACTCTCAGCATCCAGGCAGCAGCTGTCGAATGTCACTCAGAATTACAAAATAAAGGCAAAAATGTGTTAACCCTTAGATAAAAACACATGTAGGATGGGATGTACGTTTAAAAAAGACTTTTTTTTAAACTCTTCAACTGATAACTACAACTCAAACTAAAATGATCATCCAATTAATTAATGAATTGACAGAACTTGGTAGGCATCAATTTAGATAATTGATTGGTCATTTTTAAATGTATTTTCTTGCTTTCTTTTCTCAAATGTGGTTATTTCCATAGTCCTCCCTGATAATAACCAACAATGGTTATTAAAAATCCAAATTATGAGAATATGTATTTTACAGCTGAAATCAACATGATGTCATGTGACTCCTTCTCTTAAACCACAACACAGAAGAGAGTTTTGTGGTGGATTCATGTGGAAATAAAAACAATGGGGCTTACAAACCAGTGCTGGGTATCTTTTCATTCATTCCATGTTATATCTTTGATCACAGTGAAATTCTGATGTTACAAAAGCAGCAAATTAAACATTTTCAGTGAGAGGAATTGTAGAAAAAAATATACAAGTTTCTCTGTTGTTTTGTTACGTATAAAATCTTTTCATAATCACAAAGATTTACAAAGATATCAGGTAGGTACAGTTGCCGTGACATGACTAAAAAGTCTTATTAACAGAAAAATAAAGCACCATAGAGTCACAAACCCATAATATACATCAGTAGAAAATGATACAAACAAAAAAAAGCAAGAATCAACTGTTAACCAGCTTGTTTTGGTGAAACAGCAACTGTTACAGTGTAGTGTTGCAACATGTAGCCGAAGACTGCACACAGTGAAATACATTTTTAACAACAGAAACATGTTAATTACACTCTTCGTACATTGTTAAAAAAGTGCGAGGCGGAGGCAACGTGTCTCGTTTTGGTCACGTGCGATGCTGACTGGTTAAACAGGAAGTTACTGTAGTGATCAAGGCTCTCTGAGTGATAAGGATCACTTCTTCTACCTTAAACTGCAGCGTGTAAATAACTGGAGCCAGGCATAAACTGAGATTCGAAGTATGAACAACATGTTATAAAGTACAACCCTGATTCCTAGGAAAAGTTGGGATGCTGTGTAAGACATGAATAAAACAGAATGTGATCATTTGCGAATCCTTTTTGACTTGTACTCAATTTAAAAAACAGTACAAAGACAGTATATTTATTGTACTGCCTCATCAACTTCATTGATTTTGTTAAGTTATGCTTATTCTGAAAAAATGTTTCAGAGAAGTTGCAACAAAAGACAGACAGTTGAGGAATGATCTGAAAAAACACCTGTTTGGATCGTTCCACAGGTCAACAGGTTCATTGGTATCAGGTGATGAGAAACGATTAATACATAGATATTACATATTTAAAGAGCACTTTCACCTAATAAAAAATAAAACGGCAGTTATTCTTATTATCATTTTCTTTCCTTTCTTATTTTTTTCACTAGAAACATCCGGCGGGCCAACTTTGACCCATGGGCCCCACTTTGGGCAGCCCTGGTATAAAGGATATTACTACATGTGCTCAGAAACACTTTGTAAAACAGTTTTAGGAAAATAGAGTTTGTTTGTAAATGTTTGCATTCTGTTTTTATAACCGTCTCACACAGTGTCCAATCTGTTTTGGAGTCAGGGTTGTCATTTGGATACACAGTATTTACCATAAACTTGGTACTTGCCGGTTGCCCATCATATACTTAATGTCAAACCAATAAAATGATTTCAACTTATAAACAGACATAAGTGTCACCAGTACATTATTATAAATTGTCTTACAGAAAATGCCAAATATGTGGAAGATATGTTTGAGGTCATTTTTGAATGAGTGTTGCCATTGCATCATTTGACCACCAGGGGGCGTTGATGAAAAGCTCTAGGTGAAACGTCACAACACAAAGTCATTACTGCATCCAAAAACAGCTTCCAGTTGGTAACGCATCATCCGTCTCTCCTCCACCACCTTCGTGATTACAGCATCTTTCTCATTCTCCCCCCATCACTTCAACTTACATGACCGACCTGTATTTCTGCAGGATTTTGCCAACATAACTGTCGACATACTTCAAGCTGCTTAATACCTCAGATCTGAAGGCCGTCCAGATCTGCAGTTAAGATATCAGGCGCATTCAAACCAGTGCAAGTCCAGGCGTAGCAGCGTGTTTGATTTCCCTACTCTGTGATTTCTGGATGACCTCTAGCTTTTGATTGCAGCAGTTCCTGTTTTGTCTGGATCCATGGCTTGGATCAAATTGGAGTTTGCGTCAGTCCGCTCCCAGGAAACCTGCTACGAATCCAGAACACAAACCTCTGCTCGTGCCTGTGTGGTCACCTGCTTATCAACCCATCTGTCCATTAGTCTGTCAATGGTTAAATCCCCTTCCTCTCTTCCACTCTCCTCCCTCTGTTTCTTGGCTATGTTGCTAGCGATAGCCAGCGCTCCTCCTTTCAGGAACCTGACAAAGTTCTCGCCGACTAATGGTCCCATGGCGTACATGCCAGGCCCGTCTGCCGTGACCACGCTGTTCGTGAATGGGTCGACCTCTATCGGGTTTCTCCGGCAGGTGATGGTCTCGTTGGGGTAGATGCCAAGTGGACGACCATTGTCTTCCAGAAAGGAGAGATTGGGGTGTGCGCCGATCAGAACCAGCGCCTTGGAGACCTGGACTACCGTCCGCTGGCCAGAATCTGACTCCAGGATACACTTCTTGTCGGGTCGGAACGCCACGACCCGGTGGCGTGGGAAGCTCAGGTAACCCGTGTAGGAGGAGGGGGATGTGGAAGGAGAGGAAGGGGTGGAGTTGTCGTTGCGGTTCTGAGCGTGGTCCTGTGGTGGAGCGCTCGGCCGCTGCTGCTGCTGAGTCATCATCTGGTGAACCTGGAGGAAGGACAGGAAAGAGCAGATGAGATTAATTGATTGGTCTTTATAATTTGATTAATTTATCAAGCATGTGGTGTAACTGAAGGTTGTATAAAGACAGAAAAAAATATCAGTTGAAATATTCCTCTTTCCTTAAATTCTGCTGCAAACATTGAACCTCTGATTCATGACATCTCTATTTTTTTGAGTAAAAACTTTAATTCAGGTACTGAATTATAAAATAATTTAAGATAATCGGCTATCAGCAGCTTCAGGTATCAAACTCTCCTCTCCTCACCTTGTGGTACTCTGGGTAGAGCAGCTTGGGCAGCTGGTTGAAGATGAGGCCAGGGTCGGTGACTGAGCGTCTGAAGGCGTGGTAGACGGGTGTGTTGAGATGGTGGGCGGCCAGAACCGCATCGGCCGCTGTAAGCCCCGCCCCCACCACCAGCACGGGGTCTGACGACTGGTCGAGCTCGCCGCGAGAGATGGCTGCCTCCAGCTCCCAGAACGAGTGGCAGACGAAGGGCAGGGACTCGCCCTCCACGCCAAGCCTGGCCGGGATGTCGTGGGTCCCTGTTGCCAACACCACATTGTGGGCCAGAAGGGAGAAAGGCACCTCCTCCGAAACAGAGGAACCATCTAGAAAGAGGAAGGAAACAGGAGGTGAGAATGAGGAAGTTCCTTTGATTTTTCAAACATTGTGCTGAAACACCAATCCGAGTGTTTTATCCACCGTACCTGCCAGCTCTTCTCCCTCTCTACGCTGCAGTCCCGTCACTCTCCAGCAGGGCGGAGACCCGTCCTGGCTGCCAGGCTGTCTGGTTACTGAGGTGACGGTGGTTCCACAGGCAAAGCTCTGCTCCAGGGACATCTGGGAAACGTAGTGTTGATAGTAGGAGGCTATCTCTGCCGGTGTGGCCCGGTCATTTCGTACATTCCTGCAATAAAATAACAATGAAAAAACATATACACTGATTAGATTAAATACAACACAGGACAGGAAGAAAGTCCAATTCAAATCAGTTGCTATGGAGACAAATTGTCATCTTATGTGAAGTGAGTGGGGATCAGTTTGGCTGGAATGGTTTGAAAAACAAATGAAGGAGAGAGTATCACATGAACACACATCCTTTGCTCTGTGGCCCATATTTCTGTATGCAGTACTTCACTATTATGTCTAATGATCCTGATTACAAAAATAAAACTTTATAACAATATTTTCTCCTTGTCACTTTAACATGAGCCCAAGCTAAAGTTGTTTAAGAATAGTTATATTAGTACCAGTTTGGCCACAAACTACTAACTACAACCTGATGTCGTTGATACCTTTTAGCTTCAGGTTATCAGCCAGCTGTGCTTACAGCTTGGTTCAGGTTGAAAGTGAGCAAACAAGTTTGTTTAGGTTGTCAGCTGGCTAACAACTTTTAGGTCCATGTTGTCAGCTAGCTCGCAGCATTTTGTTTACGTTGACAGCTAAGTGTGGATGTACAGAAACAAAACAACAAACTGCTTCAGCTAGCTACTGTTTGGATGGACTCACAGCTGGCTGGGAGTGGACTGAAAAGTCCAACATATGTTTTATTAACCCTGTTGTGTGTTTAAAACAAATAAAGAGCGGTTATGGTTTACTGTGGACGTACTGTACCTGCGTTTCTCTCTCATCCAGTCCTTCAGTTTGAGTCCGGGAAGCTCCATCCAGTTAGCGAGGCTCAGAGTTAGCATGGAGCCCTCCATAGCCTGAGGATAAACACACACAACATTAAAATCCACTCAACTGTCAAATGTCGAGCTGCAGTCATGTTTGTCTCGTATCATGTGAACATCTCATCTGTGTGCAAATAAGCAGCTGACAAAGGGAAACAAAGCTTGTTTGCATACACCATCACAGTGTCTGCTCTGTAAATTTGTCTTCATATGCGTGACAAAGATCCTGTTGTGTAATGAGGGTTTGCATGTCTGGAAATTTTAAGATAGCTAAATATAATACTTGAAAATATTACAGCCATTTAAATAAAAGGTTAATCTTTAGTTCAACCAGTTTAGTGGATCATATTATCCCTGTTCAGTGACCATGTGGGTTAATACTGCTAAAATCAACAAGGTGGTCAGTAATGAGACATGAAACATCTAAATTCAGAGATGTCTCTGTCCTTAGTTTTACCACCAAGGACACTGCTGAAAACAAATGTATTTATTTATCCAAATGTAAAATCCTTAAATGTGATTCTACGAGCCTTAAATTCACAAATAAAATAATACAACCAAAAACAACAAACTCACAGTTCACCATCCTGCTAAAATAACTCTAGGATAGTCTAAATAATCAATATTGATAATAAGTCAGATAATTGTATCTGCGTACATGCCAGGCTCCTCCAGGTGGACCCTTCCCCAGCACCAGGTGAGGGATGGCACGCTCCGGCTCGTATCGCCATTCCAGCGGAGACGTGTGGTCCAATCCGAAGTCACTGTCGGGGAGCAGCAGCGAATCAAAGAGCACGGCCACAGGATTGGATGATCGCCCCTCCAACCCCTCGCACAGATACTCCAGATCCTGGAGAGAGACAGGCAGAGAGACACGGTCAGAACTTTCTTTGAACTGAAGAAGCTTCATTTAATCATACTGTCAATGTGTGTGTGTGTTACCTGTTCCAGCAGCGACAGGTGAGGCTGCTCTCCCAGCTTGCTGTTCAGCAGGGGGTTAGGGTGCGATGCCTCGGGTGACAGGTAGGGGGTGTAACCTGACAGCAGGTATGACAGACAGATGCCTGAGGGGCCGTTACCTGAGTAAACAAAGAGAGAGAGAGAGGTGAATTCTTTTGAAATGCCAGGTTGTTGTAGACGAGCGATGTGATTGGTTTATGGTAACCATTGTATTGTGTATTTGCTTGTTGCTCCAGCTACAGCTGCAGTGATCAGGAGGTTTATATGTTGTTTTGCAGACAAAAACATGATAAATCTTGCAGAAGCAGTAAAATGCATGCATATTTCTATTGCAGTCACTGAGGCGCGAGGATATAAAAGTCACTGGTGCAGCAGCAGCATGACTCGGCAAGTTTGACTGCTTCATATCAACCAGTACGACGAGCCAAGCCGGTGACATCAGCACCTGAGCTGAGGCCAAATGCAAAGCAGTAAAACTCCTGACTTCCCAGCTCACGATGACAAATGAATTTCACTCTGAGTGCCTTTTAGGAAGTGAATGTTTTACCGCAAAATAGATCTGACCTCAGAGAACACAGACAAAAAACTCTCTGTAACTGAGAGTGTTTTGGAACAAAGAAGTAAACTAACCGCAATTTATTTTAAGACGGATACAATTAATGATTATTTTCATTTATTTCATTGGCTCTATAAAAGTGTGTTGGCCTGGCAAAATTGTACTTCTGTTCATTCCATCACTGGTTGTTCTAAATTTTGACACAAGGATTTTCACTTTTACTGCAATTATCGGTTCCAACTATCAGTTATTGATCTCCTTGACTTCTAATAATCGGTATCTGCCCTGAAAGAGCCATATCAGTGTTATATCAGTGTTCCCCAAAGACCTAAGATGACACCCTCAAATATCTTGTTTTGTCCACAAACTAAATAAACCCTAAATATTCATATTTAAGAAGCTGGAATCAGATTTTTTTTAAACTGTTTTTCTTTTAAAAAATGACACAAATCGATGAATCAATTCATCGTTGCAGCTCTAAACCTGACTGACAGCCGTGCTGCAGTGTGTAGAGTTGAGTTTTCACTGTCAACACACACACTTCTAATGAAGAAACATTTTGAATGCACTTTCTAACACAACCTTTAGTGCAACACAGCCTTTCCCACATCCTGCTGTGGCTGATGTAAACACGTCCTGAGGCTACGTGGTTAAAGACTGTAATAATCTGTCTCGTACAACTTAATTCTTTTCACAGCTGGTTAAACAAGCTCCTGTACAGCTCCGTCTACAGCACGTTTTGGCAAACATACTATAACTATTTTCTTGCATCCAGTTGCACTTGAGGTTGTTAATCTGCCCGTTTGTCGAGTTGGCGCGGTAATAAAGCTGAGAGCTGGAACAATCTGAACAACTGTTGTTTTATTGGTACGTTCAGGTGCCTGTGAGAAGGTAGGAAAAAAAGGGCACAAAGAGGATTGTGCTGTTTCAAGCGATCATGACATGAGAAAATGTGGCTGCTTCTCCTTTGAGGTTTCCTATGGCACTGTCGACGCAACAAAAATGTAATAGTGCATGTGACGTGTGTGTGTGTGTGTGTGTGTGTGTGTGTGTGTGTGTGTGTGTGTGTGTGTGTTTCTTACCGATGATCACCACAGGCAAAATCTCTCCAGGGAGCATTTCTTTATCATGAAGATCCATATTGACCTTGAAGAGAAAAACAAGGCTATGATTAATTATTATCATCAATTCTTATTTTTTTCATTATTAATACTGTCAGTATCCCAACAATAGCATTATCACCACTGTTATCTAACACAGAGAAAGTAGAGTAAGGGCGATTCGGTTAATCATTCACAATGTCAGCAGTCACAATGGTCGGTCAGTACATTTCCACTGACCTCTGACACACACACACACACACACACACACACACACACGCACACACACACTTCCTCTGTCTGACCACATAGTTTAACATGGCAACCAAACAATGACACCCAGATATGGCAGCTTGACACACAGTCAAACCCACATATGAAGGGTGTGAGTCTGTGTGACCTCACAGGAAAAGGTGAAGGAGTCTAAATCAACAGAGGTGAAAGAAAGAGATAAAAGTAATAAATATTTACTGTCCTGAAACTGAAGACAATATGATGACATCAATATATATATATATATTGATGACATTATAAAAGTCAATCTCTGTCTCGTGCAAAAAATTGCATTTTTTCCTGAGTTTCGACAATAAATATGTTTAAAACCCTGAATTTCAACCCTGGAACAACCTTAAAATCAATATATAAACATGACTAACAGCTCACGGACACTTTGTCACAGCATTTATATAAGCCGGGGTATCTTATCACAGGATGCTTACAGCCCGAGGGCACGCTGGCAGCAGTCAGATCATATATCACTACAGCAGGCATGTGCACAATCAACAACTCCTCCAGGTAACAATTAAAAACCTGTCTGTGTATTAGAAAGCATCAGCCGCCGGGCGACACGCTCGGCTGAACCTGCAGCAAGTATCTGTACGTCTACTTGAGTTTTTATACCTTATTTTCAGAAAAATGTAAAAGGGAAGGCAAAGCTCTGAATGTTAAAGGTTAAAGGAACTTTAGTGACTCAAATGAGGAACTATTTACTAAAAAAGTATTCAGAACCAACACCCGGCACCAACGTCGAGTCGGCCAGCTCACTGTAGCGGTGAAACCTTTCAGATTTTTAAATTGTCTTGTGCAACAGTGGTGCGAGTTTCCACTTAAAAGCTCATTGTTCAGTTTTTCCAGCTCTGAAACAAACTCTCTCTGTCTCGCCTCCGACATATTTTAAACCCAGCTGGATGTGACAGGTTGTGGGAGGTGTTTGGGGCAGCGGGAGTGGTCCGACGGACGCAAAGGAGTGAAACATATTATATAGATCATGATGTCGACGGTGATCGCACTCATAGGGACACACACTAGCAGGGGAGGTTGGGAGGGGCTCAGCACGGGGGCGGTGGCGTGTAGCGGCGGGTGTCGGCTGCTTTTAAATCTGCTGCGTCATGCTTACACAGACAGACAGGAGAGTCATGAGTGAAAGAGCAGAGACGAGGAGGAGGACAAGGAGTAAAAAAAAAAAGGAACGAAAGACCCAGAACGAGGGAGAAAAAAAGAGAAGTTTGGAGATAAAGGGAGGTTACATAAGGCCAGTGCAATGTTGGCGGCGAGCCCAGACCTGAGTGTGTTTCAAGGGTTTACTGGAGAGCTCACACACACACACACGCGCACACACACACACACACACTGTACATGACTACGTGCAGCCCTACTGGCCCATTTTCCTCGTGGTCCTGACGTGACAGGATAAAGGATTTTCCTCCTGTTTTTTTTTTTTTTTTTTGGCAAACACATGCAGAGAGCAAGTGGGCCAAGAAAAGGTGACTCATCCCTGATTTACAGTACAGAACCACAGTGATCCGAGCGAGAGGAGCCCCATTGTTTTCTATGTTTATCACACACTGCTTTCAACTTGCGAGTCTGTGTGTGTGTGTGTGTGTGTGTGTGTGTGTGTGCGCCCTCGTGCTGCACCATATCCGAAATAACCGACATCGCAACAATCCGGTTTTCTGCAACGTATATTACAGTATGAACAAGTAGAGACATTCTCACCAGACAACTTAAAAAGCTCCATTTGAATAAGAATAAATCAGAATTAATCTTAAATCAGACTAAATTATGTAACGTTCGACAGAAGTCTGTTGTAGATTAGTCGTTGAAAATGAGAAATGTGTGTCTTGCTTTTGTATCACGCAGCGAGAACAGCTGTAGCAGGACTTGTTGTGTTTGATACTTGTCTTGCGCTGTGATATTGCACATGTGCTGTGTTGAAACGACACATTGTGCAGCTCTGGTGTGTGTGTGTGTGTGTGTGTGTGTGTGTGTGTGTGTCCTGGAGAAACGTATCATAGTTCAGACGACCACAGAAGAAGTTTTTCACTTGTTTGGTTGCGTGAATACTTTTTTTTGGATCCCTCATGTTTTAAAACGATATGATATCAAAAGTACCAAAGCTTTAAAAAAAAGACAGATCAACAATCAGATTCTCAACCCGAGGATGAACAATTACATTATTGCAAATGTGTTGTGTGTGTTCAGTGTTTTTGTTTTGTTCAATGTTCACCGGTGCGCCTGAAACGTAGCATGTATACATTTATGTATAGCATTTTCCACACAAAGTCTTAACTTTTATATAAATTCATGTTTTTTTGTAAAACCTCAGTAATACTTCTGTGTTTCTCACACACTTTAAACATCAGCGCTTTGTAACTCTTCGCAATTCTTAAGCAACTGACATTATCGCAATTTCTTGTGTGTTTGCTGCAAATGAATGAGGACAAACATTCATCTGCACCTTTATATTCCTGTTTACAGTCATTTTAAGAATCATGTAATGTAATTAAAATGTGTGATTGGGTGCATCTAAATTATGTGCTGGTGCACCTCAATGAAAAAAAGTCAGCCAGAGTAGAAAGTTAATCTGGAGTTTTAGAAAAAAAGATCTGACGGCTAACGTTAGTTTAGAAACGCCGTCCGCTGACATAAACTAACAGCCGGCTGTGATGGTTGAATCTGCCACGGTTCGTTTGCTTCACTTCTTTCATGTCATGACTTCTATTACACCAAACACACTGATGTGGCGTCTCGCCTGGTGTGATCCCATCACGAGATTTTTTTTTCTCTAGTCGATTTTAAAAACAGTGTAATTTATCTGTGTTTATTTTGAATCAAACACAGGCTGAAAAATCTGCAGCACAAACATTCACTGTCGTCTAATTTCCTCCTCATTTACTGGAAACAGTTCCTGGAACGACCGTGTTTACTGTCAACGGCGTTTCGTCTGGCTGCGGAGCAAAATAGGAATCAAGCTCACAATATTTTTGGGTAAAATTGACGAGCCAGATGTTTTTAGGTCTGTAGATTGTGAATCAAACAATCTGCAGGAGGAGACAGCAGAAAATCCATAACTTTTACTCTGGAGGTCACGGCTGTGTGCTGGTTAAAGGAGCAGTTTACTCAAATCACCAGCAACATCTATTCCCATTGACACCTCCCTCCACAAAAGCTGTGTGTGCTTTTTAAGCTGTGACGATGAGAAAGAAAATAAAGCTCTAACTCCCTGCATGTCTTGATATCAGAGGGGAAAATATATTTAGATTTATTAGTGTCTGACAAAATCACACCACATCTGGCTGCGATCGAGCTGTCGGACAGGTTCATCTTCTCAGACTTGATGATGCAACGTGATTTTTTAAACACAAACAATGGTTGACGTTGTGTTTGCTGCATCAACACACCTGCGAAGGAACGAGCCGAAAAGTATCAGCAGTGACCCTCGTTAACCGTCAGCGACATTTCCTCCCTCGACTGGTGAACCACACGATGACGACACGGCCCTGACGACGCGACGCTGCACTTCTTCCCTCGCTGTGCGTGCATGACTGTGCGAAGTGCAATCAGCTTACTTTGTTATCTTAGCCTCAATCATCACAAACAATCATAAACACTCATTATGTTTTGACTTCCTGTGACGATGATGATGTGAGTCGTGTTTTAAATCTGGCAATCAGACGCTCGCACTCAAGAACAGATAAAGACTTCAAGACTTCGAGGTGAGGGCTCCAGGGTGCTCATGGTGCACCGGCGTGCCTGATGTTTGCAGGTGGAGTTAAGAAAATGTAAATATCTTTTAATAAATACCTGCTGGGTGTGTAGACCGTAAAGCTGCCACCATATCAGACTTTAGCTACACGATTAATGTGGCCAAATTAATTCACGATCATGATGTTATCGCGATATCTGTAGAAATTTAAAGAAAAACAATGCTACCAATCAAATCTACCTTTAACTTTATTTACTGTGTGTTTCGTCTCTTTTGGTGAGTAAATTACTCAAAATACAAGTGAAGGGAGTTAAAAAACTGTTAAACTGTACAGGAAGAACAATTACACCCGATTACAGGTGAAAAAGCAGCCAGATGAACTCAAAAAAACAACTTCTTTGCTGGATTATTGACACAATATCAATATTTCAACTTTTAATATCACGATATTGTGACAACCTTTGAAGAAATATTAGCCTATAAACATTTTCTGTTGATTATTTTGACTCATGGGTTAATTTATTTATTTGAGTTTGTCACTCAAACATCAACACTTTGTAACTTTATGTTTGAAACTGAGGTTACTGCAATATCCTCATCAGCCCTCTCTTTTAAACTACTAAACTACTGTTAGACCTCAAAAACAAAGTGACAAAGTAACGACGGTGTTTCGGTGCCGGGCTTTCGTCTGGGAAACGCTCCGACGCTTACATATTTTGATTTATCCGAGTTCCTTGTTGCACGTGCTATTTAATGAAGAATAACCTTTACCTGCATCACGATAATAGGCAAAGCAGGGCGACCGGTGAAAGACAACCCTCAGTGACCTCCCTCACACCTCCACGGCTGACCCTGACCCTCCTTCTGACCTCTTCAATTCTGAAAGAAAACGTTTACAATCCTCTAGAAGATCCCAGCCGGCTCGTCAGTGTGACTCGCACAGGGGTCATGTTCCTCTGCTGCAAATATAGCAGAGCCCGAGGTCTCATCCAGCTGCTCGTGATATTTTAATACGCCTCTTTCATTTAAGCCATCTTTTACGCCGTGCACTGTAACGCCGCTCTGACTCCGTCTCTCTAACGACCGGCCGACACTTCAGAAACGCTCCATATGGCACCTGAGCTGACGCCGTACTGAAATCGTCCCGAGGCCGACCGGCCCATCTGCCATCTGCGCCGACCAGACGGCTAATGAGATTTTAATAATCAGCCCACTGAACGGAAAACCGCCCGCAGGAGTCTGTGGATACAGACGAGGCCCAGGCAGGAGCTGAAAACTGAAACCTAATAAACACGAGTCTGTGAGACTTTCTCGATTAATCGATCGGCTGTTCGATCAACAGAATCTGATTAAATGATGAAAAATGTCCGAAGATAACTCGCAGGATTACGTTTTCTTTAATGAAGAACGGTATTCTGGTCTGTATTGAGATTAAATACAAGTAATCTTTAGATGTTTATTTCTTTTGTCTTTTATTTGCGTATGTTTGGTGTGAGGTAATCCAGAAAGTAATCAGGTTACATGACTTTAATATTGTGATACTTGGACTCCAGGTAATCAGTAACTGTGTCAGAATACATTTTCAAAGGGTTTAGTTTTTACTGCGAATGAATATCGATCCCAAATATCAGTTTCATTGATTTCTAATAATCTGTATCAGCCCTGAAGAAGCCATATTGATTGACCCCTAACACACACACACACACACACACACACACACACACACACACACACGGTCAGAGGAGGGTTACATAATGAGTCCTGTAATGTATGAGTAATACACTGTGATGCTGATACTGTAGAATGCAGTACTTTTACTCTTAATAGAGTACTTTACAGTGTAGTAGTGCTACTTTTACTGCAGTAGTCTATCTGAATACTTGTTCCAGCTCGTCTACAGTCACACAGACACCAGGTTAAAGGTGCATTACGTAGTTTTGGGCAAAAATTACCTCATTAATACTGTAAATTTTGCTGCATAGTGCCCCTTTAAGTTGCACATGTTTGGTATGGAGGTAATCCAAAAGTAACGGAAAGTAATCAAATTACATTACTTTTACATTGTGATATAATTTTTTTTTTCTTTTTTTTTTTTACACAGGTAATACATTTTTAAAGTAATCCTCTCAACTCTAGTTACATTACATCACTGACAGTAACGCATCGGTCATTATAATCAGACATATGATCCAGAGGAGGATTACATAATCAGTACTGTAATGAGTAGTGAGTGTGGTGCTGATGTAACTTGAGAATGCAGTACTTTTACTTGTAACAGAGTACTTTACAGTGTAGTAGTGCTACTTTTTGCTGCAGTAGACTATCTGAACACTCCTTCCAGCCCGTCTGCAGTCGCTCAGACACCGGGCTGAGTGTCTGCATGCAGCCGTCTGTCAGTCAGCGTGCCGGGCCGACCCTCCCACCCTCCCGCCGGTTCGGCCGGTGGACTGAATGAGTCACATCTGTTCGGTGTGAGCGGACCGACCTGCTCTCACTGCACCGTTAACACACACACACACACCTCCTGCACTAACCAGCTTTAACACCGCACTACTGACTCATACGAAACCCTCCGACCCCGCACACTCTCCCGCATGCGCTTCACGCAGCTCTGTCTGGATTCCGAGATGAAGGTTACTCACAGATATGCGGGTGTCGGTGGAGATGCGGCCCTCTGCGTCGTCCCGCGGAGACGGACTGGGTGTTTGGTCTCGTGTTTCCTCTCCGCCGCCTCTCATTCACTCATCTGGCCGCTTTGTTTCTCGCTTTTTTTTTTATCCGCTTTCTTCCGCACATGTGCAGCTCAGACCTCCAGCTGCCGCTCAGCGCCGCACGCTCACATTATATACCGCTACAGACAGCCCGCCCGCCGGCCAATCAGAGGCCGCCCCGCTCCCCCCCCCCCCCTCTCCTCCTCCTGCCGCTGAGCCGCGCTGGCGTAAGACACGAAGATCGTCTACGAGGGAGGAGCGAGCAGGACGAGGGTGACGTAACACGAGTGGCTGCTGTTAAGTAACAAAGAGATCGGACCAATGAGAAGGAGAGCGACCTAAAACACAAAGACCAGCCAGTTATAGTCAGTTTGACTTTAATCTGCAGTCACACTCCTCAAGATACTAAGATAATATACTTTCTATACTGTGTTTTCATTTCTGTGCGACTTTATACTGCAACATTTAAGTTAAAGGGGCACTGCGTGGTTTTAGAGAAGGAATACATAACTGTCCTCTAATAATAATATAGAATAAATGACAAAATATTGTCATAACTGGATAAAAAGTAGCTGTACTACAGTGTAAAGTACTCATAAAAGTAAAAGTACTGCATTCGACTCATTACAGTACTCATTATGTAACCCTCCTCTGAATCATGTTTCTGATTATAATTGATGCATTAATGTCAGTGATGTAACGCAATCATGGATGAGAGGGTTACTTAAACTAAAAATGTATTACCTG
Organism: Pagrus pagrus; assembly: GCF_965226575.1. Taxonomy (NCBI): domain Eukaryota; kingdom Metazoa; phylum Chordata; class Actinopteri; order Spariformes; family Sparidae; genus Pagrus; species Pagrus pagrus. The sequence goes on along the minus strand of NC_140187.1, from coordinate 3,181,838 downwards.
TAAAAAAAAATGTAGACAATAACCTAATCCAAGTATGACAATGTTAAGGTAATGTAACCTGATTACTTTCTATTACTTTTGGACTACCTCATATGCAACTTAAAGGGGCACTATGCAGTAATATTTACAGCATTAATGAGGTAATAACACAAACTCAGAAATATGTATTTGTTTCCATGTGAAAGCTGCTCTCAGAGGAAAATAAGGTCCCAGAACACTGTTTGAAGCTAGAAAGGTGGCAGGGTCCGCCACATATAAACAAAGTAAAACAGTATAAACTGTGTTGTCCTTTAAAGTCAGTTTGTTTATTCAGTCATGGAAACAAAGATCATTTAGTTTGTTTAGGCAGAAAAATGAAGATCTTTCTCCTCTGATTAAAATTCCTTCCTCAAATCTACGTAATGCTCCTTTAAACCATTTTATTTCAACAAACACGATGACGTGATGCATTTTATATCAAACAAGAAGTACAGGTCAAAATCTTTCATCTACACGATCAGTTTAAAAACAGTTGAACAGGTTGTTCTGTTCAGGCACACGGATGAGTTCCTCTAAAATGGCCGCCAGAGGTGTGTTAATGTGCAGCGATGACGATGATGTCGAGTTATTTTAACTTTTCTACAGAACTTAATGAGAACTAACAGTAGGTCTGTGTGTGGCAGTGGTGGTGTCTGGAAATGTCAACAGAGTGGTAGCTCCTGTTCTCTTCCTCTCTCAGATGGTGAGAGGCAGAGTGGTGTATAAATCCAGTTTGGTCAATTTTCCAACAACCGCTCTTAAATGGTGTAAATATTTTAAGTTTTGTTTCTTATTCATATTGTTTATATTCTTCTCACTGCTCTTTTACTTTATATATATTCTTTTACATCTTTTACTATATATACATATATATTTACACAATACTTATTCTACTTACTTATTACTGTTTTAAATTGATGCTCTCTATTTTTGATGTCCCCTTTACTGCTGTAATAATGCAAATTTCCCCGTTGTGGGACTGACACCCCTTTTCCTCTGGTCAAAAATCCCTCTTAAACCCACTGAGATCCGCTTTTGTGTGCAGTGTGAATGTGTACACTCTGCATTCACACCCGGGTCAGTCGACTCTGGTTTTTATCACCTCGGCTCAGCTTTGATCTAAACGAAAGAGCCGGGTGAACACGCTAAACTCCGCCGTGTGAGCTGATGACATGTCATCAACATCCGGTGGTGGCGTGTAAATAAAGAAGTAATTTGATATGTGGCCTATTTAAGGAGGTTTTATTACTGGACACAGTGTTGGAGGTGGAGCTTGTTCATTCCTATGAAAGCTGCTCAGTGGTGATTTGAAGCTGAAAAAGCTCGGCTGTGAAAATACACGGATCGCAAACCAAGCCGGCTAACTTCCGGCCTAGCGCCCGGCTAACTTGAAGGGGGATAAAATAATTTAATCCTGTGGCTTTTCTAGACTTTCCAAATGTTATTGGACCGAATGGCTCAAATCCTGACAGTGAATCGAGTCGCGTCTCGGGGTTTCTGACGCTCAAAACAATTTATCCACCGTTTTACAGACGCTTCTTTCACGATGGGCCTGTTGTTGTTTTCTCTTCTGTTACAACTGTTTGTGACGTGACACGTGGTGCTTCAGATAGAAATCACAGACTTGGGTCAATACGTGATTTTTAGCGGGTTGACGCACTTTAAAAAACCTGTGTAGATCTGCTAATTTTGGTGGAAAGTGGCATAATAAAAGATGATCTCATCTTAACTTATCTGATGTCCATCTGCTCAAACTCTGCTCCAGACACCCACGGTGCCGAGACGATGAATCCTAATGACTCCGATGATCCACTAGATCTTTTATCTCGTGCCACAAGCAGGCTTGTGGTTTAGTTTTGGTTAGTTGTTGAGAAAAACGTCCCCATGACTGTTTGATAAATCGCTGTGACATTTGGTAAATATTAATTTTCCCCTGAGGATGAATTGTAATAATTGTAATAACTCCTGGGTGTTATTCACTTCAGTTTGGGTTTATTTTTGCTGAAAATTGTTGTCTTCATTATTAAATTTAATTGTTCTCACACTTTTATTCGCCTGTCACAACTCTTGTCTCATCATGGCTCTGGTTTCCTGACCGCTCACTGCTGAGTTGCTTTCCTCATCACTCATGTCGGTCATTCGGTGATGTCACCGCAGCTCAGCGCGAGGGAGCCAATCCGTGATGAGGATTCACATAAGACCCTCACATGCTGTGTGTGAGACGAGTGTGTATGATGACACATACTGAGAGGTTGCATTATGTTTTCTAGATACATTCACTCAGCAGCTTCCTGATTCAGAGACTGGAATGAAAATATCTTCTACTTCAGCTTTGCTTGAAACTTTAACTCATTTTAACTGAGAGTAAAGAAATAATATAATAACTAGACTAGAAAAAAATGAAATGAAACCAGATAAATAAAACCGGTGACATCGCTCTGGATCATCAGAATTAGGATCATGAATGAGCATCAGTTCAATGCGATTACGCTGAAATTTTTATCTGATTATGGCGCTAAAAGGAAAAGTTGTAGGAGATCTGAAACAAAAGAATAAAAATAAAACTAATTCAGGTCTAAATGTTTATTCCAGCTGCGGACATTTTATCTTTCCTCACACAAAAACAGTCGAAATACACCATTAATGTCACATGTGACGGTGGTAAAGTCATTTATCAGGAATGTGAGCTTGCCTGTATTTGATTGGCTGCTGCAGTGCCTCGTCAGCTGACGTCATGCGGTGTTGCAGCAAAGTAGAAACCAGTTCAACTGTCCACCTCGACCGCTTCACTGGTCCTGCGTCATCAGTCCTGTTCACACACAGACTTCACATTATCACCGCAAGAACGCTCGCCTTTGTTTGTTCACACAGAACCAAGCAGCGCCGACACAAAGCCGCTCCAGTGGGTCATTTCATACAGAAACCTGTTTATAATCATATGAATTCTGTTATAATGTGTTGTGATTGAGATCCTGACTCAAGTCTTTTGCTCTGAATTACATAATCGGCATCAGTAAATAGCGGACGCTGTCTGGCTCTCACTCGCGATGAGGGATGCTGTTTTTTCCGGGGGGAAATTCACTGAAGTCTCGGTCAGGAGGGCTGATCGTCACGTTGATTTTTCAATTTTTGTGTTGTGTTTTACAGGCAGAAATGTGACGAAGAATCGGTAGGACCATGTATAAATTTGGTACTTTTTCCATATATAACAACCCTTTTCCACTGGCCAAAAATCCCACTTAAACCCACTAACATCAGGCTTTTGTGTGCAATGGGAATGTGTAAACTCTGGGTCGGTTGACTCTGCAGTAGACCCGGGTTTTTATCACCTTGGCTCACGTAAATAAAGAAGGAGTTTGTCTATTCAAGGAGGTTTTATTACTGGACACAGTGTTGGAGGTGGAGCCACCTTCGTTCCTATGAAAGCTGCTCAGTGGTGTTTTGAAGACAACAAAACTCAACTTCCTGGATGTGAAAGTATCTGGATCGCCGACTGAGCCGGCTAACTGCCGGTTTAGCGCCCGGCCAATTTGAATGGGGATAAAATAATGTAATTGTGCGGCTCTTCTAGACTTTCCAAATGTTGTACGGCCTTGCATGTAGGATGCGGGAATGGGGTCAATACGTGATTTTTAGCGGGTGTGCCCTGGTTTAAAAAACCCGTGTAGATCCACTAACTTGGTGGAAATGCAGCGTAAGATGCTGAAGACACAATCTGCTACCACATTACTGTTGTTTGGTCCTGTAATGTTGCTTTGTGGGTTGAAGTTTGGGACATTTCTCTTTTATTTGATGAGTGAAGGATCTGTTTACTGCGTTACTACCTTCGCTGGCGGATCAGAGACAGAACACAACTGCCCCCCCTGAGAAAAGGGAGTGTGAACGGGGCTACTGAAATGAATGACGAGGAGCTCAAGATGGTCTGAATGTGACCTTAGACACCATCCAAAAGTTCACAGCAGTCCATCTAATAATCGTTGAGGTATTTGGTGGACGGACGGAGCGACATTTCCATCCCAGCTGTGAGCGCGGCCGAACATACGTAATATGGATTCAGTGTGAGATAATAGCAGCATTATGAGAAACAAGAGCAACTGTGAAGCAGCTGTGCCTCTGGGGGAAAAGGCAAAAAAAAGACAAGTATGCATCTATAGCTGTGCATATGGTTTACAGACGTGTTGAGGCACACAGGACGGCTGAACGCTTACATAAGATAAGCACATATTGAATTGTACAGAATGTCCTGAAGGTGGCTCGTTCAGTCAACTCTGGAGTAGTTTTACTTTATTTTTACAGCCTAATACTGCGACATGACCAAAAGTAACACGTTATAAACATCAATAAGTGCTCCAGTACTTCCTGTTTGAGGATATTTAAGTTCCCCCCATAATTTTCTTTTGTAAATGTGTTTTGCAGTGACAGAGAGACAGAAATAGGTCAGCTAATTACTCATTTCTAAATCAGCTGTCTCACAAACAATCACAAAATTAGCTGATTTTTGTTTCACTGGCGTGGAAAACAATTTATGAACATTTAAAGAGGCACTGTGTAGTTTTGGAGAAGAAATTCAAGCTCAGAATTTTATTATTTACATTATTAGGTAATGATACAAACTTTTTTTTTTTTCACAAGTGAATAAACAAGCTGTTCTCAGAGGAAAATGGTCCAAGAACAGTGTTTGAAGCTTTGAAGTAAAACAGTATAAATTCAGTTTATTCAGTCATGAAAACAAAAAGAGTTTGTTTATTTAAAAAGATTTTTTCTCTGGTGCAACTTTAAATTTAACCCAACTATATATAACTGTTGGTGTTGATCCAGATAAAGGGACAGGACACTGTACGGTGTGTGGTATCTGTGAGTGAGTACAATTCAAAGCAGACGGAGAGACACAGTTAAGTTGGGAACGAGGAAATACATTTCTGGGTCAGGCTGCATATCTGAAGAGCGGCTGTTTGTTTTCAAAGTCATAAGTCAGTTGTGCTGTCGTTGGCCCGAGGCAGAAGGTCCTGAAGTTAAAGAGAAAAAGTCACCGCATGATCCACTTAACTCTGCCTTTGGCAAATACTCAAAATACTCTGGAAGATTACTGGAGGGAAGCATTTAAAACCTGAAGAAGAGGCACGCATCTGTCCGTCTCCAGCACATCATATCACAATTTTTTCATTACATAAAGGAAAAGTTATGTAGCTTAGATGAAATGTGAGCTGATTTTCACACCGACCAGGTATTTTAGGCGTAGACGCACCAGACAAATACCACAGCGTTGCCACGACATAAAATTAAAATGAGATGAACGTTGTTTTTTGCAGAAATGTAGAATTTTCTCGGAAAAGATTCAGTTATTCAAAAGGTTGATCCGTGTTTACAGACGTTTTCAGGAGACTTGTTCGCTCTTACGGCAAAGACTGATCGCTACAATATGCACAAATCTTTACTTCTATAAGTGAAGTGACAAACTATATATATTTACAGGGAAAATGGTTCACTGTCAAACTGTTACAGCCCTGGTGTTGTGGGTGTGTTTGCCCTCAGGTGCCGTCCTCTCTCCCTTCTCCTCACCTGTGAGTGGAGGATCACACCTGATCTCCCTTCACCATTGAGGCCACGGTGATTTATAAGTGCCGCGTTAACTCACAGCGGGGTCAGTGGGCCAGTGTGCTGTGTGAGCCTGAGCCACGATCGGTAATGTGATCCAGCGTTTAGCACCAGAGTTGCTCTGATTTTTGAAACATCTTTTCTTCTTTTGTAGGATGACGGCATCTTGTTTTTTAGTTGATCTGTGTTCTTCTGTGTTTAAACTCCTACATCTTACTGATGGAAAGATAAACATTCATGAATATGTATTATTACCTCATTAATGTTGTAAATATTAAAATTCTGAGTACTCCTTTCACAGCGAAGACAACAATGACCCCACACTTGCATCTTTTGTTTTGATGGGCGCACTCTCACTCGGCCCAGTTGCTCCGTGGCGTGCCGCATCACGACTGTCCCTCCCCCGCTGACCTGCACTCACATTGCCCCCGCCGCAACCGGGCCTGAGCCGGTTACCTCTTGTACATATGTCATCACATCGTTGTGCGGTCGCAGCACAACAGAGAACAACACAGAGAACAAGACTTCACTAACTTTTTGTGGCTTATTTTGTGTTGTTTTGGTCGTAGACGGCCCTCTCACATGGATTTCTTGATTATGCAAGGCGCCGCAATACGCATGATTATACCTCATGTCCAGGTTGCGCACCCATGCTTCTGCTCGCATGTGAACAACCGTACGGTGCCAAAGCGCAACATCTTCCAACTGTGCCAGGAAGGAAGTGTATTGTGCTTGGGCACGATATGCTGTGCTCACACTAGTCACTAAGTGACTAAACCTAATTTCCCCTTAGGGATTAATAAAGTTATCTATCTATCCGTCTGTCTGTCTGTCTGTCTGTTGTCTATCCATCTATCTATCTATCTATCTATCTATCTGGGGCACGGTTCAGAGGGCCGAGTGTGAGTGCGCCCTAATTGTGGGTTTAAATGTGAAACAAAGCTGGAGGCTTTAAATCCTTTTACAATGGATCAATTAGAAATGGTAAAATAAATTCACTCCTTTGACCCCTGAGAGTCTTGGTGGGAATATTTGGTTAAAATGGCCTCGGACAGAGCACCAAATGTGACCTGATGTCGACAGATAAAGCATCAGATATCAAATAAGCGGCTCCGACAGCTCGTGGTGTGAAAGCAGAGCGGTGCGAGACTAAAGATGCCTTTGGGAAACCCAAAGCCGGCGTGTGAGTCACAGTTTAATCCCGTCCAGGAAGCTCCTCTTTGTCTGTGTGTGAGTGTTCGAGCGTCAACGTCACCGGGATCTGCTTTCAACAGCAGAGATCACAGGCAGAGGATGAACAGATCAGAGCCAGACAAAAGCGCCTGTGAAGGGTTAAAAGTACACAAAACATTCCTCCTGTTTTCCAGGAAAGGAGGGAACATTTTAAACAAGACAGAGACGCAGACATGGGACAGGGTTTCAAACTTCACACAGACCAAAGAAAACAGCGGCGGACGAGCTGTAAGACATGTTACATTAATGTGCAGACGGACGAGACTCAGAGTAACGTGATGGGATTGTAAATAAATTCAAGAAGTTTTATAAGATATGGACTGAATTTTAGTTTAAAAACTGGACCGTTACCAGCAGAATGTGGAGAAACAGCAGTTTATGTCGAAGACGGATGTGCAGAGATGTCTAATGAAGTTAGCATGCTAACCAGCTAGCTCCGGCCCGCCTGTCTGTACTCTGTACATACTCTCTTTGCTTTTAGTGTCATAAATTAACAACAAAAAACCTTCAAAAATAAATGTAAATGTTAAATCCTTCGAACTGACACAAACAAAACAAAGAAACATGAAATCAGTTTTGTTTTTTCTCCACAGTCGTCTGTTTGTTCTGAACAAAGCCTCAGTTCACGGAGGAAGATGTGAACATATTCCAGCTTCGTGTCCGAACATCTTGAACGAGCCAGCGTGTGTGAAGCAAGTTTAAAAAAAAAATGAAGCCGACATATTTGCAACACTATTTTCTTTTTTCAGTGCAGTCGTTTGCAGGATGCATAGTGATGAGGTGGTGTATTTATTTGTGGCTCTGTAAGAATAATAACTGTAAAGAAAACGATGGTGAAACAAAGAAAACTTTGTTTTTAGAGCAGCTTCTTTTCTCAGGCTTGTGAGACTCAGACAGTTTTAATCTCATGATTTATCCGACCTGCTGACGAACTACAGAATAACTACAGTAACTACATACAGGAGAATTAGCCAAACGTCTGGCTGATGGCCTTGTTATCTTATGTAGGTCATATAGAGGCATCGGTTATAAACTGAGACTGTTTCATAACCAGTTTAAAGTTCCTTTGCTTAAGTTTAAGATTAATATAACATCGTTTAAATTCAGTTGTCGACGCTGAACCCGCTCACACTGAGTGAAAGCTTTAAGACGTGTGTGGGAATCAACCCTTGACCCCGTTAGTGCCCCCGGTCCGGTCCACTCCTCCCTGTCGACTCGGGCGTTTGTTGACAATTGGATTAAAATATTACATAAATAACATTATGTAAGACTTTGTCTTTGTGCAGGGAGGCCCGCTGATCGGTCGTGATGCAACACTTTGCCGACGGGGCTGAAACGGCATTATGGTGACAGATGGGATTATCAGACGCCTTGGTGCCTTGCTCAACAGAACTCAGGCTGAAGGATGAAGGATTCAGTTTGTGTTTGTTTTAAATATTAATGTTTGTTTCTGCCTTCACAACATATTTCTTTATTCTTTTCGGGAGATTCTTAGATCAGGGTTTACCCGACAAATATTCTGTGATCATAATAATTATATTAAACTATTTATAAAGAACTTTTAAAGCACGGTTTATAAGTGTGTTACAATAATAAGAATCAGGAAATGGCCATCTAAAATGGCACTCAGTAGAGCGCATACCTCCACCAAGGCCCAACAAGCCTGATCCAGTATTAATTAAGGATCCACATCACACCACAACAATACGCCAGAGTTTTTGCATCAGGATCCATCCCTGGGAAATTAATGAAAAAGTGAGAAAATTATCGATAATATTAAAGAAAGTGAGAAAAACTTCCTTGAGCCGTCTCTTTATCGGGATCTGCACCAAAAGTTAATGGGGTTTATTCTGAGTTATGACCAATTCTCTGTCCAAGTCTTTTGAAATCCTGACAAACAAACTGACACGGTCAACAACATAACCTCCATGGAGGAGGTAATTATAAATAAATCAATATAAAGCTAGTGTTCCTAGGCTGATTTGTGTAGAGACGTCTGTGCACAGAGAAACACCTGAACAACAGAACAACAGTTAAATCTCTTCTTCAAAACTATAAAACTATTTTTGTGGAGCGGACCACGGCCTCAGTTATCACGACCAGAATTAAGTAGCAACCAGAGCAAACATTTATGTCAGTTACCGCACGTCAAGTCTGCAAGGTTACTGAACAACATTAAAGCTTTGTTCAGAAAGAAAAAGGCGAGATCGCTCAGGACGTTCAAACACAATGTGATGAAGGTGCTCTAAGGTGTAGGGAATATTAAAGTCGGGTTAAAAGGTTTATAAAGCCTTCACTGAGATGACTATATTGAATATTGACAAAGTGAGCTGAGTAGAAACAAATGTGTGGTGGCACAAGCGTCCTTCAGGCTGTGTTCAGCTTTTGTTTCTGTCCAATAATTAGTTTCAGTGTCAGTCTGAGGTCTGAGTGGGTGGTGGCTGCAGGTTCAGGGACATTTTGAATAAAGGCTCTCTTTGTGAAAGTAGCTTTGTTGCTTCAGATCTACTTTTTGTCTCAGAGGATGTGTTGCGAGTGTTGTGTAACAATGATTTATCTTAGCAAGAACTCAAATAACCGTGCGATGTGTCATGTCATCCGGAGAGAGGGATGGGTCCAGACGCCTGAATCACAAGCTGAACGAAGTGAAGTTTGAGCACCAGGATGCAAAGTTCAAGTAGCATTGAAAGTCTACGGCTGCGTTGAACTGACAAGGATTAGTTTAATTCACGTAAGATTAAAATTCATTAAAAAATTCACATTCAAAATTAGGCAGAACCAGTTAAAAATAATCTCTAAAAGTTTATTTGTGCAAACCAAACATAAACAGAGATGTTACACAAATTAAAAATCAATATATTAATTAAAATCGGGATCTTGTCGGGATGTTTACTGCTGGTGAAAACTCAACATTTCCTGAATTTTCCTGCTTCATAATAAGAGCTTTTAAATGATGAGAGGACATAAGACTTTTATTGTGGAGAAATTAAATGTATGTTTGACTGAATTAGTGAGTGCAGATAAAACAGCAGGGAGGGAAAGTGATTACAGCTCGATCACCAGTCAGTCTGCTGCTTTTTAACGTCTTCTGCTCAACACAGGAGCTGTTCAGTTGAAGACACACCTTGAGTCGAGTCAAACTTAGACGAGTCAAGCTCGCACATGTGGAAACGTCCTATTAGTATCCAGCTGCATCATCAAACTCATTTGGTCTGAGCTTGTCCCTTCATTTTATTACGGTCACTGGTTTATCTTGCTGAAATGTTGGTGTAACAGAATTAACTTTAATCTAGGTTTAGAGAAAAAACTAATCTGAGGTTTAAATTGAATCTTTCTTTGGAAGTTAAACTTAAGCCATGATTAAATCAGGTTTAACTGTTAATCCTTGTTGGTGCAATCCAGCAAAAGTACAAAGAAAATAGTAAAACCAGTTTATTAATTGTTTTTACTTCAATTTGTCTGATAATCATGTCACAGTTTACACAAAATGACCCAAATGCAAGACGCACAGATGCAGACAGGTAGAAAACAAAAGGCGAGCTTTAACGAGCTGGAGTCCAAAACCGACAACCAACAAAGGGCGGGCAAATCAGGAGGGCAGGGAACAGACGAGGCCCGGGGAACAGGCACAGGAGAGGGAGAAAGCGTGAGGGAACAACAGGGCAGGGCGAACGAGGCTGATGTGAGACAGGTGTGAGGGGGTGGGGGGGAGCACAGGAGCAACAGGTGTGCAGGAAGCAGGAAGTGACAACAAGACATGAGAGGATACAACCAGATAAAACAATAATGAATAAAACAGAAAATAACAGACCAAAAATAAAAACATGTCACCTCATGGTGTGAGTTATGGACTCCCACAATGCTTTGGGTGTTGGAAACAGGGAGAGTTAGCTAAAGACTACAACTTAATTTGTATTAATCCTACATTTTTCTTCACAGTTTGGTACATTTGCAACATTTTAAACTATTCAGAATGAACTATTAGCAGCTGCTGTTTGTAATGTAACTGTGTATTAATGGAAACTGAAGAAAACTAGAACAAAACCTGATGATTGTCAGACGAGTCCTGGAGTTATCTGAGTGGATTAACGATGGATGGTCACATGTATCCATTCAGAACGTCACACCGGATCTAAAAGTACATGTATCATGTCTGTCTGTTCACAGATTATAACTCAGAGGAGGAGAAACATCTTTCAACAAACCTTCCTCCATGAGCCGCGTCGCACAGCCACTGCTGCAGCTACAACTGCTGACCGTGCAGACAAGTTAGCCAAATTAACCGGTCAAACCACATTAACCCACTTCCTGTTGTGCACAGAACGCCAGCATGCACCTGTCCCTGTGGGAAAACCCAAGGCTGTGTGGTCAACTGACTTTAACTGAAGTTTTGCCATTTTTACACCCAAACTAGCACATTTAAGCAGTTGGATCAGCTCGCTGTCGTGAAGATAGATGTCTTTTGTCATCTACGCTCAGTTCTCGAAGAGTTTGTAATAAAAACAAACTCTCAGTGGTACGTGTGTACGGCATGTGCAAATAATCAGGTTATATTGTTTGGATGTGACTGTTTTCTTATTTTGATCAGTCAGGAAATGTTTAAACTGCCTCTCTGTTTAACCGGACCTGTTTATGCTGATTGAATGTTTTATTCTGTCTAAACTGATTATAATCAGAGCATTCAGCTCCATGTAACAGCAGCTAGTGCGACTTTATCTTTCACCTCAGTCGCTCTTTCAAACTCAGCACACAACGACGAGTGCTGCCTGAATGAAGACGGATGGAAAAGTAGTTTACGCGCCAACGTCCTTAATTTCAACACCCATCGTAAGGGGCGAAAATGAGCGTGTCCACCTCGGTGTTGTTTCCATCACAGCCGATAAATACCCACCACTGTCATCTTATGGTTGACACAAATGTTTTGGCTGCTGGGAGGAAGAGGTTTTCGTTAGCACGCTTGCTTCAGCAGATATCACTTCAACACAACATCTTTGATATAACGTGAAAACAGATATTTCTTCACATTCTGTTGATAATTGTAGTTAATGGACGTTTGTATGTTTTAAACTGAAATTCTTACATACTGCACCTTCAGTAGACTGCTGCTATCTGCACAGCTAACGAGCTAACTAGCGGTTACTTTGCTAATATGCTGATATTTTTGTTATGAGCATGAACAATTTTTTACATGTTGCACTTTTTAAAGGACATTGTGGACAAACACTGGACTCCAGTGTTGTAACCAGAGCTTCTCCCCCTCGGGGAGGTTCACAGGTCGATTTTTATTTCGCACGGCATGTTTCTGTCAGCAAGAGGAGCTGCATTTACCAGAACGGTGAGCAGGATTTACATGAAGGAATGTTAAAAGTTTGAAGGTGTGACTGCTGTTCACAGGTCGCTCGTTAGGATCGTTATAACCGATAATCCAGTTTACTTCTGAAAATAATCGTTTGACATTTTGGGAGATGTTCTCTAGGACAAACTGAGATGAGAAGATGGATGTTAGTCTTTGTGTTTGATCAGGGTGTGGTTAGCTTATCTTAGCATAAAGACTAGACGCTCTCGTTCTATGTCATTAATTTAATCCACAGACAAACAGAAAAATGTAAAAGAACAATTTGCAGCTCAGGACAGTTTGCTTGAGGACTAAAAGCACTTCTTGACCTCCCAGCGTTGTCACGGTGAGGATGCCAAGTGGCTGTGTGTATCGTTCATGCTAATAGCTGAGTTCATTGATCGGCAGCGTCCTGAACTGAAGCCATCACAGTGAGGGCGCCAGGTTTGGTCACGTCATGCCTGTGCAGAGACCCGAACTGTTTTAGACAACTGACACTCATTAATTACATTCCCTTTGCTCAGGCTGCAGGCAATTCAGATTTGTTTTTTCATATCACATCCTGAAGACAGACTGTCAGCTCGATTATCAACAAGAGCTCAGATCAGATTTTTTGTGCCAAGGTGTCACTAACTTACCTGCAGGGGTTGCTGTGGTGAGGAATGAAGGCGTCAGTAACTGTGTCTGCTGGCCAATCATCTCGCTTTCCAAACGATTGTGCAGTCACGTTGCAGAACATTTAACTCGAGAAGACAAGTTCTGAAGAACTTGTGGGTGTGAATGCTGACGACAGATGCACATTGTTGGCCGTAAAGTGTTTTTTTGAAGAGCTTACACGAAATGCACATTGCTGGCTAATGTGGAATATTTAAGAATTTTGATTTGGTGGCTTTAACATATTTTGATTAAAAATATAAGTTGTGTGCAGATCTGCAATGCTGGCTTGAATTTGTGTCGAGAAGCAGCTGGTGGAGTATTAAGAGAAGTTACAGTGAGGATGAGTCAAATACTCTCATAATGTCTCAAAGATTGGGAACATTTAAATATTTAGATGGAGTTTCTGCCTTGAATGAATGAAAAGATAACAGCTGAATATGGTTAAAATGTTGGAAAAGAGATTCTAGCTGAGTCTCCCCTCTCATTATCATGCTTCTCCCTGAACGACAGTAACTACTATCACTTAAATGATGATGTGGTAGAAACTATGAGCGTCTACTGAGCACACTGTGAACTTATTGTGTGTTTATTGTCTAAAATGTGGCTCGTGGAGCAGTTCAGGAAAGTTGATGTTTCCACGCCTCCAGATATTTTTCCTCTCAGTTTAATGGGAGCCAACAAATCAGCCGGTCAGCGCTCCTGTCACTGCTCAGCCCACCAAGCCAAAAGTGTTGGTCCGACTGCTTCCAGGGCCACGTGGTTGCGGCCAGCACAGATTTACCTACAAGCTGATGTTGAAATTATGCAGGTGGAGTGAAGATTGTGGGAATGAGAGCGAGTTGAAGACAAGGTTTTGTTTAGAGCTCCCCTCCACTCTGGCTGTCAACAGTCTGCCACCTACACACCAATGTAGAAATCTGAAAATGGGCTGAAAAATTATGAATTTTTGAACCATGACTGTGTAAAAAGTGTGAATGACATGAAGAAATTGAATGAATATGATGAAGTCCTAATGTTTGTGAACGTTTCAAAGTTTGAATGGAGTTTCTATGTGAACGTACGTGTCTGTTTAAAAAAAAACCCACAGGCGGTTCTGTCTCTGACACAAAGGAGGGCGGACATCTTTCAGACTAAAACAAACATACCTGTGTGTTCATGTTCATGACATATTGCTCATAATGCTTTACTTTCCCCCCACACACTCACACGAGGCCTCTCAAGACGCCTTAAATTGAAAAGGGAAAACGGAAAAAACTTTTTTTTGACTTAGACAAGAAAGTTTAATGCCAATTAATATTGGTTTAAGGATAAACAGTGTTCAAATGTGCAAAAATATAAATCATTGTTCCTTTTTTCTCATCTGACTCCGACTCAACTGATTCTTCACCTTTTCACCTCATCTTTAACCCTATTTTCCCCCTTTTTGCCCCAGTTTGTTCTTATCTCTGTGGTAATTTTCCCCCTTCACCCAGTTATCTGTCTGCTCCGACACATTTCAGAGTCTAAAGTTCAACTTGTCTTTACAATCCATTTGTGCATTTTCCCCCGATAGGAGTTCGTTTAGTCATCGAGACGTTATTTTCTTGTATTCTTCCATTCGAGGACACGACTGTTTTTGTTACAACCTCATTAAAGTTTATTTTAATTGATGTCCCTTCGTTATGGTGGCGACAGATTCCCGAGTTCATGAGTTGTTACAGATGCACAGTGTTGTGTTAAGTACCCAAACGTCATACTTGAAGTAAAGATATTATGTTACAATATTACTTTGGTTAAAGTAGAAGTATCTTAAATTAAATGTACTTAATTATAAAAAGTAAGTAAAAGTAAACTATTTACATGTATATACTGCACTATATGCTTTGGTTTTTATGATTCTGATGCAGCAGGTAATCTGCAGCGTAAATGGTAACTAAAGTTTTCAAATAAATGTAGTGGAGTCAAAAGTACAATATTGTTGAGCGAAAGTATAAAGTAGCAGAAAATGGAGTTACTCAAGAAAAGGACAAATACCTCAAAATTGTACTTAAATACAGTAATAGAGTAAATGTACTCAGGTACATTCCATCACTGCTCGTCCATGGATGTTCATTTTTATATGTGTTTTTCAAATAGTTTTGTTTGTGTACTTATGTTGTTCACATTTTGAAAAAGAAACATGTCAACGTCCATTTTCATCAACAAAACCTCCAAATTAAAAGACACTTGTACAAAAATACACTGATATACAAATATATCTGTAACTCCCCGACAGATGAAGTCAAGTCAGTTTTCACTGACTTTCACACAGTGAACGACATCCTCTGTCCTCAGACCCTCGACTCAAGTAGAGAAAAACTGAATAAATAAACAATAAAAAAATTGGAGGGAACCTCAAGGAGAGCCACGGAGGAGGGAACAGACCAACAAATCACAGAGTATCTCATATAATTAGATTATATAATATGTAAGAAGAGTGTGGATCGACTGACTCTGAGCCCTCCTCTCATGTCAGTGTGAGTTATGTGACCTTCTCTTTTAAATATTCGACTCTTCCTCTGTATGTAAACTGATGACACGCTGATGTGTTGAGGGATAATCTCGACTGGTTCAGGGTCCTGTTTTAGTATCAAAGGCGATCTGGTTTCTGTTTGCAGTCAGAGCGCTGACCAATCACGCTTGAGCTGGCTTTTGGTTCTCATGCAGGTGAACAAAGATGTGGAGAGCAAATGAGGCAGAACGCTTCGGCAGAAGTGTAATCTCAGAACCGATCCGCTATCGTCTGATATCTGCAGATCAGCCCAAACATCGTCTCCAGCTCCGCTCCTGCTGCTCAACTAAAAGATGAGCAGTGCATGTGAGAGGAAGTGTTCGCCCTCATGTACGTTATCTGGATATCTGCTGGCTAAACCAGAAGCTCTGAAACATTCGCTGCTTGTGAAAATAACCAGTTGGTTCCAAGTTTGTTTGCAGAAGGTCGTGGCTCAAAACTCGTCCACCTCTTTCCCGACCGTGTGAAACCTTCCAAGAATTTATGGGAGCGACTTCCAGCTAATCAGTCACTGAACCTGAAGAGGCGTTTTCCACGGTAACAGGACGCTAGCCTTCGTTCTTAGAGCGATTGTTGTGGCGTGTGTCAGTTATTATGATACTTTACTTTAGGTCTGCCCAGCACCTACTATCATATCCCAGTTACCTTCCCTCACTATGATGTTGTGGGTCAGTTTGTTCTGATGCTTCGATCTACAAAAACAGTTCAACTGACACCAAATAAAAATTGTGTCTGGTTCTGGTCGGTCTGGGTCAGGGTCACTCAGACAGTTTCATGTCTGGGCTGCACGTGATGCTGCTGCTACAGATGATCTCAGGCGATTGTTGTTTTCGTCTGTCTGATGTATTATTAATGTGTCTGCAAACCGCAGATACATCCAACGTTGGCACTCGGCACGTCGCACATCACCTTCACATTAAATGTTTATTCGCTGCCGACCACAGTTGGACTCTGTGTGGATGATCTCCAGCAATTATTGTGTTGACTGAAAACAGTTATTTTTTGCGGGAAGGTGGACCATCTTAGGCCATTTTTATGCCGATGAAACCGTGTGTTATTTTAATGAGACATGGGGACATTTCCGGCTGTTTTAGTGGCGACCAAAACAGATATTTTAAGCCAAACCACGATGTCTTCTGTGGTTTTTGTGCCTAAACCTGAGCAGATTATAAGCACAATGCTGTGATGAGAGAGAAAAAGAGAGGTTTTGGACATTTATTCTGGCGATTGGATTGACAGTGAAGGTCACAGGACAGTGGCAATGGACCGTGTGGAGAAGACAACCGTAACGAGACAGTTAATGTGTGTTCTCTGCAGGAAATACATCTGCAGGAAGCAAAAACAAAAGTGAGAGGATGATAAAATGATAAAATCATATCTACAGTGAGTGGACATGGACTTCCCTTTACAAAACATGAGGAAATTCAGGTTCAGTTCATGGTTCACCCAAAATGACAGAAGCAGTAGTTAATTTATATTGTTATCTCAGGAAAACAAAAGACTCATGAGATAATTCAGGAGACCATCAACATTTATAGAAACCAGAGGTGATTGTTCGACCGCCTTCAGCCGGCAGCTGCTTCAATAAAACCCGTTGTAACGGCAGCGGTTTTGTTTCCTCGCGATAACGGGTCCATTATCTCGTTACCTCTGGATAACAAAGATTGTTGTCTCAAGATAACCAAATAATTAACTCGCGATATCGCGATAACAGCAGTGAAATAATTAGAGCAAGCACAGCTGTTTCGAAGCAACATTGAACAATTGTAATAATAATCCTTAAAATCAGTTTTTTCGCCAAACAAGAACAGAGAGGATGAGCCGAACGCGTCTCAAGAGTTTAAATATTCTCCAGCTCAATTGTTCAAAGCCGTTCACATTCGAGGTGACAGACGGAGGCAGATAATAATAAATGAATGTTTGAAGCTTGACTTCTGTTAGTCTGTATGTTGCGTTTCAGCCGCGCCCGGTTACCTGCCTTCCTGCTCTTTTGTCTCCTCTTGTTAAAACCTTTGTTTGCTCCAAATCCAGACAAAAAGCCGACAGCGCCGTCGACCACGTTGCTAAGGGACAGATTTATAAACGCTTCAGTTACCAAGGCTGAAGTAACTCAAGGTAAAATCTGTCTTTTACTGTTCGTCTGTTAAACTTCAGTTGATGACGCTGCCGTTTCCAGCATTTTTACTTGTTTACAAGCTGGATTTCCCCAAAATGCGAACAAATAAATAATCTCACTGTCAAAGGACATGTATCTCAGCTCTAAATATAAATATAGACCTTCTGGCAGCTTTCTGAATAAAAATAAGTAATAACTTTGGGCCTTGCAACCTTTTTTCTGCCCTCTTTATTGCGTTGACCCCACTTAAAGGAGACATGTGATGCTTATTTTCAGGTTAATAATTGTATTTTGGGTTACTACTAAAATAGTTCACATGCTTTAGTGCTCAAAAAACACATCAGTTGTTGTCAGACTGTCCAGTGCTGCAGCTCTGTCTGAAACGCTCCTGTCTCTTTAAGAAACCCCCATTCTCCTCTGATTGGTCAGGTCACACACGTCTGAGCCAGCAACAACTAACAACAACAGAGCAGCGGTGCTAAATCGATTCACATGTGCCAAACTAGCCAACTAGGCATTAATCGTGCAAATGTGTGACATGGTGACGTAGTGTGATGTCATAAAGTCACGGAATTAAAGGCGGGACTTGTGACGAGGCGTTTCAGGAGCAGTGTTTTCTGTGGGGGCGAGGAGCTTCTGTTGGTGCAGACTTGGATCTTTTTTAACTTTTTAAGAACTTTTACATGAAGCAGAACAAATTTAAAACACTGACGTTAAAAAAAAGTAAAAAAAATATCTTGTGCTGAGGAGAAACCTTCAAAATACAATCTGACCATAAAAAAACTGGACTGGACTCTGTTATCTGTAACCGATAGGATCCAAGGCTGTCACGGCAGCAGCTGTTTTTTCTTTCATCACAGCGATCCTGAGATAAAAGTGACAGCCTTCATGTTACAGAGTAAAAACCACCAGGAATGTGTGCTGGGATGCATTTTGATTGGTCGATGCAGCAGCCTGCCAGATGACATCACTTTGTGGCAAAAGTTGAGCAAAGTTCAACGTTTTTTTTTTGCGAGAGCCGCGATCGCTCACGCAGAACTAACGACCGCTGCTCAAAGCCTCAGATGGCTGTTTGAAGAAGTGACGAGCGGACAGAAAAGTCCTCGTTCACAACTGCAACTGGGTCGCACAAGAGTACAAAGGAAGACACACACACACACACACACACGTCAGCGCACACGGACATGTCTAGACACACTCTCTTGCGTGTTTGACCTTGTGACCCAATGAGCAGACCTCCACAGGTCAAACACACACACACACACACTCTCTCTCTAATCCTCGGCTGAACTCGTTCACCCCAGACCTCCAACAGACCTCCAACTCAAACCAACTTGAATAGAAAATGATTAATTTGCTTTTATGTTTTTGTCTTCATCAATTTTCGCTTACGTTGTTTGAATCCACTCGTTCCCATTTTAGCGTTGTTGTTTTTTTTTACGAGATGCAAACATTGGATGTGAAAGGCGGCGCTCTCAGCAGCTGGTGAAGTCGTTGCCTGCAGATCTTTGGAAAGTCTTCTTTTTATGGCCACTCCGCTGCTTCTCACAGGCCACAAGCTGAAAACATGTTCTGAGTCCTGCTTCACTCGTCCTTGTTGGTCGGTTTCAGTTTAAGCCTCTTTGAACGAATGAATAAAACTTTTCTGCAGAATTAAACCTCGTGTTGGATTCTGTTCTCAGCGTCTTCAGGGGGAATTATGGGCTCAGTCGAGGTCCAGCAGACACAACGGCACATTTTTGAGCTAGAAAAGAGAATTTGCCTTCGAGTACACAGTGTTTTCAGAAGACATTTGAAATATTTACTGTGTTTTTTTACAGCTCAGGTGACGCACGTCTACTTTACGGATCCTGACATCCGTCTGTAGCTCTGATGATATTTTAGTGATCACTGAAACAGACGCTCATCTGCTTTTTTAAGCACTTTGTCGTTGTTTGTTGTCAGGTCGTCTGCTGCCGATGTTTTCATGTTATTGCCTCTCAGTCTGCAACACAGATCTTTTGATGAAACTCTCGGTTAGAGTTAGATAAAGATCATGTTTTGGCTTAAAATACTTGTTCCTGTCGCCACAAACACATCTGGAATTTGTCCCAATATATTGTCAACATTATCCGGCGGCTTCACGCTCACAAAGGTTGAGACACCGTGTTGAACAGTGGTCTCTGGCTCGTCACCTCCTGACATGAACCTCAGCTCATTTAAATGTAATGAGAACATGATATGAGACATACTGCAGACATTTTGATGTGATACCATGGGAAACATTTTAACCTGTTCTCTCATGGTTTGGGTTTTCAGTGTTTCTTGTTTTATTTTGAAGGGTTTATTAGCTTTTGTCTTGCTGTGATTTACACTTCCTGTCTTCGTGTTTTTCCCACCTTTTTTAATTTAGTTTGACCTGTCCGTTATCTGTCTTCCCTCCTTTGTGTGTTTCAGTCTGTCTTCTTCTCTCTCTCTCTGTCAGTTTGTCTGTTTGCTCTTTGTGATTTGCCCCAGCCTGTTTTTCCTTTGTAGTTTTGTTTCCTGCCTTTTGTTTCAGTTTACATTATTAACGCCTGCCTTTTGTTTTGTTTTTTCTTCCATCTGTCCTGCATTTTGGTCCCTTTTTTGCAAAAACACAGCAGTTTACTCTCATTTCTATATAAAAAGTTAAGTTCAGGACTAAAGGTAAATATCTCCAATGAAGACATCAGCTACCGAACAATGTAAACGTCTTTAACTATAGAGGATGGTGGTGAAACTACCAGGAGAGGTCAAGAAATACTTGTACACAATTGTGACCAATTAATACACATACTGTATGGATAATCAATAATCAATCATCAATGTGTTATCATGTATGTTTTTATAATTGCAAAAAAGACTTCGTTTATAAGAATCGTATATAAAAAGTCTGCATTTAGACATTTGGAAGCTGCTGGATATTTCTGACGAGGGCCCGCGGCGTTAACACACATTTGTATGCACGACACATCTGGATGTTTTGTAGGAGAACATTTTACGCAAAGTGCTCTTCAATCACTGGACTGAAGAGAAATGAGTTAATAACACAACAGTAATAAACCCATCCAGCCCTGGAGGATGTTACACTGCAATAAATGATTCATCGGTGACTCGAGGCCAAAGTCTGAAAAGAGAAACTTAATCCTCATGTTTACAACCAGAGAGCTACTACTGAGCTACTGTAACAACACCCAGACCTTCCTACAGAAACACTGCGAGGACAATCACTAACTCACACTGGACACGTTGGCTTGTGCTTTTCCACCCGTCTCAGTTGAAGTCGCGCTCGAACAGAAGTCAAATTTATAAAGTCTCAACAGAGATGAGGAAGAAGGGAGATGTCTCACTCCTCAGCAACAACACAAATACCTGTTTTGGTCGACACGTTCATGGATTGAGACGGTCCAACTTCCCGTGAGAAATAGCCGGTGTTGGTCGCCACAGAAACAGCTGGAGTTCGTCCAGATCCTCTCGTAATGACGCCTCTCCACCTCCTGGCGTGAAAGGTGGCTAGTCAGCTTATCTGTGAGCGTGTAACCAGGTTACTGTGGTCTGCAGAAACGTCCTGGTGACTGGGCCCAACATTTTACCAACAAGCACCAAAGAACAGCTCAGGATTTAGGATATGTCATAAATTTGGCTACAAATCAATCCAAGATGTTTCGTGTGTTCAGAAGAACTAATGCTGCTATCGTCTTTCTTCTCTAGCGGGGATACAATATTGATTAGTGCAGCTTAATTATCGTTTTGTTTTCTGTGTTGACCCTCGGGGGCCACCACAACAATCTCTTACGTCACACGAGCATGATTCAAGTTGCAGTCTTCAATAACAACAATCTTCTGCAGCAGAAGTGGGAAATGAATAAAATGAATCAGAAGCAGCAAAGAACTGAAAACAGGGACAGAAAGAAATTGATCAGATTTAAAGTTTGAAATTGGCTCACAGGAAAGAAAAGAGATTTGAACTCTGTGCGACTACTTCTGGAAATATACCAGCTGATAATAAATTCTGCCGCTAGCTTCAGATGAATGAGCCTTATCTTATAATAAACTGCTTTGTGTGTGTGTAAATACTGTTTGTATGACCTGGAGGCGAGCAGGTCCATCGGTCACTTATTTTTACATTAAGTTATGTCTCATGATGACTAAACAGAAGTTACGTTCTTGAATCAAGTCACAGTGACTCATCATCTTTCATAACATCAAACATACGTGAAGTTAATGAGCTGACCTGCTGGTGCTCAGGACACGCTTGTAACCGGAAAAAGCTCTCAAACATACAGACCTACAGATAAAGGTTTTTTTGTTTTTAAAGAAACGTGACTGACGTGCTGTTTGTGTTGACAGCTGAAGCATCTTAAACTTTTCCACAGTTAGTTATCAGTGAGATGTTTTGATCCACGAAGATAACGAGGAGATCAGGGTCAAAGTTTTTACAGTCAGGGGATATAAAACCTTTCCTCCGTCTGTTGTTGGTGTTATAAAATGATGATGTCATTGTCACATGATGATGCATTTGCTGGTTTTATAAAAATTTCCACTTCTTGTGCATTAAAGCCCAACCTCATCACACTGACCCATTTCCAACACCCCCCCCGGACACACTCTCAGACTTTCATTAAGTGGTTGTGTGCTCAGATCTTTCCCACTGTGAGATCAGCAAAGGTATTCACCCGTCCAGCGAGCGGTCCTGAAGGAGAATGTTGGCAGCTCCACAGAGATGTCACGGTGACATAGATTTAAGTCCGGGGTGGGTTTTTTGGAGCTCGACCATCACTGAGTCATTCTCACAGCTTCTTTGTGCTCAGTCATAGTTCATCAGAGTCTCCTTGAATGCAACACAGAGTCTGTGGTCTTTGTTCTCTCTGCTTGTGGCTCAGGTCACATTCTTTCATCGGCTCAGACTTCTTCACAAGTCGCACACTGAGGCCGCTCAGGCTGCGATTAATCCAAAAGTTGTTAGATTTTTGCTTCTTTGTGTAACCAGAATTATCTCCGTGAGCTGCTGCTGCAACTATCAAACTACAATTAGTGACTTCACATTGTTGTTTACAGGACATTGTCCCTCTCTCACTTTATTTCAGGCGCCTCTCCAGTCTGAGCTCGTCTCAAAGTGTCAGTGATTTTAAAGCTTTTTTCTCTGAAGATAGCAGAGATGTGGACTCGAGCCACTGTCTTGACTTGTAACTCGACTTGGACCTGGAGGTTCGAGACTGGAACTTGACTTAAGACATGATGACTTGAATAATTTGTCTGCATTCAGTTGATGTTTTACATTTTTTTGGTTTTATTGTCTGGCTGTCAGTATTTCACTGTTTAAAGGTGATGGGGAGGGATAAATGTCCTTAGTTACAGTCCATCCCTGTGCACATCACATCACATGCATCGTTATTATAAAAATATGATGAACAGCTGCTTTAAGGTAATTGTACGTAAGAATTGGCCTGTGTGTGCACGTGTCTTGAGGTCTGTAGGTTTTGTAAAAAAGGATCAATCCGAATAAATTTCAGAGGACGATAACGTGAGGTACTGTGATGAATGACAGCCTGTGAGTGCACACACACACACACACACCGACACACACACTGCACAGCACAGTGTGGTGAAGTCAGTGACCTGGATACCGCTGTCATGTGAGGAGACATGTTAATTGCCTCCCCCTCCTCCCGTCCGTCTCCCCCTCACACTCTGTTGTTATCTCCTCTTCTTCTTGTCTCCTTCCTTTTCTTTCTGGTTCTGACTGACAGAACCGAATGTGTTCACGTATGAAATCAACAAACACTATGAGAACTTCCATCCAACCATTAGCCAGAACTTTATTAGAGGGTTTTCAGGAGACTGGGCGCTGACGCCAGCTGTCACCAGTCAATCACAGGGTTTTAATTAAGAGTTATCAATCAACTGAACTAAAGGTGCAGGATCAGACTCACCATCTCTTCCTTGTTATGAATCTGTGGTGTGTGTGGCAGTGACTGTATCTGCAGAGATGCCAGATGTGTCACCGATTCTGGGCAAACATAGTCGATTGATGAGTGTCATGGTTGTCAAACATCGAGGCTTTCGGTTGACGGCTCGCCAACTCATAGTGTCGATTGAGCTGATGGTTGGGTGTGTAGAGCGTCTTCTGCTCTCACGATGTCAACCGAGCTCATTCCACCGCGGCTGACAACAGACAAACAGTTTGGATTTTGTTGAGCGGTAGCTAGGCTCTCGTCAAATACCACTTTTACACTGAAAGTAGTGTGTATATGCTACTTTTCTTAAAGGCAGGTAACCTGCTCAAAATAGGCGACTGACTCCATTTTTACCGTTTGTTTTCCTTTGAATTGTCCCCCAGTTGCGGTTCAATCCGGTCCTTCAAAACACTCTTTCTCCCACTCTTTGTGGGAAAAAGAAAAAAGCGACACTGTAAATCGTGCTGTTTTGATTTGAAATGTCACCCATGTTTGTGTTGTACATGGGGCCCAAGGGAGATGTGGAGGGAACGGGGTCATAGATTGATCCTTCACCATGACACAGAGGCATTTTCACGTCATGATACAGGAAGAGACGAGACGTGTGCGAAGCCAAAGGACGTAACTACGAACTGACTTTACAGAAAGATTTTATAGAGACAGTTCAGTGTTTATGAACTTATGTCCACTCTGTTTGAAAACTGTGTCAGTCGACAGGTGTTTCAGTGCAGAACTGGTCACTAATTTACTCAATCACATGACCAAATCAATGTTTACCTGGAGGACAAGACAAAACTGACCTGGACCAGAGGAGACCTGTCTTCAGGTTCATCACTTGAAAAAAGAAACCAGGTCATTCACTTCACAACGAGAGCTGTAAATGTGTGTGTGTGTGTGTGTGTGTGTGTACCGTCGTCCTTCGGTCTTTTTGACGAGCGCTTTGATTTTAACACCTTGTAAGAGTGTCAGACATTTTGTCTGCTCATCACCTCTTTAAAAGGCTGTGTGAGGCGTCATGTGTGCAGCACAACGTGTGAGGCTTGATTCATGCTTCTGCGTTGAATGTACACCATATTTATGGCATAGCCTCTGTGTAGATGCCTGACGTACACCTCCCCAGAAGTGTAACTGCACATCGCAGCGACGCATGACCACAATGACTATAATAGGTCTGCTTGCAGTGGTGTTAATACCGGGGACTGTGACCTGTAGTTTCCCCAGTAAACACACCGACCTCTTCGACTGTTGCAGTCCCTCCTGACTGGTCAGCTGTTGCTTGTCTTGGGTTATACTCTTCCCCTGAAGTTGCTCTTTGCTACCGGGGTGTCTCTGGGGTAGAGAGGTGGAGGTGCGTTGGCAGCCACCAAACCACAGCATCATGACAAACTTCTATTGGGTCATAAGTGATGATCAAGAGGGCTTATTATCGTATGAATCTACACTTCGTCCTTTAGAAAAATACTGCATAGCATACTTTTAAATGTGTATAATCAAGCAGCTCTCTGGAATCATCAGAACTCCCGTAAACCTGCAACCACGCTTTAATGTGTTGAACCAGTGCCGCCCCCCCTTCAAACAAGCTCTCATAGCTGACATACCTGCACCGGATCAAACAGTTTCTTTGAATATAATGTGTCTCGTCCTGTTTGTTCAGTGTTGTATGTCATCGTGTGCGTGTTTGAAATATTATCTAGTAGATACACCCAGTCCACACACACACCGTCGCTCCCTCTGGGGTCAAAACGCCAAGAAACATCATTTTAGTACAGGACATTGTCTCCAAATAAATCAATGCACAAAGACGGCACGAATAGAGATTTAATCCAGATACGTGTGTGTTTATGTACGAGCAGTGACGACATACTGTTTGTGTGCTTCGTGTTGGTGTTTTTCAGCCTTGTTGGAGATGTAATCCTTCGCTGTTTATTCAGCCATCAAGAGCTTTATATAAGAAGAAGGTTTCCAGAGCAACATCACAATCAGCCATCTAAATGTAGAGCGTGTGTGTGTGTGTGTGTGGTTTCATGTCCGTCATTGTGCTAAGTAAAGACTCAACACCTGCTGCAGTGGATTTACCAGGACAGAGGAACACTGGCCAGAGGAGACAGGATACATACACAATGTGGCCAAAAGTATGTGGACAGAGCAGAACAAGTGCAGCAGACTGATGAAGCTGAAAAAATGAGGTGAGAATAAATGAAATGGACTCAAACATCAGATTTCCTTGTGTCACACGTTCAGCTGCTGCCCTCTGCTGGATCTTACATAATATGTCTGAAAGTAATCACTTGAAAAAATGGAAACAATGTTTGATTTCAGCCTCTTAAAAGATAAGATTTCCTGTTTTCACACGTCTCATGTGATGGTAAACTGAGTATATTTGGATTCTGAATCACTGTTCTGACACAAGAAGCATTTAAAGGTTTCATATTTGACTTTTGTCAGGTATGTTTTACTACTTTCTAACATTTTGACCTACATTTTGCTATCCTGTACTTTAAAAATCAAGAAAACATCTATTACTTAGAATGTGTAAAAAATAAATGTATCTATCTCCTTCAGTCATTCAGGTAAACAGACAGGTGATTGCTCAGTTATGCCACAAGTCATTAGTCAGTCCCTCAACTAACAGTTTAATGCACAGTGATCATCATCATCCAGCTCAGTGCACAGTCAACAACATGACAAACAGACAACAACAGATTAAGATTTTTTTTACATTTTCTCATGTAATTAACGTTTGGGAATTTCACTTTACTCATCCAAAGAACAGTGAGGACTGCAGCAACTAAAGCCAACAGAAGGCCGGCTCAGAGCTTTCTACGAGGCCGTTCAGACGTCGTTTTCTAACAGTAAAGAGAAGTCACGGTTCATTTATTCTCATTATTGCTCCTTCAGGCGTTTATACTGATCCTTCGCACTGTTTGATGAATCCCAGCAGTGGGATCATGAACGTGGTCCCTCTGAGGTTCAGCTGAGTCAACTGCTGACAAGGCTGCTGATGAGAAGGCTGCTGATGAGAAGGCTGATTTAAGTTACTCAAGTTCAAAACTCACTTGGCACTGGACTTACTTGGACACACAGTCATCGATTACAGCAGTTAAATCAATCACGATTCAATAAGATACTTAGCAGCTAAATTATGTCTCAGTCCCGTCGAGAACTGAGGTTTTGACTGTCATAGGTGTTGAAAGGTGTTTGGAAGTGATTATTAGATGAAGAATCATGAAACTTTTTGTTTAAAAATTGATTAAAAATGTAAGATTTATATCAGTGTCGGACACTGAAGCTGCTCTCCAGATTCAGCAGTGTCAGACGGCTGAATTCTTATCAGGAACAATGCTTTCATTCTGCCACATAAACGCTCAGTAGTACTCAACAGGGAGGTTTAAGTGGATTAGTTGATGACAGAAAATTCATCAAGAAACATTTGGATACTCATTTAAATCATTTATCAAGAACAAGTTACAAACACTCTCTGGTTCCAGCTTCTCAAGTTTTTCTCTGTTTAATCACTGAATTGAAAAAAAAATCTTGTCTAGCTTCAATGTGGCAGCTGCATCATTATCTGTCTTAGAGAGGGCCCATGTCATAAATCATATGCTCCATATTCCTGATAAAGAGTCTTTTACCAAGTAAGTAAGTGGTCAATAGGAGCCCACAGCTCACGTTTGCCCCCAGTGGGCCTCTAAGTGGTTTTAATCTGGCAATGTTGGATGGACAAGACAAGGAATCTGAATATGTGACCACTTAACAAAGTAAATGATGAAAAGTATTTAACAATGCAGCCCTAAGGTGCCTTACCTGGTTTATGATTCTGGATTAATCTAATTCTGAACCTTATTATCATTTCAACAATTAAGAAATAAAATCAAGTTGCACTCATGGATCCTATGTAATAGAATAAATGCTAATGTTTCCCAGTGCTGGAAGTTAATTGAGCACAGATGTTACTATGATCAAACTCCTGTTACTGTGTTATCCTGACATCCCAGAATTTATAACATTTAAGAAAGAACCAACGTCGCTCTTTGACTCAGTAGTACAGTAAACAGCAGCAGCCTGAATCAGCACCCGTAACCAGTTCATTACTTCCAACTCAGTAAATATTCTACTCAGTCATAATTCATTTAGATTATTATCCCCAGTGACTGATATTGTTTCAGTGCATGTGAACATATTTAAACTGGAGGCATCCTGTCTAACCAGCTCCTCTGAGCAGCAGGTAGACAGCAGAGACGGTGATGGCGGTGGCGGTGTAGGTAAACACAGCGTTATAAAGAGTGTTGGTCCTGATTCGTTCTCCCAGCGTCCTCTGGGTCTCCTCCAGACGCCTCACCACCGCCTCAGGCTCCCACTGGTCCCCTCTCTCTGGTCTCTCTGGTGCTGCTACCTGCAGCTGAACAGCCTGTGGTCCAGCCTGAGGTTCAGCCTGAGGTTCAGCCTGAGGTTCAGCCTGAGGTTCAGCCTGAGGTTTGGTCTCCATTAGTTTCCTCACCACTGACAATTCGCCCTCAACTCTCCCCAGTCCCTGCTCCAGTTGTCCCAGCTGTGGTGGAAGGGACTCCAGGAGGGACTCTGTCTTTTGGCTGCTGAGGCGGAGGTCTGTTAAGGCTGAAAGAGGCACCATGGGTGAGTCTGAGGTCGGACCTCGCTTGTCCTGAAGGACGATGTCCCTCTGTGTGAAGGCGTCATTCAGAGCGCCCCTGAGGCTGTCGATGAGCATCCGGAGCTCGTCCTGCTGGGAGCGATGGTTTCCCGCCTGGACTTTGAGGGCTTCCTGCAGGCTCTCTGGACCTTTCTGGGCCTCCAGCAGCAGGGTCTTCAGCTCCTACAGATCAGGGAGGAGAGGATTTATCGGCTGAAACAAAAATAACTGGTGATCATATTCGACAGCCATGCTAGCAGCTCTGTGAGGCTGTACTTGTTTCATGTTACAATGATAATGAATCTCACTGCTATCATCAACCCTCCTCACCTGCAGGCGGACGCGGTTTACATATGTCGATCCCATGACCCCGATCAGCGCTCCGAGCACCGAGCCGATGACGGACCAGTTCTTGGTGCGTTCGGCTCTCGTCCTCTCCTTCTCGTGGCTCTCCCTGACGCCTGCTGAGAACAAGGCGAACTTCTCCCTCTCAGAACTCTCTGCGCTCTCGTAGGCCGTCCGGAGACGACGCTCCTCCTGCAATCACAGAGGTGAGGAGTTGTGAATCAAATTCAGTCACCACATCTGTTATTCCATAAACATTATTATTGGATCACAGATCAGATAGACTTCTTTGGTTTGGAATCAAAAGTATTTCCTCTCATCTGATGTAATTTTTTTGTGTGGAGGATAAAAGTGGCAAGCCGAGCCTCCAGCCATGGCGACAGGCGTTGAGTTGTGGGATTACTGGAAAGATGTGGGCTCCCCCTTGTGGCTATTCCAAAATAAATCAGGAAATCAATATAAAACTGCCAGTTAGCACAGTGTCACTGCTGCTGCCTCTTGATACTATTCAGCAGAATAAATGTTGTCTTCTTCTTCTTCTGACCTCAGACTATCTGCATCTTGAACACACTCCATTTCCCTCCACCTGTTTTTTACACATTTTCGATTGCTTCAGCTCACCTGCAGCAGTTTGTGCTCCTGCGTGGCGAGCTCCAGGTAGTGAGCGTCTTCCCTGGAGACTCGGTCCAGCCGGTCTCGGACCTCCTTTAGCCTGACCTGCAGGGCCTCCAGGCTAGTATGAGCCTCGCGCACCATCCCTCTGGCCACCATGAACGCTGCCTCACCCTGGAAGAAACACACACCTGAGAATCAGGATCTTTCTTAGTGTACATCATTTGACCTCCATGACTTGTTGGAGTCTGCTCTAACTGTCTACTGACCTCAGTGACCTTGGTCTGGGCCTCGCGGACCTCGTTGAGCCCGACAAACTCCTCGTACCTTCCCCACCAGTAGTTGACTGAGGCGGTGGCTGTCTGAGCTGACCTCTGACCCCACTGCCGCCCCAACTCCCCTGCATACTGGAGGAGGGATTATATGTTAAAAGAGTTTTTGAAAATCAGTAGTAGTAAACATGTTGGTAGTGTGCTTATGGTCTATAAAGTTGTCAGAAACAGTTAGAAGAGGGATGAACTGTACCTGTAAGGCAGCCAGGGCACGCTCCTTCACTACCTCTCCTCCACCCTTCCCATCAGGAGGGGTGGGGTTAGTGGGTGGGGAGGGCTGATGTTGAGCACTGTAGGTTCGTACCAGAGTGATTCTGCCAGGCGCTGACAGACGGGACACACAGCAGGAGCCATGAGCCCTGAGACAGATCTGAGCTCCTCTGTACCTGACAGAGTAAGCAAACTGTTAATCATCAGCTTCAGTTGGGGACTTTTATGTCGAGCCAGCCAAAAACTTCAGGTCTCCTTTATGCTCCGACTGTGCAGATGTACCTCATTGAGAAGTGATGCAGTCAAAGCTTGAAAACTGTCAGAGCTTCAGTTTCACTGCAGCTACAGAGCTGACACTGGAACAGGCACCTGTGAGAACAACAGTAAAACAAAAGAAACATGTTGAGATGGCAGGGCAATGGACACTTATTAGAACAAACAACATTCATTACATGATTTAATGAAAACGGATCTGAGAGGAAAGTCATTTATTTTTACTATCAACTGCAAAACTGAACTGTGAACAGAGAAGCCATAAAGATAAAGAACATTAACTTTAGTCCACTGTTTGTGTCACGTTCATTTAAGTGTCACAACTTCAAATTAAAGTAGATTAGAGACATTTTAATTACACAGCATCCACAACTTTCAAAATGATCACTGCTCCCAAATTTACAAAACTCATATGATGTGCACTCTGATTGATTACAGCATGATGTGTGATTTATTTCCCAATACAACTGTCCTCATATGTAAACTAGGCAGACTGGGGGAGGATACAGCTTACAGGGTTTAACTTCATTAGTATAACTTAAGCTACGTTACAACTTTTCCCCCAAGGTTAGCTGACTGGTCTGTCCTCTCCCCTACTCCATTCACAGCTAGCTAGCTTTTAGCTCCACATTGCTAACAGTCGCCGGTTAACTGACTTTTAGTTGTGTGAAAGTCTGTGACGTACAACAACAGGCTCACTCACTAAAATAACAAGGTATGACAATATATATACCTGTCGTCTTCAATGTTGTCGAAGCACGCATGTCACACGATGGTAGTTTCTTTTGGCTAACTAGTTAGCATCTTGATGCCAAATGAAAGAGCCGGGCCGAGTTTTAGTTCAGGCGCACAACGGTCATTCCACTTCCGGGTTAGAGTTCACAGGGGTCCTAGCAGCGCGGATCAGACAGACAGACAGACAGACGGCCGTGTGCGCGACAAAGATACACTTATTTCCTCCCTTTGGACGACTGTGACCCGGTTTAATCATGTCTGGCAGAGAAGGTGAGACGTCGCTTCATCTGAAAGTTCAGCAGAAAACTGTCGTCATGTTAAAACAGAGTATTTTGACAGTGTAACAGATTTGAGCGGAGCTAGCTTCACTGCGTGGATTAGCTAGCTACCGGCTGCTAAAGAGAGCGCGAGGTCCACAACGTCTCTTTCTTCAGCCAAACTTCATTAAAAATATGCCGCATAAATGTGTTTTTCTCGTTTGCGGGGAATATTTTCAGAAAGACAGTTTATTAAGACCATGGACGAGTCAGTGTGATCGTCCGGGGGCATTCGGCTAGTAAATTGTTGTCCAAGTAGCAGCTAATTTAAAGAAAATCTACGAATAATGTGATAACTGTTTGTTCATTTATTGTCCTCAGGAGGCAAAAAGAAACCGCTGAAGGCGCCTAAGAAACAGAACAAGGACTTGGATGACGTAAGTGTGTCTTTCTGTGCTCACAGACTGTATCAGGCTGTTTGATTACTGTCTTTATCAGTTTATATAGCTGATAAATTCTCTCCCACATGAAACTTGACCCGTACATAAACCCTGTACGACTGCTTTCACTTATGTTTTATTATTACTCTGTATATTATACACTATTCCCCATAGCACAAGATGATATCTTTAGTTGAATATCGTGTTGGTCATAAATAATGATAAAGAATATAAAGAACTTCTCTAAAGCAACCTGTCTCTTTGGCTTTTGGCTCCGGGAACACATGATAGTAATTTGTACATTTTTAGGCCCAAACTGATGACAAACATAAGACAGAAGTGATGTCATGGACAGAGTTTGGTCAGCATTTGAACTGTCTGGGTTATTTTCTGCAGGATGACGTGGCTTTCAAGCAGAAGCAGAAGGAAGACCAGAAGGCCATGGATGCGTTGAAGGCCAAAGCTGGAGGAAAAGGACCTCTAGGTAAGACCTTACAGTTCCTGAATCTTTTCAAGTCTATCTAAATACAACAAGTAAATACCATATGTACATGTACAGGAGTTGAGCTGGGTTTATGCTCACACTTCATACAAGGAGGTTATGGGAGTAGTGCTATGGGTCCCTATGGCGTTGTTTTTGTTTCATAGTTCAGCGTCAGATTTTACCTGCAGCACTGATGATGTATGGTACGTGATCGGACCGTATCATTCTTGAATTACAATCCCCACAGTAACTCTTTACTACATTACCTCACCATGGGATACACACATAGAATTGTAGATCCAACCAAATGACATCTTCCTCCTTGTATCGTTATTGAATAACAGACTGCTCCTGTGCAGTTGCCATGTATCTGTTCAGTGACAGTTTCGACTCCAAAAGATGAGTGACCGAATCCACAGTCCTCGTTTAGTGCAAAAATGCAATCTAAAGATGAAGCTAATATGAGGCTTCAGTAGTCTCATTAAGACGCATTAAGTGCTTATATTTGTCCTGGTAGTTGTAGTGATTTAAATTTAATCATCTTCTCGTATCAGCAAAGATTCCCACAGATGGACAGAGTTTACATCCATTTGGAGTTTATAAAGCCATTTACAGTGACTTGTAACTCTAAACCTACGTCACATCACAACCTTGGGATCGTGAGTTTATTTCCAGGTTGCTTGTAGAGTTTATGTGACCACGACACATTAACAACTCTTGGAAATTTACAGAAACTGAAGCAAAATGTGCGTCCACAATTTTGACCGCTGGGATTAATTTGTCAGAGGTTTTCTCACACACCCAAATATTTTATGTTTCCTGTCTGTTTTTTGTTCCTACAGGCAGCAGTGGCATCAAGAAATCCGGCAAGAAGTAAAACCTGAATCTGGCGACGATGTCTGTTTGCTCCCCGGCCTCGCTTCCTGCGTCTGCGATGTGCGTATGCTCGCTAAGAAGACTCTAGTTTGTTTTGCTCTGTTTGACATGAACCTCATCAAACTCAAAACCTGCCCTGGTGACGACCCCCTCCACCAGTGAAAATGTACAGAAATTGAATTTAGTTTTGAGGATTTTAAGGACAGGAATATCTGTCGCCAGCCAGGCCTGCTACACACATCATAACTCCTGATGGGATGTAAGTCCAGGTGTCACACTGTGGTGTTTGTTGTTGAGAACAGTCACTCAGTCGTACACTCTGACCAAAATCTGCAATTTACAATTAAAGGTCTGCGGCTTTAGAAACGTAAAGCGTAAAAAATAATCCTGATTTCCTCCATTTTTTGTTTTATACCCATGTTTAACCATCAGAAACACAACTCACCCCAACTTCTTTTTTTTTCTTCAGATATTTGTTGTATTGTAAAGAGGGAGATACTAATAAAGTTTTTGTAATTACTGCTTGTCATTTTAGTTTTTGTTATTTGGAAATTAATCCGTCAACAGTCTCAACAACCAGCAGGTGTATTTTTGAGACACATTAGACTTGATTTACGTGTCTGTGTTAAAGATAGTTATGTTTACGCTCGGGGTGTGTCCCTGAGGCTGAACAAACATTTCCACCCTGGTAACATATTTGCAAAGAAGCTTTTTGGAATATTTTGAGACCATCATTGCTTCTGTATTCATATCTGGTGGTTTGCACATTGCTTTATTTCTTGTATTACCACCACTAACTGTCGAGCGGTAAAACGATGTGTGTCACTTCACCTGGTCATAAAAACACAACACCACAGGGTGACTTCACTCTGACTGCAGAACTGCCACAGTGTCAGTTTTGTATAAACTGGTAGGGAAAAAACAGCATGTTCGTTGGTTTAAAGAAACATTAATTTACCAGTTTATTGGACACAGTCTAACACATCAGTCCTGGAATGATTCATATCTTAAAGATTGTAATGTTTAGAGAGATGTTGACTCTGTTTCATGGTCATTTTGGAAGGGTCTCCTGGATAATCAAATAACACAGCATAACTTAAAAAATGACATGATGGGGATATAGTCTATATAAGGCCCTTTCAAGTTTTGGGTTCCTGACCGTCCTGATTTGTTGGAAACAACGACTCAGGACGGTCGGATGTTGAGACCATGAAGGAGTATCAACAATAACTTCACAGCAACTGATTCTAGAGAAAGGTAGTTGATTGCTGTGTCTCATCGCCAGGTTGTCAAATACATACGCTTTGGGTTGGTGGCTCCAAGAGACCTTTTTTAGGGCGGACATTTTGACGTGTCATAGCAGGAAAAGCACAGGTGAAACTAACTTTGTTAACGATGGCTCAGCTCAGTATCCCAGTGAGGCAACACACACACAACACCAGGAGCCTGAGGGTGAGTTGTTATTAATTGCACCTGTGCTTTTCCTGCTTTGAACACCTAAATGTCCGCTGTCGAAATGGTCTAGTGGACGATGCAACGGGAGACGAGTTAAGCTCACTGGGATTCAGCCTGCATCCTTGTTTCTGCTCATCAGTAACTGATGGTTCTCAACATACAGCGTGCTGCAGCCTGTTAGGTTAGCTAAGTTGTAATCGATCACACGAGAGATGCAACTATTCTGCCACCAGTTTTATAGCAGATGTTGCAGTAACACACATTATTTACGAGGCAAATATTACCGGGACATCAACAGAAAATTGCAGATTAACATTTAACCTCGCCCTGTCACAGTAGCTTTGAGCTTGCAATGAATCCTACCTTCATTACAGTTGTATTGTTTGAGGCCAGACTAAATATTAGAGACACTTTAGGAAAAACAGTAACAATATAGCTTAAGATGAGTTTATTTTTACAACATAATTGGGTTTGTGGATATACAGTCTTTACAGAGGCACAAGGGCGATTGTTTGAGTACTGTACAGTGCAGTTAATGCAGCTGATGGACAACAGTAAGGCTCTTTCAATGAAACTTGTCAAGAAA
Source organism: Pagrus pagrus (assembly GCF_965226575.1). Lineage (NCBI taxonomy): Eukaryota > Metazoa > Chordata > Actinopteri > Spariformes > Sparidae > Pagrus > Pagrus pagrus. The sequence goes on along the minus strand of NC_140187.1, from coordinate 3,147,144 downwards.
CTGATTTTTAAAGCAGCATTATGTAACTTTTTTACCTTTTAAAGATAACCGCTTTAAAATCATGTTGATGGCTTGGTGTGTTGTAACGGGGTGAATGGCGTCTCACTTGTTTCTGCACTATGTAACTTCAGTGAGAGGTTAGGATCGTAGCGTGGCGTTGCAGTCAGAAAACTGTAGGGGGCGCCGCATCACACAAAATGCCAATTTCTACATAATGTTTTAAGTTTCTAAATCCACTTGCTGATCTAACACATTGTTTTAAAAAAAGATGGATAAAATGAAAACATGCCAAACAAAGGCTTTTTAAAAAATGAGACAGTTATTATAATTTATTTCATCTTGTGTGCAGCGTAGAGGAAACAGGACGGACAACTTGATGGCTTGAATCAGTCAAAAAGTCAAAACACTAGTTCACATGTGTGAGTTCATATTGGAGAGGTACACCAGCAGTCGCCCAGAGACTCAAACGTGAGCAACGATGCAGGATTCGTGCACCCAGAACGTCTGCAGCGTCCGGTGTGACGGTCAGACTGAACACTGGTTTGTTTACCTACAGACTGGTTCTGTAGGTAACGGGTTATGTGAGGAGTTTAATGTTCTGTTGGATGTTTTTGAAAGGATCTGGACCTCCTATGTTCAAACTTCGTCTCCAAGACTCTTCTTGGCCAACTTCGCTCGGAGGATCTGTATCTCAAGGTTGAGCTTCTCCCTCTCCAGCAGCAGGTTTCCTCTCTTCAGCTCCAGCAGGTCTGGGTCCACGAGCACCAGCCCCCGCTGCTGCTGACCTGCAGAGAAACAACATGTAACCCACTGAGTCCTGAACCGAGCCCTTATCGGATCACTGATGCACTGCAGGCTGTGTTTCTACATCAATTTACAAGAATTAAAGGATTCTACAATTAGCAGCAACACATTATGACAAGTGTTTATAACTGTGCTGCTTACCATCCTCCTCCTGCGTTGTCGTGTTCAGGGACTTCAGCTCCACCTCCACAGGGTAATGGTCGCTGACATCCAGAGCCTGGAAAACAAACAGTTATTTATTCACTGACCATCGTCTTGTTCGAGTTGTGCCAAACAGAATCAAACCAACTGACCGTAATTTCAAGCTTAAAGAGGAGTTTTACGTGTCGCTAAATAAAGACAAGTTGCACCACATAAACTAGTTCCTATGTGTTAGTTGTTTCTAGATATCAACGCCCACTAACTTCCAAGTGCAACTGTTTTGTGAAAATAATGACTAGCTGGTGCTGGACAGTTGAATTGGTGATATTATAACAGATTCTGGAGGTCAGACTTAAAGACTCAGGCTCAGTAATTCATGTCGGGCCTTGTGAAGTGAGAGCGTGACAACAGCAACAGACCTGCTCATCACTGAGGCCGTATGCCTTCTGGAAGTTGAAGGGCTTGGCAGAGTTTGGTACCACAGCCTGGAGCATGTCGTCTCCGTAAACCACGATCCTGAGCAGAGACGTACAGTATGTGTTTCACTTTTGTTACCAAGTTCTTGAGATGTTCATGCAACACTTTCATGCAAAAAATCATACATGTACGTTTCATAAGACAAAAGGTGCAAACAAATAAATGGACCTACAAAAAACTCGTAATTTAAAGCAAACAAACCAAAAAAAGACACATAACCTTTAAATTATGAAGGATTTTTTGACTGTTACAGTCGTCAGGATATAATGCAAAGAGTGTTTGAATATAAAGCAGTTAACATTTCTGCAAACCACATCCAAGATTTTTGAGGAGATCTGCAGAAATTTCCAGCGTTTTTTGTGGTGACCACAACAGATGTTTTAAGTCCAACGATGATGATTTCCTAACCAAGTGGGTTTTTTGTGCCTAAACCTTAACGGAGCATAAATAAAAGTCAAGTTGCAACAGAAAGAAACATTCAGTCTTGACTTGGCTAACATTTATTCTGCCGGTTGGGTTGTAAATTTTGGTAACGTAAGAAATAATTTGGCATTTTAGGAAATAAGGCTTATTTGTGTTCTTACTGAGAGTCAGACGAGAAGGTCGAAACATTCTTATTATGTACTCACTGATTATAAAACTATAGCAAGAAGACTTAAACTCAGTGTAAAGACAGGAAACAGCTGTTTAGCTGGTTTCAGTCTTCCCAAATTGTCAAACTATTCCTTAAAGCTTTATCTCAGGGTGAAAGTTTAAGGTCTTCTTGTCCTTTTAATCTTATTTTATCCAGGCACACGTGAGCTTGTGTCTTCATCTGTAGAGATTAAAATCCTCTGATCAAGTGAAAGAATATTCCACCTCTTGTGTGCGTTTGTGTGCGTTACCTGTCGTATGTGTGGTCGTTTTTGTTGCTGGCCGTGGTGTCGACATCATCTCTGATCAGCCAGTGGAAGTTCTTGTCGGCCCGGATCCGGATGGTCTTCATCTCCTTCTTGGAGACGTACAAGCCGTCCGCGTTGAAGTCGCCCAGGATCATCACGTTCTAGAGCGAAAGAGGTGGAGGAGCATCAGCGCGTGTGTCTACAGGGAGCCGACGACCAATCAGAGCTGCTCTAAGGTAAGACGACAAACATCATGTTAAATGTTCTGAATGATAATCAACACCACAGCTCAGGAGCAGCAGCGTGACTGAGCGTGAAGCAAACAACCACGTTTATTCTAGTTTATTCCATCTTCTGAGATACAGGTAGGCTCCCCTGTTTGAGCGTCACTGTATCACATTGTTGTTTGATTGTGCTGTTGCTCTGTCAGTGTCTGTGATGGTGTCATGTTCTTACATCAGTCCTCCACTTCTTCTTCACGTGCTGGAAGACGTCGAAGAGTTCATCCAGCTCCTTGTCCGAGTCGTCCGGCTTGGTGTGAACTGGGATCATCACCAGGTCCTTCAGCACTGTGGTACACACACACACACACACACACACACACACACACACACACACACACACACACACACACACACACACACACACACACACACACACACACACACACACACACACACACACACACACACACACACACACACACACACACACACACACACACACACACACACACACACACACACACACACACACACACACACACACACACACACACACCTTTAGACAGCTGTAACTGGAAGAAAGCCCCCTGCAGTCGTTCCCTCCCATAAACTGCTTTGTTACATTGATTACATCTAAATTGAACCAAACATAAAGTGTGTGTGTGTGTGTGTGTGAGAGTGTGTGTGTGTGAGTGTTGTTGCGTTTTGCTAATTGTTGCATCGTTCTGAAAGTGTTTCCTCCTCTTTAAAAACACACAAGCGTTCTCTGTGTGCATGACGGACGTCTTCTACCTGTAGTGAGGCATCTGAACCGCAGGATGTAAGGATCTCTGGAGAAAACGTCTGCGCACTCAGTCACCTGGTCATCAAACTGATAGGAGCCCACCAAGTCGACCAGGTCATCCCTGCACACACACACACACACACACACACGTAAATCAACACATCATACTTTGATTGTGCAGTTTCAGATCAGCTGAGTATTTCTGTCCCTGTGATCAGATATCTGTCGGTATGAGGGCCTTTTTCTTCCACGATGAATTAACTAGATCAAGATAATGAGACGCCAGCTAACATGATAAACATATTTAATACAGTACATATTAGTATTAATCCAGCTGCCTGACTTGTTGAGGGCTGCTGAGCCGCAGGAGTTAATTTAAAGTTGACCCTCTGTGAGGCTCGAAAACCAAGAAATGAGCATTTACTGGTATTTTGGACAGTCGGACATTCGGGCTAGCCTTTACCAGGAGAGACATGCAGGCTTGTGTCAAATCGCTTCTCTAATCAAGCAGTCAGTGTGAATGTGCTGCAGGTGAGCACTCACCTGTACAGGAACATGAACTGCTCCTTGTAGCGCGTTCGGCCCAGACGACTGCTGATCTTCAGTGTGTAGTGATGCTCCCTGTTGCTTCTGGAAAAGACAGATGTGATATTAATTTAATTCAGTTTCCTCTTAGAGCTTCAACGTTAACACACTCTGTCCTCTTGCACCACCGGGAGGTTGATGTTTGTGGTTTTGAGTGAAAAAACGTCTGACTGACTCTTTTGTTTGTATTATTTTCCCATACGTTGCAATACGTGATAGAAACCTCCTGACGACAACAACAACAACAACAACAACGTAGTAAATATAGCAAAGACAGAAACAAACTGTCTCTCACTTGTTGAGAGCCTCCAGGAAGGTTTTTACAGACTCTCCGCTGATGTCCACCACCTCCAGGATCACTATGATGTCATATCGGGACACGATCTGGGGGACAAGACAGAGAGAGTGACATCAGAGTGACATCAGAGTGACATCAGAGTGACATCAGGGTACGATGCTGAATATATGCGGCTTTGTTTTTCTTAGCTAATGTTTGACATGGGCTTACAGCTAGCCCAACAAGCTCACTGTGTGTTTCAGTAGTCTCATCTGCTGCAACATTTTGAGATCAGATTGGCTCTTTATCGGGTACAGATCAATCAAAAAGTATAAAAAAAATGTGTGTGTGTGTGTGTTACCTTAGTCAGGATATTCAGCACATCTGGGTCTGACACTTTGTTTCTTCCAAACTTCTGGATGTTAAAAGATGCTATTTTCATGTTGGCTGCAGAGAAAAAGACACAAGCGAGCAGAAACATTATTGGCATGCTAATGAGTGTGTTTGTGCCTGAACATGCTCAGGCATGTGTCGTATTACTCCATCACGCTGTCATGCCTGTGTGTGTGTGTGTGTGTGTGCGTGTGTGTTTGTAGACAGGTGTGTATTAACAGCGCCTCATGAAACCCGACAGCTCCTTCAGCTGGCCTCGCCTGAGGCCCGTCTAACAGGCTACAGTCTTCACACTGTGCACAATGAAAACATGCTTGTTATAGTGATAAGTACACACTATAAAAACATTGGCACTGTTTCATTGAGGCCGACTTTACACAGCAGATGTGTGTGTTCATAACTTCAGGGTACGAAACAAACCACGCTGACAACGCTGTTCATGTGAAAATAAGCAAGTTTAAATATGAAGGCATTCAGACATTTTGATTAAATTAGAGGTGGTTTTAATGAAGAACAGTTTTTGGGGTAATTTCTCTCAATAATTGCTTAAAAAGCTAAATTATCATCAGAGAAGAAGAACCCAGGAACAGCTGAAGATAAAAGATGAGGGTGAAAAATTACAATGGATCACAGAAAAGAGGTTCATGTTCAATTAATTTAAAGGTCCAGTCAGTGAGATTTAGTGTGTGTTCATCTCTCATCTCAGCAGCGGGCTCGTGTTCGGTTTGTCCGTTCTGGGCTACTGTAGAAACATGGCAGTGTAAGTAACATGTTGGACTATATATCATGAATAATCAGAACAAAATACAGAAGTAGATAAATTAATACAGTTGTTAGTAATTACAGTAATTAGCTTCTTTCTAAATGAACTCCTGTTGCGATGCTTCAACAAACACAGCTGAGGGAACGGCTCAGGACTTGTTTTAACAGGTCACCACGTATTCAAGGGGCCTCTTCTCAAATCCCCCCATCATCAGCCGGTCTCCTGTGATCTTTGTTCAGCCATCTGCTTTATGTTAACACACGATGTGCTGCACTGAAACACTGTATATTGAGCTTTAAGCACCAGTCTGTCCCCTATAGACTCGACCCACCCTGGTATGTAGCTTTCATCTCTAAAAAAAAAATCTGTTGGTGAAAAAAAAACCACACAGATGTACAAATAACAACCAGTCTGTGAATAAATGTGTTTCAGGACTGTTAAAAAAAAAGGAAATTAAAGTAAAACTGGAAGTAAAAGAAGTCGTACTTGAGTAAAAGTAAAGATATCGTGTCCAAATATTAATTTTGTGAAAGTGAAAGTCAGCCGTGAGAAAAGTTCTTCAGTGGAAGTCTAAAAGTTTCTGATATTAAAGTTTCAAAAATATATATTTTTTTAAATAATTCTGTTGCAGATGATATTTTAACATTGGTGAGCATGAAACCACTGGATATTTTTTACATTGTTCAAGATGCTGTTTTAACATCTGTGAAACTTCTGGATATTTTAAATGAGGGTCAGGTGTTCAAGATTGTGTTCAACATTCGTGAGTGGGAAACCACTGGATATCTCTTTTAATGAGAGACCACTGCTAAAGACGCTTTCAACATCTGGAAACGTGAAACCTCTGGATGTTTTTCTTTGAGAGGAACCACAGTTCAAGGCAGTATTTAAATATTTGCTTTTACTGAGAGACCACTGTTCGAGCGACATTTCAACATTCGTAAGCATGAAACCACTGGATTTATTTTTGTTGGGACAATTTGCAGAAAAATAAATGGATATTTTTTATAGAGACAGGACCAGTTATCTTTTCCGAACGCTAACAAAGTGGTTTTTGTGTCTAAAGCCAACCAGAAGCCGACTGTAGCCACAACATGACGCTGAAGATTGAACCTAAAGGTGAAGTTTCAGTATATTTGTGGTTTGCATTATTGTAAATTCCTAAATGTATTCTGGTGTTTGAGTTGAGATTGATAGAGAATAAACTTTAATTAATGCTGCAGATTAACAAATATTGAAAGTAAGTCTCAGCTGCAGCCTTGAAGCTACACGTCCGTTGTTTCCCCCCCTGTTGTCCCCCCCTGGTTGACATGTGAAAACTTAGGAAAACAACAAAATGCCCTGTAGCGGTGTGTTTGCATGTGTGTTGCAGAGGTCGTCAGACTGGTTTGTATTTGTCCTGCTCCTCAGTCGGGTGATTAGGATCCTAATACTGCAGCTGATTCCAGCCACAACATGTCAACACACACAAAGTCAGAGCTCACACATAATGATGTTTTTACAACACCGGGATCAGATATCAGTGTCCGCCTGACCAGTTCAACCTCTTGTGTTAACTCAAGACTGTTGCAGCCGTTTGTTTTCATTCGTCGGTGATTCACACACGAGTGACGTCCTGCAGGCTGAAACTGTGAACGTGATGTCTGATTTTGATCTCTCTTCGGCTGGAGGAGGAACAGAACCAGTTTTAGGTTGTACTTTCGAGGATGGGTAGAGGTGAAACCAAAACCCGAAGACTGTTGCAACTTGTGCAAAGCATTCCTTCAGCCTCTAAACAAACAAGGATTGGTTGGATCGGTATCAACATAAATAATTGAGAGAGCTTCTCAGAGCTGATGGTGTTGACTGATGACGCTTAATGAAATGTTTTGTGACTTCAGGGAACCATCATTTTCCTCAGTCTGGCGTCTAATTGTGACCCTTAATTCAATGTAATGATCTAATTGTGTTTCTGTTGGTAAACCCACAATGAACAGCTCCAGAAAATCTTCTTGTTATTATCCGTGTTAACCAGTCTGGATGTCTAAGTCTGTTGGTTTTTGAGAAGTCGGTCTTCATGATCCCCAGAGGCTGAATCCACATTATTCTAGCGATCCTTTGGCTTTTCCTCCAAACTAAACAATAAAACATAATTGTTGTTGTTCTCTTCTGTAAAGGAATTTACACATGTTAAGTCTTAAGTCTCTTAAATTTGTCTCTCGCTCTGCTCCCCCGGGAGGTAAACTTATTCGGAAAAATAAAATATCTGCTAAATAGTTGCAGACCAGGAAGTGTCTGGCAGACCTAATATGATTTTACACTGTGTTACTACAATTTATCAACACCTTCAGAATCAATATTGCGATTTCTTTTTGAACAGCTGCTAAAGAGATTTGTTGCTAAACAAATGCTAAACATTACATTAACAGTGGGCACTATGAGGATAAACCCTTCAATCAGGCCTCAGGACAAACTCACACTAATATTTGGGATCAACGGATCTCTGAACTCCAAAGTTGTATCTCCATTTTTAATCCACCTGTTTTCACGATGTAGTGACGTGAACACCTGATCGTCTGCCTGTCGCCAGCAGGAAAACTGTGCATGAGAGCTCAAATATCTGAACAAAGAGATACAGTCTGTGAAACGCTGCATACTGCACGTCCAGCAGCTCGCCGGAGCTTCAGGTTTCACTGTTATTATCTCTCTGACCACGGCCCACATTCATTCAGTGGGTGAAGAAGAGCTCAGGTCTTCAACAGTCAAGAAATACTTAAATCCTTCTTTGAATATTTTACTGTACTAAAAGTAAAAGTACTCGTTCTGTGGATGGCAGATTTCAGATATAATAGAACCGGATAATTATTTATAATTAAAGGGGAAGTTGGGTTCATTTTAACTGCTTTAAATACTGCAGGGTACTTTAAAGTATGAAATTACATCATAATTTACATTTTATTATATTCTGAATATTTACGGCAGCAGCAGTTTCTCCTATTTGCAGTATGAATTTGACAGTTCTCACATTTTGCATCTCTAAAGGTCATAATGAGAACATTTATTTGCTCATAAAACATGTTATTTCTCCAAAAAGTCTGAACATCACTGACCCAACAACTCAGCTTGTCAAGACAAATCATATAATTCTTCAACACTTCTTTCAAACTGTTCACTCCAAGTTGATTTGTATTATTGGTGCAACAACAGACACCGTATCACATCGATCAATTCACTCTGACACCCTTCTTAACAGTATCCGTGCTGACTTTTCTTTCTTTCAGTCCTTTTTTTTAAAATTTACCTTCAACAGTTGAGGCACAAACACAAATGTCTGACCCGAACAACAGCTGACTGCAAACAATCAGACTAACAGACGCAAAAACAACCAGACAGCAACACAAACATGAATCTCTATCCTCCACAGAAATGTTAATGAGCACTTTAATACGATTTCAGCCTCGTCATCGCCTTTTAAATCTATAACGGGGCTCCCTGCAGAGGAAACCCCACTCACGCCTCTTTCAGGCATGTGTGAGCCTCAATGGGAGAAGTCGTCGAGCATAATAAAGACGATTTGAAACAGATGTCGTCATCTTCAACTCACGGCGCCACAGAAGATCCTCTGACAGTTTATCCGTTGAGTTCAGGTGAGGCAGCGTGTACGTCACAGATACATTACACAGGATTAAACTCAAAAGGAAAATGTAATCTAGATGATACCTGGTTAATAATCTCATCCAACTGTGTGTGAATTTCTGTACAGAGCCACATTAAAGTGCTGACACGCTTTATGTTTAATTTCACAGCTGAGACACCTGAAGTTAGACTTTCTACTGCTGATGCTGAGTCACATTTTATTCCTACACCTTCAGTTTTAACTCTATTTTCCCGTTGCAGTTTTAGTTGTTAAATTAGGCATTTAAATCCTTCTTCCACCGTTTAACACAAACAAAGTGTCATGAAAAAAGCTGGTAAACTTCCACCACCTGTACCTGAATGACTTCACTGCGATTGTCCACCTGTTGTTGTTTGAGGCCCACAGAGGGATCTAAGCTGTTTCATTGTCTTGCAGACGTGGAAAGCCTCTCAGGTATGCAGCCCAACGTGAGGCAAAGAAAACAAGAGGCCGGGTTGTTTCTCACCTGCAGGAGGAGGAGATCTGCTGCTGCTGCTGCTGCTGCTGCTGCTGACAGGACCGTCGATCAGGTGAGTCTGAGTCTCACTGAGGAGTCAATGAAGTAGAGAAGAAGAGACAACTTCACACTGAAGTCACTGCTCAGGGGGCAAAACGTTGTATAGTGGGCGACCACATGCAATATGATTGGTCGAGAGCCAACCAATAGTAGGGGCAGGACAGAGAGAGAGAGAGGCTAAAACAAAGCGAGGACACCGCCCTCCATGATGTTTGCATCTGTGAACATACCGTGTGTGTGTGTGTGTGTGTGTGTGTGTGTGTGTGTGTGTGTGTGTGTCAGAGGATGCCATGTGGTCTTTATGATCTCAAAACAAAAAGAGGCCATACGTTGAAGCATTAAAACGTGTGTGTGTGTGTGTGAGAGAGGATGTTTGTCTGCTCTCGGTTGCTCAGCAGCGACCAAACAAGATAAACCAACAACACAGCGACACTTTATCACACCCACAGGAAATGTTTCCAAAAAACACATTAGACTCGTTTGACTTCGCTGCGACAAAAAGCTGAAAAACAAAAAGCTGAAGTCTAGTCAACAAATAAACAGTTTGTGTTCCTCGGCCTTAAAGATATTAAGAAACATTTGTACAATAACTCAAAATGTGATATATGAGATGTTATATTATTTGCTGACTATTTTTTGTCTGTCTATATTATAAATATTTGTATATATATAAAACTGACTTTACAGAGTAATTAACTTAAAGCTGCTGCAAGAAACTTTCACGTTCTTGTTGATTCTGGTGACACTTTGGACAAAAGATGACAAAGAAAGACGATGAGACAAATTAAACTTAGAGACTGTTTTAATTACATGTACATCTTTCATCTACTTTTATTCTATAGGCTCAACTTAAAGGTCACAACGTCAAATAAATGTGACTGTAATTATCGTTATTGTAGTTATTTTAATGCCTTTATAAAATCCTCCTGCTGTTTGCAAGTACTTTTACTTTCCACCACCAGAGACGCAGTAATACGAAGGCCGTACTTGATTACTGATTTCTCTGTTTGTTTGTGTGATTTCTTATTATTAGACTCTCGACTCTCTAATCAATAAGCTGCAAACTGAGCAGTTATATCTGTGGGTGAGTTTCAGGCTGCAGCAGGGTCACAAGGAGTTAAATCAGTTAAATTAACATGATCATTGAGATAATGAGATTTCATCAGACAGTCGTTAACTGTAACAGGAAACCTTTGATCAGTCAGAGAGCTTATCTTCAGACTCGCTCGATCACATCACTCTATCACGTTCACCTTTATCACCAACTTCTACTCTACTGTGATAAACGTGACTTTTACTCTCATATTTATTAAATTATTTTTACTTTATTATGGGAAAACCCTTTAAACACACCTTACAGTTCAATAAACACAGAGGGGAAATGGAAAAGTGACCAGTAACATGTTTTCTTGACTCATATGAAGAAATAATTCACTACTTGACAGTTACTTTGAGAATTGAGACGCTCGCTACTTAATATTTTTGTGTCATTTAAAAACTAAATTAAACAGCAGCATATTGATTTATCCTAAAAATCATTTATTCAGTGTTTGAGTAATCTTAAACTATTTCACAATTAATTGACAATTAAGATTTTTTTAGTTATTTTGTAGTTTTGTCAACTTTTTTTAAAGGTCAACAATGAAATCTCTGTTTCTTTTCTTATTTGTGGACTGATTTGATTCTGATGGTTGAGAAAACTTCACATGGAGCGAATTTATAGTCATTTTAAAAAAAGGAAGAAAATTCTCACGTTCCAGTTAAATAGCAGAAGGATACCAAGGAAGCGTGGAGAGGTTGCAATCAACCAAACAGCCTGGAGTACGGGCGGAGAGACGCGGCACTGATGAGCTGAACCTGTTTTTTAACATGATCAGCAGAAGCGTCGCCTCCCTCGACCCCCGACCCCCGACTGCCCACACGTCTTATCTCACCATGAAACCACCCTGAGGGCTGAAAAACAACACTTGTTGGTACTCGTTGGAGCTTTTTTACATCTTCATTCACCCGTTCACCTCCTGAGATCCTCTGAAAAAGCTCTGTCACATGTTCCCAGGTCGTGGCTGAAGACCGAGGGTGACGGGGATTTTGCTGTTAGGGTCATCTCTCAAAACTCACCTCCGTTTGGCTTTTGATCAACTATTTCATTTGTTCTTATCTGTGCCTAGCTTGTCTTTATTTGTTGACTGCTGACTTTATTTTATATTGAATGTTTTTTCTTTTATTTGCCCGTTGGTGTGAAGCACTTTAATTTAATTGATCTTTATTTGTAGAGGGACCATGTACGATATTAACCCTGAATGCTGCCATGTGATGTGCACCACAGTTACCTAAGAGCTCATTTACATCTGCAGTCTGTCGGGAAGTCCCTTCTTTAACGGTTGTTTGGAAAGGATACACTTTCCTGATCAGCCTCCCTGATGTCTCTCTGTCCTGGTGTTATGTGTTATTTCATGTCCTGTTTAAACAAGAAATTCATAATGTGGGATTATAATTGACACGGGGAAACTTCAGGTGTGTCGCTGGTGTAGACGTGGTGAAGATGACTCTCAACCAAAAGGTGGAAGCTGAGCAGCCAAAATAAACTCCAGCTTTTGTTTTCTCTAATGACTCCTCCTCACTTAGAGGTTCACTGGCTGTTTTGACGGGCTGGGTTTGGTTCTGGATCTGGATCTGGCCCAAGTCTGGCTCGCTCTTGGCTGACATGTGGTGGGCTCAGATACCAAACACCTGTTATTAATGCACATTGCAACATCCATCTCTACTGTGACCTCTCACAATCCACGGCAAACAATTTGCACTCCCACTTTTTTTCTGTTTTTCATCTGTATTTATATTTTTATTATATCTTTCATCATTGCTTGTGTTGTTTGTTGTTCTGCACCAACAGACCACAGAAAATTCCTCATATGTGTGAACTTGACATGAGTGAACCGCCCAGTCCTTCCACACGGTGTGTTTGGTGGATGTGAGCCAGATCTGGGTCACAACAATTTTGCCATCTGATATGTTTTTCTTCTAATACACAGACAGCCCACATGCCAGAACCTGCCATCTTTTTCTTGTGCACTTCTCAGGAAAAGTATGTCGACATAATGAGGTGTGATAGATTGTATCCAGCTTGTTTATCATTTGCTTTCATCGTAAATCACAAACTGTGACACACTGACAGAGCTCCACCTCTCACCTGACATCACCTGAGACAAACAGGAAATAGAGTTTGGTTTCTGTTTTCTCCCTCAAAGGAGACACGGACACACTGAGAAACATGTTAGCATGAATCTGCATAACTGAGGGAAGAGGAACGTGGACGCAACACTGGATTACTGACTTCTGTCACTTCAAAATGCTGCTGACTGGGAAAACAAACAGAAAGTAACTGAGGGAAGTTGTTACAGCCGGAGAGGAAACACAACTGTCTCTCTTCCTGCTCTGGCGTCCTGCACGGTGTGTAGTTTCGCGCTTCACTCAAAGAGAAAATGGCTTCTTGTTCGGAGGAGGATTTCTCCTGTCCCGTCTGCCATGACATCTTTAAAGATCCTGTCGTCCTGACGTGCAGCCACAGCTTCTGTAGAGACTGTGTGCGGAGATGGTGGAGAGAGAAACAGATAAATGAGTGTCCGGTTTGTAAGGAGAGACCTTTAATGAGTGATCCACCTCGTAACCTGGCGTTAAAGAACCTGTGTGAGAGCTTCATGCTGAAGAGAGATCAGAGAGCTTCAGCTTCACCAGAGGCTCTCTGCAGTCTGCACGGTGAGAAACTCAAACTCTTCTGTCTGGACCATCAGCAGCCGGTGTGTGTCGTCTGCAGAGACTCAAAAAAACACAACAACCACAGATTCAGACCCATCGATGAAGCTGCACAGGATCACAAAGAGGAGCTCCAAAAATCCCTGAAGCCATTACAGGAGAAACTGAAGGTCTACAGAGAAATTCAAGGAAACATTGATCAGACAGCAAAACACATTAAGTTTCAGGCCCGACACACAGAGAAGCAGATTAAAGGGCAGTTTAAGAAGCTTCATCAGTTTCTAGAGGAGGAAGAGGAGGCCAGGATCTCTGCTCTGAGGGGGGAGGAGAAGCAGAAGAGTAAAGTGATCAGGAAGAAGTATGAAGCTCTGAGTAAAGACATAGCAGCTCTCTCGGACACAATCAGAACCACAGAGGAGGAGCTGAGAGCTGAAGACGTCTCATTCCTGCAGAACTACAAGGCTGCAGTGAAGAGAGTCCAGCAGCGCCCCCTGCTGGAGGATCCACAGCTGCTCTCAGGAGCTCTGATGGACGTGGCCAAACACCTGGGCAACATGAGCTTCAACATCTGGAACAAGATGAAGGAGACGGTCTCCTACACTCCTGTGGTTCTGGATCCGAACACAGCCAACCCAGAACTCCTCCTGTCTGAAGATCTGACTACTGTGAGACGTGGAGAGAGACAGAAGCTTCCTGATAATCCAGAGAGGTTCGACTTTGATTGCATCGTCCTCGGCTCTGAGGGCTTTGACTCAGGGACTCACGGCTGGGATGTCGAGGTTGGAGACAGTACAGACTGGGTCCTGGGCGTGGCAGCAGAGTCGGCCCAGAGGAAGGGAGACATTAAGTCTGGATTGTGGCGATTAGAGTTATCTGATGGCGAATATGCAGCCGTCTCCCCATCAGATCCCTCCACGGTCCTCCCAGTGAAGAAGAAGCTCCAGAGGATCAGAGTTCATCTGGACTGGAACAGAGGAAAACTGTCCTTCTCTGATCCTGATACTGACACACACATACACACCTTCACACACACCTTCACTGACGGACTGTTTCCATACTTTAGCAATAAGAGTGAACACCAACTGAAAATATTACCAGTGAACGTCTGTGTGACAACTGAACAAGCCAGTCAGTGAAGATGATGTGGCATGAATATCACCAATCTGTAAAAAGGGAATACAGAAAAGCTTCTGGTTATTTTTGTTTCTATGTTCAGTTTATTGTATCGAATGTGTAGATACATTTTTATTCTTCATATATCAAATATTCGCCTCCTTTATCCTTACAATGTGGTGCCTGTAAGAGATTTCAATGTTACAGCAAGAACATCATCTTCTCAAACCTCCTGTGCAACATCAGCTTCTCCACTGTTGAGCTGTGTTTTTCAGAGAGCTGTGGTCGACTCGAGAAATGTTCACTGAGGCAAAAAAAAAAGAAAAGAAATTTCACTCACATATTTAATTGAGGTGACATATTATGTAATATTAGTAGTTAACACTTTCTGGGTCAGTTGTTATTATACAGGTCTTAAATATGCAGTCAGATTAGTGGACAGAAGGTTGTGCCACAAGCATTTAATTTTCTATTGCAGTATGTAAGAATTTAAATTGAAAACATTAAGAGGTCATATTACGCTTTTTTTTTTTTTTTTTGCCTTTCTTTTATTGTGTTGCGAAGCATTGTTGTGCCTGAAACACCTGGTTTAGAGTCGAGCCTTTGTCTGTAAGTTATGTGCGTCACTATGTAACAGGCGTTATATAAATGTATATATTTTTACACATATATTATAAAATAAATACACTGCAGTCAGTCAGCAGACAGTTGCTACTGCTGTAACGGCGTTATTTTATATCACACTACCTTGCTCGGCATGCCCCGCCCTACTCTGCCTCTGATTGGCTACATCCTGCCTGTTAAGTGATGTGCAACTCTCACCAAAGTTTGAACAGAGGTGAGATGTCTCACCCCGTAGCTAAAACGGAGCGTTCAAGACGCAGTGTGTAAAGGGATGCAGCAGCGATGCACCATATGAGAAAAATAACGTGTTTTTTGAAAATTAAAGTATGTAAACTTATTCTACTACGACCCCCAAATAAAAATATGAACCTGAACATTTGCAAAAAATGACCTTTAAACAGGACTTTTCCACAGAAGACCCACTGAGGCAATGTGATTGTGATTTTGTGCTATAAAAATAAAATTGATTTGATTTGAATGTTGAGGAATAACAGTGTTGATGTTACAGTATGATGTATCAGCCTACGTTGAAGAGATATTTACTAAAGTTAGCATGCTAACCGGCTAGACCCGGCCCGTCCTGGTCCAAAGCTTCTCTGCTAGTGGTGTGAGCATTGTTTCTACTGGTCACTTGTTTTAAATAAAGTTAATTTGGTAACTTTACCAAAACAACTGACTTTGCTAATATAAACTATAAAATGTAGTTATTCCTGGTTTTCTTTGATGCATGTGTTGCCTATTTGTATTTGAGACCCTACTTTGATTGTTAACCTTTTTAAAAGTTGTAACTTTATTTACCAAACAACAGCATTAGATTGTCTTGTTCATTATTATTTCTTTCTTTGTGAGTTCAATCCTGTCTGGCTGTAGGACTAGAGCTGTGTCCTCTATAACAACATTACCCAAGAGGCAAGTGCATAAAAATACAAGTGCATAGTGTTTTACTGCCATCCTTGATGAATAAAAAAATCCTAAAATAGAGCTGTGAAAGGAAACTCATGCCTTATTCATTCCTTAATGGTTCTGCGTTTGACATTGATTGCCAGACAAAGCTCCACCTCCAACTCACACGAGACAAACCAGGAAACAGATTATTTTTCCTCCACCAGGAAGCAACACGGACACACTGAGAGACGGACAATGAGAATCTCTTTCTCAACAGACTCATAACATCCCCTGAGGGAGGAAAGCTTCAGACGGGAAATACTGGGGATTTTGCACCTCCAACACGCTGCTGGCTGTGAGTTTAAGGGCGGGGCGACTCCCAGTTTATGTACGTTTCAGGCAGCTCTCTGGAGCCACGATAGACGACTTCCTGTTTACCATTCAGCCTGGTGTGTTCAGCCTCACTCAGGGAGAAAATGTCTTTCCGATCAGAGGAGGATCTGTGTTGTCCCGTGTGCCAGGACATCTTTAAAGACCCTGTTGTCCTGACGTGCAGCCACAGCTTCTGTAGAGACTGTCTGCAGACATGGTGGAGAGGGAAACCTAAACAGGAGTGTCCGGTTTGTAAGAGGAGATCATCGAGGAGTGATCCACCTCGTAACCTGGCGTTAAAGAACCTGTGTGAGAGCTTCTTACAGGAGAGACATCAGAGAGCTTCAGCAGAGCTTGAGCCTCTCTGCAGTCTGCACTCTGAGAAACTCTTCTGTCTGGACCATCAGCAGCCGATGTGTGTCGCCTGTAGAGATTCAAAAACACATGGATTCAGACCCATCCATGAGTTTGCGCAAGATCACAAAGAGGAGCTCCAGAAGTCCCTGAAGCCCCTAAAAGAGAAACTGAAGGTCTTTGAACAAGTTAAAGAAAACTGTGATCAAACAGCAAAACACATCAAGGTCCAGGCCCGACACACAGAGAAGCAGATCAAGGAGCAGTTTAAGAAGCTTCATCAGTTTCTACAAGAAGAAGAAGATGCCAGGATCTCTGCTCTGAGGGAGGAAGAGGAGCAGAAGAGTCAGATGATGAAGGAGAAGACTGAAGCTCTGAGTAAAGACATAGCAGCTCTCTCAGACACAATCAGAGCCACAGAGGAGGAGCTGAGAGCTGAAGACGTCTCATTCCTGCAGAACTACAAGGCTGCAGTGAAGAGAGTCCAGCAGCGCCCCCTGCTGGAGGATCCACAGCTGCCCTCAGGAGCTCTGATGGACGTGGCCAAACACCTGGGCAACCTGAGCTTCAACATCTGGAACAAGATGAAGGAGACGGTCTCCTACACTCCTGTGATTCTGGATCCAAACTCTGCCCATCCAGATTTTATCCTGTCGGAAGATCTGACCAGTGTGAGACGTGGAGAGAGACAGAAGCTTCCTGAAAACCCAGAGAGGAACGACTGCCATCGCTCGGTCTGGGGTTGTGAGGGCTTTGACTCAGGGACTCACAGCTGGGATGTTGAAGTTGGAGACAGTGCGGCCTGGTTCGTTGGTGCGGCAGCAGAGTCTCTCCACACGAAGGGACGCATTAAATCTGGGTTTTGGCAAATAGAGTTCTTCAACGGTAAATACAGCGCACGCTCGTTAGGATGCCTCCTCGCTGATCTCCCAGTGAAGAAGGAGCTCCAGAGGATCAGAGTTCATCTGGACTGGAACAGAGGAAAACTGTCCTTCTCTGATCCTGATACTGACACACACATACACACCTTCACACACACGTTCACCGACCAGCTGTTTCCATGCATGGGCACTTTGAATGAACTCCCGCTGAAGGTATCGCGAGGAAAGATCTATGTAGTCAAAGAATAACTCAGGTAGACGTGATGATGAGAAGAACGCACAGAGATGAAAAACATTAAAGATAAACGCATGTCTGAAAAACAGTAGTGATCCGCCACGACATTAGAAACACTGACAGGTGACGTGAACAACACTGATCGTCTTGTTACAATACGATGTTCTGCTGTGAAAGCTTTGGTCCCGGCCCTGTCCAAACACCTGATGATGCCGACTCGGCTTCCCTCGATCCAAATCTGATCAAGCCTACGTGTGATGCACTGGAACAAGTCTAATTCCTGGAGGCCTCACATCAAAACCCTCAGGACCCAAAGAGTCCACCTCCAACATCTCGGTGCCAGTTGTAGCCAACTTTTTCTCATAAGCTTACATTGTGAAAGAAGCAGCTGTAAAACGGTGGATACAGTTTTTTTTAAGCGCCGCAATAATAATTTGAGCCATTCGGTCCAGTAAGATCTGTAAAGTTTAGAAGAACCACACGATTCAATCAGTTTTTCTCTCTTCAAGTTAGTTAGTCAGTCGTCTTTAGCTCAAACGCCGCAACGCAGCAGATCCGGGTAATTTTTAAAGCCAGGAAGTCGAGCTTTTTTTTTTTTTACTTCATGCACCTCCAACACTGTAGCCAGTTTTTTAACTGAAGCCACAAATAGGTACAAATAGCATCTCTACCTGTCAGTGCTTTTAATGTTCTGGCTGATCGGTGTGTAATTTACCATTATAAAGGTGTGATATTAACCAAACAGTCGCCTATTTACACATTCATCGAAGACATATCGTATATACGTAACATATCAGTCCAGTGGAGTGAATTTAAGTCCAATATTTATCTCCTTTTAGAAAAAAACAAACACTTGAACTTAAACCTTTTGGACGAAGAATTAAGAGTAGACTTTACTGTAAACTTAAACGAAAGTGAATATAATGCAATATAAATGTAGTTTAAATAAAAGTTATTTCAGCCTTGTTCTGTATTTACAGACTTCTTTGTGAATCAGCCTGCTGCAGTTGTATCATACGACCACATGGTGGCGCCACAAACTCACAGATCAGACGAGCAGCAGGTCAATGAAAATACAGAAAACTCCTGATTAAAATCTGTCTTCTTTATTCAAAATGTGAATCCAGCTATTTATTTCTCTTTTTAAACAACAGCTGTATTATTTATGAATTCATTAATGTATTTTTAAATGATCTTCTTATCGACTGTGAAATGTTGTTTTTAAAATTTGAACTATTTATTGATGGATTATTTTTTCATTTGTAATTCCTCTTTTTATTGCCCATTAAAATATCAAACAATGAATGACTTTGTAATCTATTAACAAATTAATCTATTTTTATTGTACAATTAGTTAAATGCTTTATCACTATTTCCGTGACACTTGTGGTCCTCCATAGACCGAGGCCAATGCTCAGGCGTCATCCATCCACAGGGGCCACAGTTGAGGGAAGAAAGAAAAACATCAACATTATTAACAACATCACTTCATAACCTATTAAAAATGCCTGTTTTCTAAGTGTCCTGCAGCATCAGACGGTGCATCACCTCCTCTTAATGAGACTGGAGTCTGAGTATCACACTGTAGTGTAACTGTGACTGACAGGTGACGTGAACACCAGCTGATCACGGCCCTCTGCTGCCCGGGGAGGATAAAGAAGAGATGGTGGTAATGTGATGAGTAGTTGCTGTTGGAGCAGAGTTAACATCCACCTCATATTCATTAGAGCATGTTGGAAAGTCTGTTCAGGTGTTTGGAGGGAATTGAAGTCCAGGTGTGAAGGAAGATAGTCACACTCGGAGCAAAGATATATAAAACATGCTTTAATGAATTACCAAAGTCTCAACAACACAGTGTTTTTCAGGGTGTAACTTCAACAAACATACAACAAACATACAGAGAAAACTCAGCCAGGAGTCGACGAGAGCAGCGAAGTCCGACTCGGGATATTTTCCTCTCCTCTGTCCATCAAATCTGGTTTCTCTCCTCATTACTCAGCACAACATCCTGAAATAAATCACAGCTTATGAGCCATGTGTTGCTCTTGACTGTAAGATGTAGTGTGACTGGTCAACAGGTGTCACTGGATGTTACCATGGAAACAGGGCACTGAGGTAGCCTGACTGTAGGGTGGATCATTTTTAGGATTTAGGTAAAATTAAGACACTACAGCCTGATCAAAAATATCAAACTGGTCACAAATTTAAGAAAAAAGTCAGATCAGGAGTTTCGTTTCCCTGCTGTGTGTGTGTGTGTGTGTGTGTGTGTGTGTGTGTGCGTGTGTGTGTGTGTGTGTGTGTGTCATGTAAGATTTCTCGATCTGTTCACTAAAAGAGGAAATCCCGTCCGTTCATCGCCGCTCAGGATCTCAGCCGGTGAGACATAAAAACTCGTCTGGTGAGTAAAAAATCATCAACGTTCGTTTCATGCTGACAGCTTTTTGTTTTGTTTATGTTGTTCTGTCAACATTACAACAACATGACACAAACATTTTGTCATTTGAAGGTAATTTAACTAGAAGTCTGTGTCATGGATTATTTCTCTGCAGCGATCTTCAAACATCTTCTGTCGAAAAGGATGAAAATCTGTATAAAAGATTATCGACATGTTTCCAGATGTGATGATCAAAGATGCTTCACACAGACGAGTCTTAGATTGTGTTATATTTTAGCTTTTGTCCTGTTGGGCTCTGTTGTTCAGCAACTGATGCCGGGTCTCAACTTGTTAACACACATTTTGTATTTTTAGATTGTAATGCATTCTGTATATTTTGCAAACCAGACAAATAATCAAAGACGTCAGAGTTTAAATAAGATTGTTTTTCTGGTTTCTGTGACAGAAATTTTATTGTGAAAAACAACGTTATTGGGTGATTATCTGCTTACTTTTATCTTTAAATTATGTAACGCTTGAGTTATGTTTTGCCGTTAACGCTTCCTCGCTACAAAATCTGCAATTTGACGACTCCATTTCTTACATTTTAAGAATCTAGAATGAGATTATTACGTTTTCACCCTCGTTATGTTGGTTTGTCAGCAGGATTACTAAAAAACTACCGAACAGATTTCAACAAAACTTGGACAGAGGATGTGTCTCTGCCCAGAATAGACCTCACTGACTTTTGGTGTGGATCCAGATTAAGAGACGGATTCAGGAATGTTTTCTCACTTTCTTTAACATTGTGAGAATAATGCATGGACCTTGATGGTGTCTTTAGGTGGCTGGTATGAGAAAAGTGTGACGTTCTAGTTTATAATTAAATAATCTTCACTTGTAAAATTGCTTCTTAACATGAAGATTTAATGATGTTTCAAAGAGTTCACTGTCTCCTCAATGAGAAATACTAAGAGCTCTTCTTCTCCTCCTCCTCCTTCTTCTTCTTCAAAATATCACCGACAGTTCAATCCACTGTTTTGGACCATGGGAGGTTATTATGGGCTGTTGGTTCTGGTGGGCGTTGCCTTGCTTCTGACGACCGGCCAATGTGATGTGAGCTGCACGGGGAGGGACGGCCGAGCGGGAGAAGCAGGAATCCCCGGGAGAAATGGACGGGCTGGAGCCAAGGGAGAGAAAGGAGAGCCAGGTAAAGGTCAAACACAGATCAACTGCCTGCTCCGACCTGCAGTTTAGTCGTTCTGACAGCTTTCTGCGTCGGACAGAACTTATTTTTTTTAAGGTGTATGTGTTGGTTTGTTTGCTTCGTCCTTTATAGTGAGTTTCGGCTCATTGTTTTGGCCAAAAAGTCAGTTATTCATTGGTCTTAATCATCCGTCTGTTCCTCCAGCTGTGATGGCCAGCGGTCCGGTGGATCCAGCCGTCCTGCTGAGGCTGAAGGGGGAGAGGGGGAGTCGGGGCAGGCAAGGGCTCATGGGTCCTAAAGGTTACCAAGGAGAAGTGGGACCAGCGGGTCACCCTGGATTCCCCGGTCGCCCTGGTCCAGACGGGAAGAACATCGGCCCAGGTAATGATACGGGCCTACAGCTTAGTTTGTAATGATAAAACACAGGTCCTGTAAGTTTCTGATTTATTTTTCAGAAAACATTTTTGTTTTCTCTCCCTCTGTGCCTCACTGCTTTGGTGTGCGCTTGACAGCCTGCTTTTGCATGTCTTACCATTGTGAATACCCGTGTACGTGTGGACAAGGTCGAAAACTGTTGCATGACACCTCCAGCTGCAGCCAAAGTCAACTATCACTGCTTGCATTAGATATTTTCAAACCATGAAGGTTTTTTCGACATTACTGCACATGTCCAGTGGGCTGAGTTACACGGACATACACCTGGCAGCCAGAACACCTTTTGGGCTCGTACACTCAGTGAGCAAGTTTCACCACAGTGAGAGGGAGACATCTTTGAGTCCAGCATCTAGTTCTTATGATACATCCATGATTTAAACATTACTCGTTACACAATGAGCACAAACGAGAGCAGACCTTTAACAACCTCAGTCCGGTCCTTTGCTCATTTTGGAAGCCCTGTACGGTTATTTATGTCCAAATCACAGAATAACAAATGATTGTATTTCTTTTTCAATTGTGAAAACTAATAAACAAAGTGGAATGAATGGTGCATTGCCTCCTTGACGTTGAATAGGCCTGCCTGTACTAGAGGCCTCTGGTCAGTTAATGATTATGAGAAAAAGACGCCTGAATAAACAGATGTGTATCCCCGTGTGTCCTCTCTCCTCTCAGGCGTACACTCCCCTCAGCAGGCCCGTTCAGCCTTCTCAGTGATGAGGACTGATTCCAGTTATCCTGCATTCAACCAGGTTCAGTCTGTCGTCCATCACACGCTCTGTCGTTTCATTCTGAAATCCTTTCAAATCTGTAATATGTTTGTGTGTGTGTGTGTGTGTGTGTGTGTGTGTGTGTGTGTGTGTGAATCAGATCGTAACCTACCAGACTACTGTGGTCAACACAGGTGGGGTCTTTAACGCAGCCACGGGTCACTTCACCTGCAGTGTTCCTGGTGTTTATTACTTCACCTTCAACTCTGTCGCCAAGGTGAGACGCCGCTGTCCGTCCTCCTGCTGCGCTGCCTCATGATGTGATGTTTTTGTAAAGATATCTCTGCACATGTTTTGTGTTGTCATCATCAGTCTGCATCACAGTTGCTTTGTGTGTTTTAGGTCAGCATTTGTCTGCGTATAGCCAGAGACCCTCCGGCCGAGAAGCTGGGCTTCTGTGATTACAAAGGGAACGGAGATCAGGTGATTTTTGTTTTTGATTAGTAACTCTGGATTGGTTACGACTTCTGGTGCCCTTTTGACAGGAGAAAGAGCTCATCAAGAGCTTTCATTTGATATATAACTCATTACACTTGCGCCCCTCTGGTGAAAAAGCCCTCTAGTGGCAGCAGCTAGTATGACGAGAATACAAGAGTCAGGCGACAACATAGGGACAAAAAGTATCCGAATTTCTCTTGACACCTTCAATTGTCTGTGAGGTAGCTTCATACTGAATACATCTTGAGACTTGTTCTTACTTTATGTTTGTTTAGGTTGAATTTTTCTGTTTCTGTCTTGTCACAACCCTGGTTTAGCTTAAAATACCTGTTTTGGTCGCGCCACTATCACAGATGAAGACGGACCAACTTCCAGTGAAAACTAGCCGACACATCCACAAGTCTCCTTAAAAAAATGGGTCACAGTGGGGTGACTCAAACTGCAGTCGGCCTTTCTCTGCAGCCTTGTTGGCTTTTAATAACGCCACAACAATCCCCCCGAACTGCTAACATTACATCCTGGGGACTGGACTGGCTTTAGCTGCAGCACTCTTAAAAGTCTCGAGTTGAGAAAAAGTCAATGTGGTGTGCAGCAGCAACCTGCACAACACGCCCTGCTAACAGCACACTGGCTGCTTTGGGACCACGTATGGTTCACAGGACATCATAATGTTTAAAAGTGATTTATTTTATAGCATAGTACGTTTATTGAAACCTCGTGTTGTGTTCCAGGTGCTGTCGGGCGGCGCGGTCTTACAACTCAGAGCCGGACAGAGGGTTTGGCTCGAGTCCTTCAAGGACCAGCAGAGAGACACTGACGCGAGGGACACCCAGGACAAGCAGATCATCTTCAGCGGCTTCCTGCTCTTCTCGGAGTAAAGTTCAGTCACAGCAACGTGGAGTCGGTGCTGAACACCTGAGACTGCACCCCCTTTATGTAACCGTCTTTGAATGTTGTTTTTGTCTGTGAGTGCAACTAAAACAAAATGAAAGTCTTATCACTGAATGTGGGCATGTTTTGTAAGATTAAAGGAATGATACGCAGATTTTATAGGCATTCGCTGATTTTGTCGTAGCTCCCAGAACTCGAAACGCAAGTTCACAGTTTCATAATATAAAAACTAATGAATGTGTTTGTTAAAGGGAAAGGTTGATCATTAGATATATTTTTCATTGATATGATTGCAACATTAACAGAAATCAGCAAAAATAAGAGTCAGGCTCAACTTTCTTGATGGAGCCTCCTGCTGTTGAAGTGTAAGCACACTTTATTGTGTTATTGTAGAATAATTTTGTTTAATTCAGTCAATTTCCTGTTGATTAAAATCTTTGCTTTCACCTGAATACACTCAGAGTTTTCATACTTCCCCCAAATAATCCTGAAAAGTATCTCTAAATGTTTTAATATAAATCTGGATCCAGATCTTAAGGAAGCTCATTTCTGCCAGAAAAAAAGTAAAAGTCATAATAAAAATTTATAAAATGCATTTAGTAAGAAAAGTTTGTGGTAAATCTGAACTATGGAATAAAAAATGTAACACTTTTGACAAACGCATTTATATTGATCATGATTATTTTGATCTTTTTTTGTTTTTCTTTACTTCCATGAGATCTAAATCTTAATACACATGAATTTAAATTACATGCCAGTTTATTCTTCAGCGGTTCAGAAGAAAGTCTTCAAAAACTTAATGTGAAGAAACTTAAAAAAACTTGGTCCTGACTTTTTCACCAAACTCGCTGAAGTCTTTAACCCAAAGTGCACCTGAAACCTTTTTCACGACTCAGCTTGTGATTCTGTTATTTCCTGTTTTATTTTGAAATTGTGCTCTCGTGTTGCTTTTCAGTTCCTCCCGTTGTTTGATTTCCTGCCCTTTACCTGTGCTCACCTGTGCTCACCTGTGTCTTGTTTGTATTCAGACTTTGTCTTTCCTCGTGTTACATTTCTGTTTTTTTTCCCTGAGTTGTACTTTGTGACTTTGTTTTAGCTTTTGTGTTTCTACTTTGTATTTTTGGGATTTACACTTTTGTCACTCAGCTTGTGTTAAATAAAGCTCCTTTGCCTTTGTTCTGTATCCTGACTGCCTCGCTCGTGTTTTACATTTGAGTTCTCACCTTTTTTACACTAAACTGTAACAACATCTTTAAAAACCTTGAACAAACCGAGCCAAGACATCTCCTCACATCCACATGTGGAAGATACTGAATAAAGCAGACTGACATTTGACCAATGGGTCAGGTCAGAAAATCGACAGAGCTAGGCTAGCAGTTTCCCCCTGCATCCAGTGTTTATGCTAAGCTAGGCTAACCACATCCTGTTCCAGCCACTCAGAGATGAAACAGACATTCATCCACAGTTTCATCCCTGCACGAACCACTTTAAAAGTGTTTATCTCTCCTTCTTAGTTATCATGTCGATCACTTTAGCAGAGGATGGTAACGTCGATAAACATCTGTTAGGGGTTGTAAACATCTCAGCAACATGTAATCCTACAGCTGAAGAATAAGACTAAGTCTGTTGAGCTAAAGTTGCAAGATAAAGCTCGGCAGCAAGGCCAATATAAAACTGAGGTCCGGTTCTGCTGCTGCACCACCAGACTAAATGATGGGTTTCATCTTCAGAATCCTTCCAGGTGACAGGTGTTAACAGTAACTACAGTATAAACAGTCGTCTTGCTGATGTAGGTCATGAAGAGTTTTCCTCGTGGTGTTTAACGTGCACACTTTTCAGTTTTCTTCGTGCGACCCTCCTCTGAAGGATCTGGAAGTGAAACATTTCTTTGGCTCTTGCACTTCTTCTTTCTTCTACACTTTTGCCACTCTGGCACGTCCTCAGTTGACCTCTTCCTCTCATTAATGTGTGTGTTTTGGAAGTTTGTGTTATTTTTGGATCAAATTGCTGAAACCTGCTTCTTGTAAGAACACATCCTGTCAGGAGTCAGAAGTTGAACTGCGATGGTCGGAGAGAAACTGTAGCTGTTCCAGTGTTGGAGGTGCACCGTCAGCTCGCGGGGAGTTTCTGTAGTAAACACAGCTTTCAAAGATTTGATTGTGAAATACATTCACAATCCGGGAAAAGACCAACACCACCAATGTTTTTATTCATCTCGCAATACTTTCTAGCTTCTTGAAGTTTCTCAAGTCCAATGTTTCCTGTCATAAATCTTAATAACGGCTCACAAACATATCAAACTTTATTTATATATTATTATAAAGCACCTTTCAAACAAATCAAAGTGTTTTATGAGTGACTGAAAAAAGACCATGGTATAAAAACAGGTTTAGAGACTCATGCACACCAATTGCAACAACATGAAAAGTTAAATAAAAATAAAAATGTCAATAAAAAACTTTATCTTTACAGAAGTTTTGTTTTTAAAAAGACTGTTTCAGTATGTGTTTGTTTTCTGGGTTTTGTTGTGTCTTCGCCTTGTCTTGTTTCCCCTCCTGTGTTCTTGAGCTCCTCACCTGCCTGAGTTTCCCTCCACACCTGTCCTGTATCAGTTTAATTAGCCCCGCCCTGTTACCTGAGTACTTCCTCAGTCTGCTCTCCCTCCACACCTGCACTGCATCTCCCTCGTCAGCTCTTCACTCCTTCCAGTGTTTCTCCAGATTTTTTCAGCCCCTGGTCTGTCTCTAGTGTTTCCCTCACCTGTGTTTCTCTGCCTCACTCCACCTGCACCTCATTTCCTCGTGAGTTTAGTTTATGTTTCAGTCATTGACGAGTCATTTGTTTCTGTGATCCTGCTGTTTGGTTTCCTCATTAAACCTCATCCATTGTACTTCCTGCCTGCTGTCTGATGCATTTTGGTTCACCTTATGTGACGCCAACGTCACGTGACGCCAACAGATGAAAAATTGTTTATTTCTTGGGGACTATTTTCAGTGGCGGATGTACAAAGCCAACGTTTTATTCCTGTGACCGGGCTGAAGGAGTCCCGAAGGTCCAGGTGTTCAAACCCACTTTCCTGCAACCACAGACATGTTGCAACTTTATGTGGTTTAAGGTTTTCAATTTTATGTTGTGACAACGTTGTGCTTATGTTCTGGTTTGGTTTGGGCACAAAATCCACTTGGTTCAGGTTTGGAAAAGAACATGTTGTGGCCTAAAGTACCTGTTTTGGTCGCAACAATTGCTGTTTTTCCATCAGTTTGCTTTGAACTCGCCTTGGTGGGTTTATTATTATACCTGTTAGTCTGTGCTCTCAGGTGAGTTTTAATCATTTCTTACATTTTTTTAAATGTATTACTTAAAGGAGCATTCTGTAGTTTAGGGGAAGAAATGTTAATGAGAAGAGAAAGATCTTCACTTCAAACTCTTTGTTTTCATGACTGAATAAACAAAATGACCTCAAAAGGAAAACAATTTATACTGTTTTACTTTGTTTATATGTGGCGGACCCTGCCACCTTTCTAGCTTCAAACAGTGTTCTTTGACCTTATTTTCCTCTGAGAGCAGCTTGTTTATTCACTTATAAAGTGCTCCAGGAGAGCCAGGCCGGCAGATGTGATGGAAAAACTGCAAAACACAGCCGGAAAGACTCAAACTCAGTTACGCTTACAAATGTTGAAACCCCTGGACTCCACCTCCTGAGATGGAAGTAAGTGAACATGATGTTTTGCAGAAATCTCAATACAGTATGTAGCCGAAATATGAACTCGTCAGCGGTTTTCAGAAACATTAACTGCCAACATTTAACCCTGGAGTCTGACCTGGGTGTCCACATACTTTAGCTGACTTAAAAACTCCTCTAATGCTTCAGGATTTGTGTTCATCCTCTCACTCACTCGCTCTCAGTAACCTCCCAGATTTGCAGAACTACGTTCAGGCGGCTCAGAAAATCATTTCCGACTGAAAAGCTGCTGATTCGTTGGTTTCCGTGTCGCCTTCCTCCCCCGGCTGCTGCTGCTGCTGCAGGACTCGCTGCTTCACTTCAGTTTGCTTTGAACTCACCGTGGTGGGTTTTTTATTTACCTGTGCTGTGCTCTCAGGTGAGTTTGGATCATTTCTTACATTTATTTTATTCATTATTTAAGAAGCATTCTGTGGTTCAGAGGAAGACGTTTTAATGAGAAGAGAAAGATCTTCACTTCAAACTCTTTGTTTCCATGACTGAATAAACAAACTGACCTTAAAGGACAACACAGCTTATACTGTTTTACTGTGTTTATATGTGGCGGACCCTGCCACCTTTCTAGTTTTAAACAGTGTTCTGGGACCTTATTTTCAAATGAGAACAGCTTGTTTATTCATTTATGGAAAAAGGTGTGTTTTATTATGTCATTAATATTGTAAATAAAAAATAAAAATTCTGAGTTAAATTTCTTCTCCAAAACTACAATGCCTCTTTAAATTTCCACATTTACAGTATGTGTAGTTTTACAGCTGAATAAAGTGAGTTCAGTTACATTTATTTGTGTAATTACGAATCTGCTTCTGTTCACAAAATTATCTCCTGTCACTCCGTTTATTGTGATTGTGTGTTTTTTAAATTAAATGTTGATATTTGATCAGAAAAATCTGACAGAATATTTAGTTTCATTTCCTGTCAGCAGAGGATTCAGTTGTTCAGAGGCGATGTGGGAGAATTAAGTATTGTTACAAGAGACTGAGCCAAAATATCAACATATCTGCTGTATTTTAATGCTGGAGATGTTTCAGGTTGTTTGATCTACAGCAGTGTATAATATTCTTTGAGACCATCGTGTGTTTGTGCGTCGCTCTGCTGTCCTCTGTGATCTGAGAATCTTCTCAACACGTGAAGAAACACTTCATCCTTCAGTTTATCACAAACGTTCGACATCATCACGTCTAAATAAAGAAGCTAGTGAGAAAAGCTGCTCCTCGTTTCCTTTCTGGTCTCTCGTTTCCTTCCTCACCTCGTTTTCTTCTTTCCATATCTAGTTTTAAACCTTTTTCTCCTCCTGTCCTCCCTTCACCCATTTCTGTCTCTCCTTCTCCTCTACCTCGTCTTCCTTCCCCAAATCATCCTCCCTACTTTTCTCATCTCCTCCTCCTCCTCTGTTCTGTCCTTGTCTTCTCTCCTTCTCATCCCTCCTTGTTCATCAAGTCTTTTTCTGTCCTCTCCTGGTCTCGTCTTTTCTGTCCTTTCATCTCATTTCTATTTGTTTCTTCTCTCCTTCTACTTTCTTCTTTAATCTCCTTCCTTTTATCTCTTTTCTTCTCCTCATCCTCACATCTTTTCATTCTCTTGTTTCCTTGTTTCCTCATCTCCTCTCCACTTTCCACGTCTCACCTCCTCTCCTCTCTCCTCGTCTCCCTGTCAGGTCCTCCATCATGCTCCATCACTGTGTCCTCGTGATCGGCGCCCTGCTCTCATTGGCCATACCCCTGCTGGTTGCCATGGAGACCTGCCCAGCATCAGGGATGCCAGGGATGCCAGGTTTGTACATGTGTATACATGCAGTATCTGTGCATGTGTTTATCTGTTGTTGTTGTTGTTGTTTGTTTACACATCTCTCCTTCCTCAGGTATTCCTGGGATGCCCGGCAAAGACGGTCGTGACGGAGACAAAGGAGACAAAGGACAGTCAGGTATCCGACACACAAAGTCTTTGGCTCACTTCAGCGGCTGCGTCCGTCAAAGGACGCTGCCTTTGCGGCCTCTGAAGGAGAGACCTTCGAAAGCCACGTCCAGCGTTGTTAAATGGGACGGTCTAGCCTTCGGAGTATTTCCTGGTTGCGTCACCAGGTGTTCCCGCCCTTACCCTTAAGTAACGATTGTGAACGAAGAGATGCATTAAAGTCTGTTTGGGTTAAAACGTGTACATTTATTTGTGCGTGTACCAAAATAACAACAAAATGTGTCAAATCTAAAATGAATTATCAACATCAACCATCATTAAAAAGGGTTTAATTTTACTACTTAAATTAATCTTTACATGATTAAAATGCAACACGAGGACAAAACATCCAGTTTGATTCCAGCTGTTGTTGTTTGTTGATTGTCATGTCCCTCACTGCGTCGTTCGTTTTCCTCTTTAACTGTCAGCTTTTCAATAAAAAAAGACAAAATGCTAAAAAAAAAAAAACACACCGAGCAAGTGTTCTTGATCATAGAAGAGAAAAAAAATCAAATTTTTCATAAAGTTAACAGAAATACAGTGTATGGTTGAAAGCATGCTAAGAAAGCTAAATATCAAATTTGCGTCAAAGGACGTAAAAACGGTCTAAAATGGATCCGAGGGCGGCGGCCATTTCACTTTTCCTTGTGTGTGGATGAAACAAACTTAGCTTGAGATTTAGGTCACTGTCACTGAAAATGAGTGTTTCTCTAAATGTTGAACTGTTCCTTTAAACTGCACTGGATTGTACATGATAACCAGCCTGTTGGTGCCGTTTGCAGGAACGCCGTGGGACGGCAGCCTCGGCCCTCAGAAGGGAGAGAAGGGGGAGTCGGGGGAGATGGGATGGCCCGGTAAACGAGGTCAGAGCGGGGAAACGGGGGTATCTGGGCTCCCAGGGACGCACGGTAATCCAGGAGCTCCAGGAGATCCAGGGTAGGTGATCAGACAAACCCTTGAGCAAGGCACAGGTGTCCTAATGAGGACAGCAGAGTAGTTTTTGTTCATCACTGTGTGGCAGCTCATTTTTACTTGATCTTTACGGCTCGTCTCGTTGAGCGGTCATGTTTCAAAAATCTAACTTTACCACCTTTAATATCATACTGACATGGTTCATTTTCCTAAATAACTGCAGTTCATTAATTAAGCTGAGGGACTAAAGAGGTTCAGCAGAGACCCACAGTTCACTTACTGTCCCGGGTAACTCTGAGCATCACTCTGTGTTGTTTGTGCAGAACTGCCGCAGTCCAGCTGAAAGCAGCCTTCAGCGTCGCCAGAGGAACCAACGAATACCCGGACAAGTCCAGCGTCATCCGATTCACCAACGTCATCACCAACCTCAACGATGACTACAACACAGAGACGGGACGCTTCAGGTGTGAAGCCCCCAGTTGTATTATCATATCGTACAGAAACGGATGATCGTGTTTGTCAGAGTCAGAATATTTGTTACTCTTGTTGAGGTCAAACTAAATTATTTTGGATTGATCGATAGTTTTTTTTAATCCCACAACGGGGAAATTCACTTCGAAAATAATTTATAAAACTGCAGTTTTTGGGAGAATAAGTTCAGTTTGCATGTCGCAGGTGTCGGGTTGCTGGGACGTACTACTTTGTGTTCCACGCCTCTCTGGAGGACCGACTGTGTGTTCTGATGAAGCTGGACAACAATCTGCTGGCACCGTTCTGCGATCACCGCCGCAACAGGAGACAGGTGCAATAAAACAATACGACCAAATTCAGTAAAACTTCTTTAGTTCTGTTGAGCACAAAAAACCAAATAAGACTCGGCACGTCCATGAAAACAGCACCTCAAAATCCAATTATTTACGGTGTTTTACGTCTCTGGTTTTAAACGATGCATCCACTGATTCCAGGTGACGTCTGGCAGCCTGGCGGTCTACCTGTCGAGGGATCAGGAGGTCTGGCTGGAGACTAAAGACTACAGAGGGATGAGAGGAAAACCGGCTGGTTACAGCATCTTCTCTGGCTTCCTGCTGCACTCTCACTGACCGACAGGAGAATAACGTCTTCCTTCCTTCACACTGACCCTTTTTTAAACAAGTACATGTTGGTTACCTTTTTATTTTCGCGTCATTTTACCTTATTTAACCAGGTAAAGTCTCATTGTGATTAAAAATCTCTTTTCAAGAGAGACCTCGCCGACAAGGAAGCATTAAAACAGTGTTGTAATAATAAATACCAAACTGTCACATGCTACAAAACAGTAAAAGCATATCTTAATGATGGTGTTGATATGAATCGATGTTTCCACTTTGCATTGGTGCTATTGGATCGTTGATTGACTGACTCGATATATCGTTACACCCCTACAAAATAATGTCCAATATCTGTGTGTAAACTTTATGAAATGATGTCAAAACAATAAAAGTTAAAAGAAAAACACACACTGAGCAGGAGTTTTATTTTTCCACAATGTTTCTGATGGACAAACCAAGTGGCCACCACAGGGCAGGATGACACGAGGGATGTTCAGTTGGTTGCAATCTGTGGACACACTGCCAGATGCCACTAAAACAACAGCGTCACGTTTAAATACCATAAAGATCACAGAAAGTAAAGATTTCCAAAAAAAAAAAATGTTTCTGTATGAATGTAATAATATTAAAGTAATGTAACTTGATTACTTTGTTACCTTTGGATCGCCTCAATGTCAAACACATGCAAATAAAGAAGATAAATTAAAATAAGATGACTTTTATTTCATCTTAACAAAACGAGTGTCTTCTGTTTTAACACAAACGTGTTCAGCTTCACGTCGGACCACAGTGTGAGACTGAAGTGTTGTCATGGTTACACATTCTGAACTTTATTCAGTCGTGAAAAAGTTTATTTAGTTTGTTTAGGCAGAAAAATTAAGATCTTTCTTATTAAAATTTCATCCCCAAAACTACAGACTGCTCCTTTAAAGACAGCAGAGGTGAATAGTTTTACATTGAGAAATAAAGAAACAACTTTAACATCCTGATACTGGTTTAATGTTTCTTAGACCAGAAATGATTTATCAGAAATGTAATTTTTAGAACGGGTTCTTTTTGTTGTTTATCAATTCATGTTTTTGTTTGTTTGGTTGTTGAACAGCGTTGGTCGTTTCATTAACCAGCTGAGAAGTTTAAATGTGAAGCGGCTCCAGTGGGATGTCACGTTTGCATTAATGCAGCTGTGAAGGTATAAAGAGTGCAGAGACTGAACAGTGAGGTCATTAAAGTCCAGTGTGAGAATGGCGGACCCAGCCACTAACAACAAAAACTATAGTCATAAGTTTAATGAATGTATTAATTTATGAGGCCTGACAGCATCATCCAGATTACCCCCCAAAAAAAGTAATTATCGGAAGACATTTGCAGATTATGAGACAAAATGGAGGAAGAAATGGAAAGAGGATCTGAGAAAGTGCAGAAAATGACAGGCTGGCATATTTAACAGGATGTAATGATTAAAAATGTACATCAGCTCTTTGTTGATGGACCCTGTTGAGGAAATTAAACATTTTGTGGAACAGATACTGACATCCAGTCTGAGGTTAGGAGCCTCGGCCACACACTGCCAGGAAACCAGTTTGTGTTTGAGGCAACGACAGAGGAAGTTCACAGAAAAAAACAGAACAAAATGTTAATTTGGAGGAAAGATTTTTATAATCAGATACTTCAGTGATGCTTCGTCATCAGTTCTTCATCAGGTGGAGTTTTTCCTGACTTCTTGTGAAACTGTTTCACTTCCTCTGATGAGCAATTTGCTTTGTCAGATTAATGCAATAAAAATAATTACAGATTTACAGGAAAAGGCAGTGAACCCACAAAGCTGAAACATGGTGGAAGGAGAATTATGAATCATTTTTATTTAAACAAAAAAAACAACAGTACAAGTGAGGCTTGTGGAAATAAACAAACTGAAATAAACAGACTGTCACTGCACTAATATGGAAGTAAAATGTACTTAAAGGATCCAAAGAAAAGTACTTATAATAAAGAAAAATGTCCCATGTGAGTGTTACACTATTCAATATTATTTACTGATGCATCATGTCTCTGCCACTGTCCTGACATGCTCGCTCGTTGGGTAAATGTTGGGTCTCTGGACATAAATCAGTCAAAGAGTTTGATCGAGATCTGCTCAATATGCCACAATTTCAAACTGTTTCTGTGGCGAACATTTCCGACCGGGATCATGACGTCCAAAACAGGGATTTTACGCCAAACAGTGATGTTTTTCTAACCCTGACCAGGTGGTTGGCGGTGACTCTGGTAGCATGACCTCAGAAGTCATTTAATCTAAAATCTAACCGGCTCCAGCCGTTAGATAAATGGATGCACTTTGAACTTTATTCCCCTCTGTCACAAGCAGAGTTTGTGTCTTGGCCCCCTGCTGTGGTGTCCTCACAGTGATCAGTATGAGCACCAATAGAGCAGCGGTCGTGCTGTCTTGAAGCCTTTCACTTCCTGTTTTCTCCTGACTGAGCTGCTGCTGCTGCTGTGGCTGTGAAGCAGGACGGCTCTTCACCTCGACTCGCCGCCAGCTTATCTTTCAACCACGAGACCAGTGACCGCGTTACCTGCAAATGGTGAGACTTCTGTGTCCTACGTAACCAAACAAACAGAGATAGATAGAGAGAGAAGCGTTGTTGACGGTTTCTTGTTGCCTAATGCTTCGTGATGTCTGTAATCTATATCTGTCTCATTTTGTGTAACCTTCAAATATTAAAGTTTTATTTGCCAGCTTGATCAGGATAGTTAGTTGTTGCTGTCCAGCTAAGTTGTCTGCATGTCCGATCACATTCACATTATATCTTTATTAGCTGACTTTAATATCAGGGGATGCTTGTGGTGGTGTCTGCATTTCAACATTTGTAATTGCAAAACCACTGGATATCTTTAGAGAGACGTCAGGACATCCTCCAACAGAGTCTGTGGTGATTTCTTGAGAACAGAGGACTGAGCGGTCGTTTCTTTATTCTTTATTTATTCAACCATCAACATGAGATGCTCGGCTGCAGGCGTGAAACACCTTCTTGTGGTTTGCACACAACCTTAACTTACACTCACAAGAAACACAAAAACAACTGTGTTCAGGATTAACTCCATACAGGAACCAGGGTTATGTCCCAAATAGCATTAAAGGCCAGACAGGTGATGTAAAAAATGTCAGTGACTTAAAAAACCTCACATGTGCAGTATTTTCCCACAACGATTTTCTTGCCCAGACCAAGTGCTTTTATGCCTAAACCTAACCAGAACGTAAACACAATGTTGTCACAACATAATATTGAAAGCTGAGCTTAAAGAAACTTAAAGTTGAAACATGAGCAATATGAAGTCTGCACGTTTATTCTTGCGATTGGGTCGATAACTGGCTCGAACATTGAAATTACAGATCAGATTTCTATTTATAATAATTACACTCAGGATTGTTGAGTTAGCAAAAGGAAAACCCTCCATTTCGGGACAAGCAGCTGGTCCCCACAGAGCGGAGCGTTGATGCACTGGTTAACTCAGTTATCTGCGTTCATTCAGGCCCCCCAGTGGCTGAGCTGCAGTACTGCAGTGTTTCTCCTCCTGGTTCACGTCGGCCCGGCCGCCTCACAGTCCTGTGGAGCCCCGGGGATTCCTGGGATACCCGGCACCCACGGGCTCAACGGGATAGACGGCCCCAAGGGAGAGAAGGGAGACCCAGGTGAGCTCATGTTGGACATGAAGACGTCGGGTTAACAACATTTCTGATTTGAGAAAATGTAAATCTGACTGCAACATGTGTCAGTTTAAGCAGTTGTTGATTAAATTAATGGTCATATTAATAAAACACGGAAGCCCTGAGGGGCAAGTGAGAATTTATTTTTTTTCTGAGTTTAAATGTTTTTTTCATGAGTCAAGCCGAGTGGAAAAAAAAAAGTTTTTCACAAAGATTTTTGTGTGTGTGTGAAACTACGGAAGCCCTAAAGGGGCAAGTGGGAGTTTTTTTTCTGATGCTTCATTTTCTAAGTTCTAATTTCTAAACTTATAAATCAAAACTCTAAATTCACTCACACATTAATTATTTTCCCCACTCTGTCAAAAAATGACATTGTGAAAAAAAAAATTTCCACTCGAGACGTGAAAAAAAAAACTATCTTATTTTTTTTCACTCTGTAACACACATGAAAAAAAAAGTTGAACTTAAGAAAACAACGTCCTACTACAGAAGCCCTTTCCGTAGTTTCACACACACAAAAAAATCCCATGAAATGGAATAAAACATTTTCACTTGGCTTCATACATGAAAAAAAAAAGTTCACTTACACATGAAATTTATTTTCAAAAAAAAGAATGTGAAAAATCTTTTTTCCACTCGGCTCACACATGAAAAAAGAAAAAGATAATTCTCCTACTACACACAAAAAATGTTCATGAAATGTTTTTTTTTTCACTCTGTTAAAATAATTTAGAACTCAGAAAATGGAGCGTCACAAAAAAATGTGAAACATCTTTTCTTCACACAATTTTTTTTCTTTAATTCTCGTGAAAAACTTATTTTCATTCTGTTTGACACAATTATTTCTTTAGAACTTACAAACAGGAGAACCTGAAAAAACATTTCTTGTGAAAACATTTTCCCCCCCTCGGCTCGACACATAAAAAAGAAAATTTTCTTACCACTCTGTTACACAGAGAAAAAAACAAATCTTATGAAAAAGTGTTTTTCTCTCGGTTTCAACATGAAAAAAAATATTTTGGAACTTAGAAAATGGAGCACCAGAAAAGAAAACATCCTACTTGCTCTCTGGGTTTCCGTAGATTCGCACACAGAGGGAAAAAATGGGGGTTTTTTTTCACTGGGCTCGACACATGAAAAAAAATTCCCATGAAATATTTTTTGTGTGTTACACACAGAACAAAAATTCTTGTGAAAAACATTTTTATTCACTCAGCTTGACGCAAGAAAAAAAAAAATCCAGTGACAAAAAATTTTCCCACTCTGATACACACATGAAAAATAAAATTGAACTTAACTAAATCTCCCTTTCCATAGTTTCACACACAAAAAATGATCATGAAAAATATTTTTTTGACTTGAAAGGAAAAAAATGTTTTGTCCCACTCTGTTACACAGAAAACAAAAATTCTCATGAAATGTTTTTTTTCACAGTTTCACACATGAAAAAAGGATTTAAACTTGGAAAATGGAGCGTCACAAAAAAAAGTCCTACTTGCCCCTCAGGGCTTCCGTAGTTTCACACACAATTATTTTTTTCACACATGAAAAATCATGAATTTTTTTTTTTTTTTTTTTTAATTCCTCGTGAAAAACTTCTTTTCACTCTGTTTTCGGAACTTACAAACTGGAGAACCAGAAAAAAAAATTCTCGTGAAAACTTTTTTTTACATGGCTCGACAATGTCTCGTGAAAAATAAAAGTCATGCATGAAAATGTTCTTCCCACTCTGTTACACAGAGGAAAAAAAACTTGTGAAAGACAGTTTTTTCCACTCGGTTTCACATATGAAAAAATTTATTTTAAAACATAGAAAACAGAGCACCAGAAAAGAAAAAAATCCTACTTGCCCCTCAGGGCTTCCGTAGTTTCACACACAGAGAAAAAAAAACATTAAAAAACCTTTTTTTTTTTCACTGGGCTCGACACATGAAAAGAAAATTCTCATGAAATATTTTTCAGACACATTCTGTTGCATACAGAACAAACATTCTTGTGAAAAACATTTTTCTTCACTCAGAAAAAAAAGATTGGGATAAAAAGTCAAAATGAGTGAAATACTTTTTTCACACATGAAGAGTGTGTGAGAGTGAACATTTTGTTTTTTCATGAGAATATTTTTTTTCATGTGTCGAGCCCAGTGGAAAAAAATGTTTTCAAGAAAACAAATTTTTTTTTCTCTGTGTCTGTGAAACTATGGAAGTACGGAAGCATATTGCTGCCACAGCAGAAAAAATAAAAACTGAAACTGATCATGAAATAACATGAAACTGATGATGAAACAGAGTGCGGAGAACGGCTTGAGTAATATGGCTCATGTACACAATTTGATTAATTTCTACTTCATGCTTGGGCTGAGACACGGCGATATTTTGCTGTTATTTAGCACGATGGTACACCGCGATTTCGTAGAAATCACAAAAGTGGGGTAACATTACCCGTGTTTGGGGCCATGGTGATGCCAGTTCATTGCAAAAGACCGACTGGCAGTTCACAACCAGAGTAGATCATGTGGGGACTATACCTCTGTCCGAGACCATTATTTACCATGTTATGACATGATTAGTTTCACATTATTTCATGATCAGTATCACTTTATAACGTGAAACTGATCAGTTTTTATTTCTTCTGGTGTGGCAGCAATATGCTTCTGTAATTTTCCCACAGAAATAAATCTCCTACTACAGAAGCTCTTTCTGTAGTTTCACACACAAAAAATTATCATGAAAATGTTTTTTTCATTCTGTTACATGGGAAAAAAAATATTTCAGAACGAAAAAAAATAAAAAATCCTACTTGCCCCTCAGGGCTTCCGTAGTTTCACACACACAGAGCAAACTGGGCATGACAAAAGGAAAAAAAAATCTCATGAAATATCTTTTTTTCCAGTCTAAAACATTTTTTTCATGTGTCAAACAGAATCAAAAATCTTTTTTAAGTTGTAATTTTTTTCCTCTGTGTTACGGAAGCCCTAAAGGGCCATGCATTCATACATTTTATTTCCTCTGTTTAATTTCATTCATTTGTTTTCTCAAGATCTCGAGTTATCATCTCGAAATAACAACTGCCGTTTTCCCGAGATAACAGGATAATTTTCTCGAGATCTTGAGAAGACAAAACGATAGTGTAGTACATTAAATCATTGCAGGAAACATCATTCAGTGTAGCAATGTCAGAGCAGCAGGAGCATATCGATCACCACGTCACATAAAGCATTATGCCTTGCTATTACAGATAATATACACGTTAGTGTGCATAATCTAAAAAGACAGTTAGCAAGGCTTCAGCTATATCGGCAGCGCAATCTAAGTGAGCCTGATGTCTGATGAGATCTCAAATTGATTATATCGTTATCTCGGGAAAACAAAGTTTCGTTATCTCGAGATCTCGAGATAATTATCCCGTTATCTCGGGGAAATGGCAGGTGTTATTTCGAGATAATAATTTGAGATCTCGAAACACATGAAATTAACTTGTTATCACGGGAAAACGGAGAAAATAAAATGAAAAAAATGTTTTGGATTTTTCTTCTCTGTGTGTGAAACTATGGAAGCCCTGAGGGGCAAGTAGGATTTTTTCTTTTCTGGTGCTCCAGTTCCTAATTTTTAAAATATTTTTTGTGTGAAACCGAGAGGAAAAAATGTTTTTCACAAAATGTTCTTCTTCTTGAGAAAATTTTTGTGTGTGTCAAGCATGGGTGAAAAAAAAGTTTTCACAAGATTTTTTTTTTTCTGGTTCTCCAGTTTGTAAGTTCTAAAGAAAAAATGTTTCATGTGTCAAACAGAGTGAAAGAAGTTTTTCATGAGAATAAAAAAAATTCTGTGGAAAAAAAAAAAGGAACGATTTTTTGAAAAAAAAAAAATTTAAAGAGTGGGAAAAAAAATCTTTCGTAAAACAGAGTGGACACTTTTTTCATGTGTCAAGCGAGTGAAAAAAAATGGTTTTCAAGAGAATTTTATTTATTTATTTGTGTGTGTGTGTGAAACTATGGAAGCCCATTCTTTCCACTCCAAGAAAGCCAGTGTTGCAGAGTAGTTACATTCAAAGTAGCATTTATTTTTCTTCAGAGGCCAACACAAACGAATCTGTCACCTTAACTTCCTGCCACAAATCAAAAATATAAACAAAAGACAAAATCTTACCTAACTCCTGAATCAGGATAAACAGGAGAAAAGGGGTTATCAAAGAAAAAGGCTTCTCCCTCCTTCTAAGCTTTCACACCGTCTGTCTATTTACACATTTACAGATTGTACTGCAGCTGAGTCACTCTCAACATATCACAAACAAAACACGAGTCAGACTGGACACTGGTCCATGTTGAAAGTGGACGATTGGTGGAGATGTAGATTGCAGTCAGCCGGTGGTTCAGAAAGGGCTCCTCTCCTCCCTCTGACCAATCCCGTGTCAGCAATCAAGCTGAGCGAGCCAATCAGCAGGTCCAACCTGCTCTCAATCAGAAACACACACACACACAGAGGAAGAGAGACACATCAGCAGCAAATACAACACAATACACAATAATGACTCAGAGTCATAACAGAGTGAAAAGTTTTGTTTGTTGTTTGTGAGATTTTTTTTCATGTGTCGAGCCCAGTGAAAAAAATAAGTTTTTTACGAGAATTATTTTTTTTCTGTGTGTGTGAAACTACGGAAGCTGAGTAGGATTTCTTCTTTTCTGGCGCTCTGTTTTCTAATGAAAACATTTTCTTTTTTCATGTGTGAAACCGGATGGAAAAAATGCTTTCACAAGATTTTTTTCCCTGTGTAACAGAGTGGGAAGAACATTTTTCATGCGTGAATTTAAATTTTTTTCATGAGAACATTTTTTTATGTGTCGAGCCAAGTTAAGTTCTATTTTTTCAGGGGAATTTTTTATTTATTTTTTCTGTGTGAGAAACCGACCGTTTTTTTTTTATGATGATCAATTTTCCAAATTTTACATCCTTTTTTCATGTGTGAAACAGAGTTTCTGTAGTTTCACACACGCAGCGAAAAAAGTAAAATAATCCTTGTGAAAAATCTTTTTTTCTACTCGGCTCAACACATGAAAAAAAACAGTCAAAAAAAAAAGTCCCACTCTGTGAAAAACAAATCGTTGAAAATCTTTTTTAGTTTTTGTTTGTAATAACACACAGCATCCATTTTTGTTGTATTATTCTCATGAAAAACTTTTTTG
The DNA here is from genome assembly GCF_965226575.1 of Pagrus pagrus. Taxonomy (NCBI): domain Eukaryota; kingdom Metazoa; phylum Chordata; class Actinopteri; order Spariformes; family Sparidae; genus Pagrus; species Pagrus pagrus. The sequence continues at coordinate 3,106,740 of NC_140187.1, read as the reverse complement.
CACTCTGTTTGACACATGAAAACATTTTTTTTTAGAACCTACAAACTGGAGAACCAGAAAAAATAATTCTTGTGAAAGCATTTCTTTCACTTGGGTCGACACATAAAAGAAAATGTTCTCATGAAGAAAAAAAATTCTTAACACATGCAAAAAAATATTTAAAAACTTAGAAAATGGGTCACCAGGAAAGAAAAAATTATACTTGCCCCTCAGGGCTCGTGTAGTTTCACAGACAAAGAGAAAAAAAAAAAAAAATTCTCCTGATAAACAAAATGTTCGCTCTGTTACACACTGAAAAAAAATTAGAACACGGAGGAAAAAAATTCTCACCAATTTTGTTTTTCACACGTGGGAGTTTTTTAAAACAGAGTGGGAAGAACATTTTTTTTTTTAAGTGGAGCGCCGATCCTCGAGTGCGCCGTAACATGGAGGACAGTAAAGGTGGAAAGCTCCTTAAAGCGTCGCACTCGGGGATCGACTCTTCTCGACTGGCAGGACAGCGACGAGCGGAGCAAGCTACTGCTAGCATGAGTTGTTCAAAAACCTTCTTTTTAGTAAACTCTGTGTACACAACAATGTTCTCAATGCTCGTGTTCATGTGTAGAGACCCTGGTGATGCTACGATCAAAGTTTCATGTTATGTCGAGTCTTCTTAGTGTTTTAAAAATATTGATTTTGATGCTACCGTAATGTTGCCCCGAGCACGCAATTGAAAATTATTTTGACCCGAAAATGAAATTACGGTAAATCTTAAAAGTGGCTTTTTCGTCGTATTAAAGCTTTTACGTGAAGGTTTGACTGGGGTACGTTCACAAAAAATAGCCTAGTTTGCATTTTGGCGAGAGTTTTACTTTTATAGAAATTAAAAAATCCTCATGAAAAACTTATTTTCACTCTGACACATGAAAAAAATGTCTTAGAACGTACAAACTGGAGAACCAGAAAAAAATAATTCTTGTGAAAGCATTTTTTTTTTCATGTGTGAAACCGGATGGAAAAAATGCTTTCACAAGATTGTTTTTCCCTGTGTAACAGAGTGGGAAGAACATTTTTCATGCGTGAATTTAAACTTTTTTCATGAGAACATTTTCTTATGTGTCGAGCCAAGTTAAGTTCTATTTTTTCAGGAGAATTTTTTATTTATTTTTTCTGTGTGAGAAACGACAGAAGCACCGACCGTTTTTTTTTATGATGATCAATTTTCTAAATTTTACATCCTTTTTTCATGTGTGAAACAGAGTTTCTGTAGTTTCACACACGCAGCGAAAAAAGTAAAATAATCCTTGTGAAAAATCTTTTTTTCTACTCGGCTCAACACATGAAAAAAAACAGTCAAAAAAAAAAAGTCCCACTCTGTGAAAAACAAATCGTTGAAAATCTTTTTTAGTTTTTGTTTGTAATAGCACACAGCATCCATTTTTTTTGTTTTATTCTCATGAAAAACTTTTTTGCACTCTGTTTGACACATGAAAACATTTTTTTTAGAACTTACAAACTGGAGAACCAGAAAAAATAATTCTTGTGAAAGCATTTCTTTCACTTGGGTCGACACATAAAAGAAAATGTTCTCATGAAGAAAAAAAATTCTTAACACATGCAAAAAAATATTTCAAAACTTAGAAAATGGGTCACCAGAAAAGAAAAAATTATACTTGCCCCTCAGGGCTCGTGTAGTTTCACAGACAAAGAGAAAAAAAAAATAACTCTCCTGATAAACAAAATGTTCGCTCTGTTACACACTGAAAAAAATTAGAACACGGAGGAAAAAAATTCTCACCAATTTTTTTTTTCACACATGGGAGTTGTTTTAAACAGAGTGGGAAGAACATTTTTTTTTTAAAGTGGAGCGTCGATCCTCGAGTGCACCGTGGAGGACAGTAAAGGTGGAAAGCTCCTTAAAGCGTCGCACTCGGGGATCGACTCTTCTCGGCTGGCAGGACAGCGACGAGCGGAGCAGGCTACTGCTAGCATGAGTTGTTCAAAAACCTTCTTTTTAGTAAACTCTGTGTACGCAAACGATGTTCTCAATGCTCCTGTTCATGTGTAGAGACCCTGGTGATGCTACGATCAAAGTTTCATGTTGTGTCGAGTCTTCTTAATTTTTTTAAAAATATTGATTTTGATGCTACCGTAATGTTGCCCCGAGCACGCAATTGAAAATGATTTTGACCCGAAAATGAAATTACGGTAAATCTTAAAAGTGGCTTTTTCGTCGTATTTAAGCTTTTACACAAAGGTTTGACTGGGGTACATTCACAAAAAATAGCCTAGTTTGCATTTTGGCGAGAGTTTTACTTTTATAGAAATTAAAAAATCCTCATGAAAAACTTATTTTCACTCTGACACATGAAAAAAATGTCTTAGAACGTACAAACTGGAGAACCAGAAAAAATAATTCTTGTGAAAGCATTTTTTTGCACTCGGCTCAACACATTAAAAAATTTCTCATGAAAAAAATGTTTCACCAGAAAAGACAATAATTGCCCCTCAGGGCTTCCGTAGTTTCACACACAGCGGAAAAAAAACCCAAACTCTTTTTTTTCCACTTAGCTCGACACGTAAAAATATTGATCATAAAGAATTTTTTTAATTTCAGTCTGTTACACACAGAACAAAAATTCTTGTGAAAAACATTTTTCTTCACTCGGAAAAAAAAGATATTTCATGATAATTTTTTTATTTTTCTGTGTCTGTGAAACTACGGAAGCCCTGAGGGGCAGGTATGATTTTTCTTTTCTGGTGCTCCAGTTTCTAAGTTTTAACATATTTTTTTATGTGTGAAACCGGGTGGAAACATTTTTGTTACTGGATTTTTTTTTCATGTGTGAGCCGAGTGGAAAAAGATTTTTCACGATTTTTTTTCTTTGACATTGCATGACATGCATTAGTGAGGAAAAAATGTTGTGTGTGAGTCCACATTTTTTTTGTTCTGTGTGTAACAGACTGAAATTAAAAACTTTTCATGAAAAAAAAATGTTTTCATGTGTGAAGCCCAGTAAGTTCTAAAAAAATTTTTTTCATGGGTCAAACAGAGTGAAAACATTTTTTCCACCCGGTTTCACACATGCAAAAAATTATTTTAAAATATAGAAAATGGAGCACCAGAAAAGAAAAAAACAAACTTGCCCCTCAGGGCTTCCACAGTTTCACAGACAAAGAGAAAAAAAATAAGAATTCTCGTGAAAAACATTATTTTTCACTGGACTCGACACTCATGAAAAAACAAAATGTCCACTCTGTTACACACAAAGAAAAAATTAGAATACAAACAAAAAAACAATTTTTTTTCATGTGAATTTTTGTTTTGTTTTTTCTCCGTGTGTGAAACTAAAAAACAGATCTCGTGAAAGCATTTTTTTTCACACGGGTCGACACATAAAAAAACATTTCCACGCATGAAAGTGTTCTTCCCACTCTGTTACACACACAAAAAAATCTTGTGAAAACCTTTTTTTCCACTCGGTTTGACACATGAAAAAAAATATTTTAGAACCTAGAAAATGGAGCATCAGAAAAGAAAAAATTATACTTGCCCCTCAGGGCTCATGTAGTTTCACAGACAGAGAGAAAAAAAAAAAATTCTCCTGATAAACAAAATGTTCGCTCTGTTACACACTGAAAAAAAATTAGAACACGGAGGAAAAAAATTCTCACCAATTTTTTTTTTCACACATGGGAGTTGTTTTAAACAGAGTGGGAAGAGCATTTTTTTTTTAAAGTGGAGCGTCGATCCTCGAGTGCACCGTGGAGGACAGTAAAGGTGGAAAGCTCCTTAAAGCGTCGCACTCGGGGATCGACTCTTCTCGGCTGGCAGGACAGCGACGAGCGGAGCAGGCTACTGCTAGCATGAGTTGTTCAAAAACCTTCTTTTTAGTAAACTCTGTGTACGCAAACGATGTTCTCAATGCTCCTGTTCATGTGTAGAGACCCTGGTGATGCTACGATCAAAGTTTCATGTTGTGTCGAGTCTTCTTAATTTTTTTAAAAATATTGATTTTGATGCTACCGTAATGTTGCCCCGAGCACGCAATTGAAAATGATTTTGACCCGAAAATGAAATTACGGTAAATCTTAAAAGTGGCTTTTTCGTCGTATTTAAGCTTTTACACAAAGGTTTGACTGGGGTACATTCACAAAAAATAGCCTAGTTTGCATTTTGGCGAGAGTTTTACTTTTATAGAAATTAAAAAATCCTCATGAAAAACTTATTTTCACTCTGACACATGAAAAAAATGTCTTAGAACGTACAAACTGGAGAACCAGAAAAAATAATTCTTGTGAAAGCATTTTTTTGCACTCGGCTCAACACATTAAAAAATTTCTCATGAAAAAAATGTTTCACCAGAAAAGACAATAATTGCCCCTCAGGGCTTCCGTAGTTTCACACACAGCGGAAAAAAAACCCAAACTCTTTTTTTTCCACTTAGCTCGACACGTAAAAATATTGATCATAAAGAATTTTTTTAATTTCAGTCTGTTACACACAGAACAAAAATTCTTGTGAAAAACATTTTTCTTCACTCGGAAAAAAAAGATATTTCATGATAATTTTTTTATTTTTCTGTGTCTGTGAAACTACGGAAGCCCTGAGGGGCAGGTATGATTTTTCTTTTCTGGTGCTCCAGTTTCTAAGTTTTAACATATTTTTTTATGTGTGAAACCGGGTGGAAACATTTTTGTTACTGGATTTTTTTTTCATGTGTGAGCCGAGTGGAAAAAGATTTTTCACGATTTTTTTTCTTTGACATTGCATGACATGCATTAGTGAGGAAAAAATGTTGTGTGTGAGTCCACATTTTTTTTGTTCTGTGTGTAACAGACTGAAATTAAAAACTTTTCATGAAAAAAAAATGTTTTCATGTGTGAAGCCCAGTAAGTTCTAAAAAAATTTTTTTCATGGGTCAAACAGAGTGAAAACATTTTTTCCACCCGGTTTCACACATGCAAAAAATTATTTTAAAATATAGAAAATGGAGCACCAGAAAAGAAAAAAACAAACTTGCCCCTCAGGGCTTCCACAGTTTCACAGACAAAGAGAAAAAAAATAAGAATTCTCGTGAAAAACATTATTTTTCACTGGACTCGACACTCATGAAAAAACAAAATGTCCACTCTGTTACACACAAAGAAAAAATTAGAATACAAACAAAAAAACAATTTTTTTTCATGTGAATTTTTGTTTTGTTTTTTCTCCGTGTGTGAAACTAAAAAACAGATCTCGTGAAAGCATTTTTTTTCACACGGGTCGACACATAAAAAAACATTTCCACGCATGAAAGTGTTCTTCCCACTCTGTTACACACACAAAAAAATCTTGTGAAAACCTTTTTTTCCACTCGGTTTGACACATGAAAAAAAATATTTTAGAACCTAGAAAATGGAGCATCAGAAAAGAAAAAATTATACTTGCCCCTCAGGGCTCATGTAGTTTCACAGACAGAGAGAAAAAAAAAAAATTCTCCTGATAAACAAAATGTTCGCTCTGTTACACACTGAAAAAAAATTAGAACACGGAGGAAAAAAATTCTCACCAATTTTTTTTTTCACACATGGGAGTTGTTTTAAACAGAGTGGGAAGAGCATTTTTTTTTTAAAGTGGAGCGTCGATCCTCGAGTGCACCGTGGAGGACAGTAAAGGTGGAAAGCTCCTTAAAGCGTCGCACTCGGGGATCGACTCTTCTCGGCTGGCAGGACGGCGACGAGCGGAGCAAGCTACTGCTAGCATGAGTTGTTCAAAAACCTTCTTTTTAGTAAGCTCTGTGTACACAAATGATGTTCTCAATGCTTGTGTTCATGTGTAGAGACTCTGGTGATGCTACGATCAAAGTTTCATGTTATGTCGAGTCTTCTTAGTGTTTTAAAAATATTGATTTTGATGCTACCGTAATGTTGCCCCGAGCACGCAATTGAAAATGATTTTGACCCGAAAATGAAATTACGGTAAATCTTAAAAGTGGCTTTTTCGTCGTATTAAAGCTTTTACGTGAAGGTTTGACTGGGGTACGTTCACAAAAAATAGCCTAGTTTGCATTTTGGCGAGAGTTTTACTTTTATAGAAATTAAAAAATCCTCATGAAAAACTTATTTTCACTCTGACACATGAAAAAAATGTCTTAGAACGTACAAACTGGAGAACCAGAAAAAATAATTCTTGTGAAAGCATTTTTTTGCACTCGGCTCAACACATTAAAAAATTTCTCATGAAAAAAATTTTTCACCAGAAAAGACAATAATTGCCTCTCAGGGCTTCCGTAGTTTCACACACAGTGAAAAAAAAACCCAAACTCTTTTTTTTCCACTTAGCTCGACACGTAAAAAATATTGATCATAAAGAATTTTTTTTATTTCAGTCTGTTACACACAGAACAAAAATTCTTGTGAAAAACATTTTTCTTCACTCGGAAAAAAACGATATTTCATGATAATTTTTTATTTTTCTGTGTCTGTGAAACTACGGAAGCCCTGAGGGGCAGGTATGATTTTTCTTTTCTGGTGCTCCAGTTTCTAAGTTTTAACATATTTTTTTATGTGTGAAACCGAGTGGAAAAAGATTTTTCACGATTTTTTTTTCTTTGACATTGCATGACATGCATTAGTGAGAAAAAATTGTCGTGTGTGAGTCCACATTTTTTTTTTGTTCTGTGTGTAACAGACTGAAATAAAAAACATTTCATGAAAAAAAAATGTTTTCATGTGTGAAGCCCAGTAAGTTCTAAAAAAATGTTTTCATGGGTCAAACAGAGTGAAAACATTTTTTCCACCCGGTTTCACACATGCAAAAAATTATTTTAAAATATAGAAAATGGAGCACCAGAAAAGAAAAAAACAAACTTGCCCCTCAGGGCTTCCACAGTTTCACAGACAAAGAGTAAAAAAATAAGAATTCTCGTGAAAAACATTATTTTTCACTGGACTCGACACTCATGAAAAAACAAAATGTCCACTCTGTTACACACAGAGAAACAATTAGAATACAAACAAACAAAAAAAAATTTTCCATGTCAATTTTTGTTTTGTTTTTTCTCCGTGTGTGAAACTAAAAAACAGATCTCGTGAAAGCATTTTTTTTCACACGGGTCGACACATAAAAAAACATTTCCACGCATGAAAGTGTTCTTCCCACTCTGTTACACACACAAAAAAATCTTGTGAAAACCTTTTTTTCCACTCGGTTTGACACATGAAAAAAAAAATTTTAGAACCTAGAAAATGGGTCACCAGGAAAGAAAAAATTACACTTGCCCCTCAGGGCTCATGTGGTTTCACAGACAGAGAAAAAAAAAAAAAATTCTCCTGATAAACAAAATGTTCGCTCTGTTACACACTGAAAAAAAATTAGAACACGGAGGAAAAAAATTCTCACCAATTTTGTTTTTCACACATGGGAGTTGTTTTAAACAGAGTGGGAAGAACATTTTTTTTTTAAAGTGGAGCGTCGATCCTCGAGTGCACCGTGGAGGACAGTAAAGGTGGAAAGCTCCTTAAAGCGTCGCACTCGGGGATCGACTCTTCTCGACTGGCAGGACGGCGACGAGCGGAGCAAGCTACTGCTAGCATGAGTTGTTCAAAAACCTTCTTTTTAGTAAGCTCTGTGTACACAAATGATGTTCTCAATGCTCCTGTTCATGTGTAGAGACCCTGGTGATGCTACGATCAAAGTTTCATGTTATGTCGAGTCTTCTTAATTTTTTTAAAAATATTGATTTTGATGCTACCGTAATGTTGCCCCGAGCACGCAATTGAAAATGATTTTGACCCGAAAATGAAATTACGGTAAATCTTAAAAGTGGCTTTTTCGTCGTATTTAAGCTTTTACGTGAAGGTTTGACTGGGGTACATTCACAAAAAATAGCCTAGTTTGCATTTTGGCGAGAGTTTTACTTTTAAGGAAATTAAAAAATCCTCATGAAAAACTTATTTTCACTCTGACACATGAAAAAAATGTCTTAGAACGTACAAACTGGAGAACCAGAAAAAATAATTCTTGTGAAAGCATTTTTTTGCACTCGGCTCAACACATTAAAAAATTTCTCAGGAAAAAATTTTTTCACCAGAAAAGACAATAATTGCCTCTCAGGGCTTCCGTAGTTTCACACACAGCGAAAAAAAAACCCAAACTCTTTTTTTTCCACTTAGCTCGACACGTAAAAATATTGATCATAAAGAATTTTTTTTATTTCAGTCTGTTACACACAGAACAAAAATTCTTGTGAAAAACATTTTTCTTCACTCGGAAAAAAAAGGGGCAGGTATGATTTTTCTTTTCTGGTGCTCCAGTTTCTAAGTTTTAACATATTTTTTTATGTGTGAAACCGGTCGGAAACATTTTTGTTACTGGATTTTTTTTTCATGTTTGAGCCGAGTGGAAAAAAGATTTTTCACGATTTTTTTTCTTTGACATTGCATGACATGCATTAGTGAGAAAAAATTGTCGTGTGTGAGTCCACATTTTTTTTTTGTTCTGTGTGTAACAGACTGAAATTAAAAACTTTTCATGAAAAAAAAAATGTTTTCATGTGTGAAGCCCAGTAAGTTCTAAAAAAAATGTTTTCATGGGTCAAACAGAGTGAAAACATTTTTTCCACCTGGTTTCACACATGCAAAAAAATATTTTAAAATATAGAAAATGGAGCACCAGAAAAGAAAAAAACAAACTTGCCCCTCAGGGCTTCCACAGTTTCACAGACAAAGAGTAAAAAAATAAGAATTCTCGTGAAAAACATTATTTTCCACTGGACTCGACACTCATGAAAAAACAAAATGTCCACTCTGTTACACACAGAGAAACAATTAGAATACAAACAAAATTTTTTTTTTCTTTCCTGTGAATTTTTGTTTTGTTTTTTCTCCGTGTGTGAAACTAAAAAACAGATCTTGTGAAAGCATTTTTTTTCACTCGGGTCGACACATAAAAAAAAAATTCTCATAAAAAAACATTTCCACGCATGAAAGTGTTGTGTGTTTGTGAAAACCTTTTTTTCCACTCGGTTTGACACATGAAAAAAAAAATTTTAGAACCTAGAAAATGGAGCATCAGAAAAGAAAAATCCCACTTGCCCCTCAGGGCTTCCGTAGTTTCACACACAGGAAAAAAACACTAAATAATTCTTGTGAAAGCATTTTTTTCACATGAAGAAAAATGTTCTCATGGAAAAAAAAAGGTCACTCTGTGTCACACATGACATTTGTTCCCCACTCTGAAAAGAACAAAACTAGTGAAAAACTTTTTTTTTTTAAACAGAACACAGGCAGATTAAAAGAACATGTTCACCTTTCATCTTTTGTATTTATTTGTCTGTTTTGCGGCACGTGTTGTCAAATTGGTGAAAATGTTTTATTCATTTGATGTTGTTTCATCTATTTGTTTAATTTAGTCACAGTGGGAGAGCTTGACGTAAATTTTCTCCTTTTATTACAAAAACATTGTTGACATTCAATTTACAGTTACATAAAACCCTGATGTTTAGTGTCAGTTCACTCAAACTCCCTCTTGACATGTAGTGAGTGCTTCTCTGTGTGAGCAGGTGAGGACGGTCAGCCTGTCAGGGGCCAGAAGGGGGAGGCAGGTCCGTTGGGCCCCCCGGGACGGCCTGGGATGAAGGGTGACGTGGGTCTAGCGGGGCGTCCTGGTGAAAGAGGCCGGCCGGGGGAGAAGGGGAGACCCTTCAACCCTTCAAGCCAGCAGAAATCCTTCTTCTCCTACAAACGGATGATATCTCAAGTACCAGAGGTCGACGCTGCCATGAACTTCAACAGGTCAGTGCTGTGTAAATACTTCTGTTGTATCCAACATGCAGGACTACATCAGAAACACTCAAAGTGTGTTGGTGCTCTTCCCACAGGCAGATCTTGCCCGACCTGGATCAACAGTTTCAAGGGGAACTGCTGACGAACGGAACGTTCACGTGTGTCGTCAAAGGCATCTATTTCTTCAGTTACCACGTTTCAGCACGGAGCAGAGTGAGTCTGAAGAGTTTGTACCTGATCTGTGGATCTGTCAGTCCATGTCATCATGTCGATTAGCTTCATTTTGTCTTCTAGAGCTGGATTTAACCAGCGGTCGATACTCTGTGGCACTTTCTGTATTTCTGTAAAATACACTTGGACCCTCACCCCTCAGTGGATGTCGATGTCTCTTTCTGTGTCGAGGTGCGACACTGAAAACCTGATGCCTGCGCTTCTCGCTGTATTTGTTGTCTTATTCCAGGTGTGTCTGAGGCTGATGAAGGGAGGCGACGGTCACATGACGATGTGTGACACATCCGAAGGTTTCCTGGTCACCTCCGGCTCGGCGGTCCTGGACCTGGAGGTCGGAGACACGGTCTCACTGGAGGCAACCAGGTACAACAGCATCGTCACGAGCCAGAGCAGCACCAGCCACATCTTCACCGGCTTCCTGATCTTCCCCACCGCCTAAAGCCTCTGATCCATGACATCAGTGTTACATGATGACATCATAACCCAACAGACTTTTTGAGGATATTTTAAGGTCGATTAAATGAAATATGTCTTCTGTAACAGTACAAAGATCAGCAGGAAGGACCATGTATCAGTGTTTTTGAATGTTTTAGCCCATTAACAACATAAAGTGTGTACTTTGAATTACTGACGTGCATTCTCCAAAAACTTCCCATAGATTTTTGGTTATTTTTGTACAATAAATCCATCACAGCGAACAATTCATCGGCTTCATTCAACTGTTTTCATGCATTTTAAAAGTATACAGAAGATCAGGGTGTTGGTGTCATCTTTTTTCCTGTTTTATTTGAAGGTTTTATCCTTGTGTCATGTTTTGCGTTGTACTTCCTGTCATTGTCTTCTCCCACCTTCTTTCTGTTTCATATGTTAATTCAGCTTGTTCAATAAAGTTTGCTTTTGTTTGGTCTTCCCACCTGTCTGTCTCAGGCCTCATCTACACGTACACGATTCATTTTATAAACAGGGTTTGGAAAAAAAAGTTATCTCTGTCCATACAACGCACCTGAAAACACATATCTCATGGCCATTAACATTCAGCGTGCTCATGCTGTTAACAGGAAGTAGATTGCCTAGACCGAATCAGGTGACGTCTTGGTAACAACAGTGTCTTCTGGGTAGAAAACTGGCCGTTGATTTAAATCATGGAGATGTGAGACATTGGTAAACTTATCATTTTCAGCCGTAACTGAAACTTTTTAAGATATTTAGTTAAACATGTTGGTCCAACCTCTTATTAATGAGCTGAGACAGCATCAAACATTCAGTTTACAGGAAACGTTTTGAAACAGCTTTGAATTAACTTGTATTTAATCTAATGAGTGGTGCAGGGGACTCCTACCCAGAAGCCTCTAGTGTCGCCCTCGTCTCACTCAGTGGGGTTAACACAACCCTGTTCATTCAAAATCAGTGATGGAAGTACTTTTACTCAACTACTCTACTTACGTACAATTTTGGAGTATTTGTACTTTTCTTGAGTATCTCCATTTTCTGCTACTTTACACTTCCTCTCACTAAATTTTGAGTGCTAATGAGTGCATGTTTAAATTAAATTATTTTATCAACAACCTGATAAAAGAAAAAAAAAAACATATTCCAATTATCACAAAAATGCAGAATATTGCATCCGATAATTGTCCAGAACGATAATCGATCGACCCATACTATATACATACATGTAAATATATGTCTTTTAATTTTACTTTTGACACTGAAGTACATTTAATATGATACTTTCAGACTTTTACTACTTTACTTTACTCAAGAGCTATTTGTATGGATGTCTTTCACTTTTACCAAAGTAATATTTAAAGATTCATCTTTACTTTTACTCAAGCATGACTTGTGGGCACTTTGTACAGCGCTGTTGGAAAGAGAACTTTAGTTATGATCTACAGTTAGCGGGGTCGTGCTATAATTCGACACCTTGCGCAGTTTGTTTGTGCTTATGGACACCTGCAACATTCAGCAACCGTCTCAACGGCTGGTGCCCCCTAGTGGACGCATCAAGAAGACACTGTAGATGTTCAGGTTAAGAATAAAAGTACAAACAAACAAAAGCTTCGCTTTTTACTAAATACCATGAATAAAGCACAGTCTACTGTGTCTCCCATTTGTAGCTCCCTAATTTTACATCTTCATGGCAGTTGTGTGTTAGTTCTCTGGTTTCAGGTTGTGCGAGATCAGAAACAGAAAACATAACAGAACATTTTGTTGTGCTTTCTTCCTGCCTCCTCCTGATGACGGAAACAAGTTATGAACCACAAAGAAATTAGTAGTTTCTCAGACCGGACCACAAACAGCAAAAGATGTAGGATACAGGAAATGCGCACAATGTTGCATTAGTATCTTTAATCAAAGACCGAAGGCAACATTAACCAGTGAATCAAACATGTCCACTTCCAGTGAAAGTAAATATCTGACATTATCAGCTATTCTGACACAGTAACATTTTTTAAGTAAATCTTTTCCTTGAGTTTTCAGCTGTTGGCGATGTATTCAACAAACCAAAGATAAAACGTATTTGTAGAACAACAATGCAGATATATTGGACCAAAGTCTAAAACAGCTGGAAATCTGTCACCAGAATCGCTTCAATGACGAAAATATCCTTTCATTACATACTTATCTTTGGTGAAGTGACACGCCTGGCACTACAACAGTGTCTGACACATCGATGAGGAATCCACCAGGTGGAGTCACTTCACTGGTCACCTGAGATGGCAAATATCAAGTCATGCTCCCAGTGGGGGCAGATTTAGACTCAACAGAGCCACAGAAATGAGTCTTAAAACCCAGATTGAGTTAAGATTTGTGTACTTCCTCTTCCCTCACCTCAAAGTCATTGGGTTTTTTTGAGTGGGTTTTTGCCTGAAATAAGTTCTGTGGTTATTTCCAGTTTGCTCCAGAACATGAAATACGTCACTAAAGACCAAACACTGTTGGATATATACTCATCTGTTACTGCTCTGTTCCACTGTCACACGGATCTCACACGGTAATATCCTCACTTCGCCCTCAGCGATAATGAAGGGAAACATCCTCTCAGTAAACGTGTGTCTAAAGGTGTGTAGGTGTGTGTTGGTGTCAGGATCAGAGAAAGACAACCGTCCTCTGTCCCAGTCCAGCTCCACTCTGACCCTCCGGAGGTTTTCCACTGAGACGTGCGTGAGGTGACCTGGTCGTGACCGTGCCATGTATTTACCATTATGAAACATCAGTACCCATAAACCCGACTTTACCACTCCCTTCCTCTGGACAGACTTGGCTAACAAACCCAGTGACCAGCAATGACCGTCTCCAACCTCGACATCCCAGCTGCGAGTCCCTGAGTTAAAGCCCTCAGAGCCCACGACGTAAAAGGAAGAGTCAAACCTCTCTGGATTATCAGGAAGCTGCTGTTCCTCTACTTTTTTCAAACTGGTCAGATCTTCAGACAGGAGGAGTTGTGGAAAAGCAGTGTTTGGGTCCAGAACCACAGGAGTGTAGGAGACCGTCTCCTTCAGCTTGTTCCAGATGTTGAAGCTCAGGTTGCCCAGGTGTTTGGCCACGTCTATCAGAGCTCCTGAGGGCCGCTGTGGATCCTCCAGCAGGGGGCGCTGCTGGACTCTTTCCACTGCAGCCTTGTAGTTGTGCAGGAATGACAAGTCTTCAGCTTTTAGATCGTCCTCTGTGGCTTTGACTGCGTCTGAGAGAGCTGCTATGTCTTTACTCAGAGCTTCAGTCTTCTTCTTCATCATCTGACTCTTCTGCTCCTCTTCCTCCCTCAGTGCAGCCAACCTGGTCCCCTCTTCATTAACAAGGAACTGGTGAAGCTTCTTAAACTGCTCCTTGATCTGACCCTCTGTGTGTCGGGCCTGGTGCTGAATGTGTTCTGCCGTTTGTTCAAACTCCACCTTAACTTCTTCAAAAACCTTTAACTTCTCCTTTAATGACTTCAGAGTGTCCTGAAGTTTCTTGTGTTGTCGTGCAGCTTCATCGATGGGTCTGAATGTGTGGTTGGTGTGTTTTTCTGAGTCCCTGCAGACGAGACACACCGGCTGCTGATGGTCCAGACAGAAGAGCTTGAGTTTCTCAGAGTGCAGACTGCAGAGACCATCTGAAGCTTTCTGGTCTCTCTCCAACAAGAAGGCCTCACACAGGTTCTTTAACACCAGACTAACAGGTGGTTTTCCCTTTGAACATACTGTTTTACAAACTGGACACTCCCGTGATCGTTTCTCTCTCCACCAGTTCTTCAGACAGTCTTTACAGAAGCTGTGAGTACATGACAGGACAACAGGATGCTTAAAGATGTCATGACAGACGGGACAGCAGAGATCCTCCTCTAATCTGGAGGCCATTTTGTCTCCGTGTGAGGCTGAAAAAACAGCAGACAGAACGTACACTCAGTCATGTTCTGTTAATTTCACTTTATACTATGATACATTTTAGGTTACATACTATTTGTATTTTCCACTTTTTCCCAATTATCTACCATATCATGCCAACATGTCATACTGTTATTTCACCACTTTGTCACTAGAACTTATTTTGTCTTTGAGGTGCTGTAATATTTATTTGCATAACACATTTAGACAACTTAAAGTGCCTTACAGGGGCACAAAACTAAGCTAAAAGACATAACATTAGCATTTTAAAGACATTTAAAACAAGTAGGAAGACATCAAGAAACAAAACAGTTTCCACTATTTCAGTTTGACACTACAGTGAAGTTGGTTTTAAGTTGGACATTTCAAGTGCACCCGTATTACAGACTTTACAGTAAACACATGGAGAAGACTGCTACAACGTGTACTGACTTCCTGTTTTCACAATAAAAATGTGGGATATTTGAAGCAGAGATACTGTGTTTAAATCTATTGAGACGTTATGGAGCTAAAATGCTAATATTTATGTATAGCCTAAAAATTAATAAAATTATGAACAGATAGAACAGACAGAAAATGCTAATATTAGCATTTTAGCTCAATAGCTTCCAGGTCATGTGATCAATTGACTCAAAATCAGTGTGGGATCATGTAACTACACTGGCTGCATGAGATACGCCTCTTGTTTTTACATTTTACATCTTTAAATATTTTTTATTAATTTTTATTAATTTTTACGTGTAAATATTAGCATGTTAGCTCAATAGCTTCCAGGTCATGTGATCAATTGACTCAAAATCAGTGTGGGATCATGTAACTACACTGGCTGCATGAGATACGCCTCTTGTTTTTACATCTTTCAATATTTTTTATTAATGTTTATATGTAAATATTAGCATTTTAGCTCAATAGCTTCCAGGTCATGTGATCAATTGACTCAAAATCAGTGTGGGATCATGTAACTACACTGGCTGCATGAGATACACCTCTTGTTTTTACATCTGTTCATAATTTTCATTAACTTTTAGGCTACATGTAAATATTAGCCTTTTAGCTGAATAGCTTCTCAATAGCTTTAAACACAGCATCTCTGCTTTAAATATCCCACACTTTTATTTTGAAAACAGGAAGTCGGTACACGCTGTAGCCGTCTTCTCCCGAATGTCTGTCGAATATCCAACTTCAAACCAACTTCACTGAAGTCCCTCTGACAGTGACCTCCCACCTCCTCTCGTCTACTACCGAGTTTATAGTAACACAACACTTGTCTCTACTCCACGTACATTACACCTCCTTCAGTATGAAACCGGCTCGCTGAAGTAGTTTGAGGAATGTAAACGTTACAGTACTTTTTATCCAGAAAGACGCAGCTCCCCCGTTCACTTAATTTGTGTACAGTCCAACATGGCGGCCGCGGAGCGTTAGCGTCACTAACCGCAGCAGCGTGAGTCTCCACTTCTCTCTGTTACTGATGGACTCACTCAGAAGACGTTTTTAGGCTGGAGGAGGTGAATATGATCTGTGTTGTTGTTCAGTCTTCTTCTTCTACTACTTCTTCTTCTTCTTCTGTAGTTAGGCAGACTGGACACAGCTATGGTGTGTTGCTGCCCCCACTGTTTGTTATTAAGACCTACGTCTAATCCTTTTGTACAATCCTGTTTTATGAAGATAGTCCATATATATTACGTCAAACAAAACATAAAATCAACATTGAGGGGAAGAACATTATTACGTATTTTGAATTCAAAGATAAGAAACTATGTACTATAGCCAACCTTTATATTTTATTAGGAAAATTTCAGAATTCTTCACCATCATTTAAATTGTTTTTGATTGAGGTTGATTATTATTTTAAGTCTCTTAAATTAATTACAAATGAGAAATGTATATCAATAATGAAAATACACTCAAAAATATTTAACCAATAATCTGTCACAACAATTATAATTGCAATTTTCATGGATTACAAGAACTGTCACCGAGATATTTCTTCTTTTTATTTGTTTATTATATTTTATTTATTTGTTTATTGTTAATCTGTTTATTTCCTTCTTTGGCTTAATTCTTAGATCGATATTTGTACACCTGTATTGTTACTAGTCAGTTTGAACACAGAAACATCAGAAACAATCACAACACACAGTTTTGACATTTTTCATGTTTTATTCAAACGTTTGTATAGAAATGATGAAGCGCTGCCTGAAGTGACCTGATACACTACAAGTGCATCATCAGTGAACAACAGAAACATCAGTGTGTAACTGGACCTGACAGACTGCCTGAGCACCTGGAAACATAATTAAGCACCAATACAGGCTCGTCCCAAATAATGCCAACAAATATAAAAGTCACATTATATTTACTTGTAGCTGCAAAGTGTTCACACTGACTGACAGTGTTAACAGCAGGCTTTAGTTCAGTGAGGTCTGATGGTTTTAAAGCACATGTGGAGCTCAGTCAGCAGCTTTAAAGGGGAACTACCGTTTTTTACAACCTGGACCTTATTTCTAGCATAAAATACGATCATTTACTCACCCAGATAACTGTGGTGTCATCATTATCTGCCACGAAACTAGTTCATTTCACCAATATTTTGTTATGATACGCTAGTGCTATTCCCCTCTGAGTTGCCTGTTATCAACATCCGGGGTCTGTAGGTTGACCTACTAACCTCTGACCTGGATGATGTCATCTCTGAAAGCTGTTCGCACCCGCGACAGCCGGCTTGTTTACCTGTAGTTTGCTACTGCTAGTTTTTTGCAACATGGCTGAATATTTTTCCGATTCTGAGCTGGTGGACGATGACTTTGTTTATGATGGACGTCCTTACCGTTTTCAGCCAGAGTACAAGGATGAGGAGCTCGTTGAAAGGAGGATGCGGAGGCAGAGAGAGGGGAACAGCTGGCCAAAGAACAACAAACGGCTGCGGCTAGGCTAAACGGCTAGGTCAACCTACAGACCCCGGATGTTGGTAACAGGACTCAGAGGGGAATAGCACGAGCGTATCATAACAAAACATTGGTCAAATGAACTAGTTTCGTGGCAGATAATGCTAATAGAGGCTGCGCTTCGGTGCCCCGTCACTCGCATTATATGGATATACGCGGCGCTACACTGGATCTAATTTCGTCCAAACGACTTCAAATGACACCAAAGTTATCTGGGTGAGTAAATGATCGTATTTTATGCTAGAAATAAGGTCCAGGTTGTAAAAAACGGTATTTCCCCTTTAAGCACTACAAGCAGTCTGATAATATTTGGTCAATAGACGGCATTTATACAGCACTGCTGCCCCTCATTCATCCATTCACTCACTCACTCACTCACTCACTCACCGATGGCAGTAAGCTACCATACAAGGTGCTGGTCTGACCATCAGGAGCAGTTTGGGCTTCAGCCTGTTGCTCAAGGACACTTGGACATGTGGACGGGAGGAGCCGGGGATCGAACCACCGACGTGTGACGGCACTTTTTTGGTCCGAGCCCCTCGGTTCTGAACACTTATATAAAACTTGGACGGCCTTGTTCTGGTTTCATCAAGTCCCCAATGGCAGGATTCTGTGTTGACCTGGACACTATTTGTGACTGAGTGCTGTGAGATAAAGGAGAGGACTGTTAGTTAGTTAGTTAGTTGAGGGAGCAGACATGCTGTGATCTCACTGTCTGTGATCTGGATGAGGTTCAGGACATGAGGACGGTTCAGGGACAGATTGTTGCCGTGGTAATGGGACATAGTGATGAAGGCAGAATGAGCTACATGCACATCGTCACCCAAACAACCTTCCTTTGCTGCCATCACAACTATCTGCTTCAACACAACCCCAATCCTGACCTGAACCTCAGATTCATTTTAATGTTAAAACCAGGTTTTACTTCTCCAACTGAAATAAGTGACCAGACAAAATGTCCTCACCGTCATCCAGCATAGACAGACAGACAGACAGATATATAGATATATAGATAGACAGACAGACAGACAGACAGATAGACAGACAGACAGATATATAGATAGACAGACAGACAGACAGACAGATACAGTAGATAGATAGATAGATAGATAGATAGATAGATAGATAGATAGATAGATAGATAGACTTTACTGATCCCAAGCTGGGAAATTAAAGTGTAGCAGCAGCATTACACACAGAGACAATGACAACACAATGATATATAATATAAAATATAATAATAAAAAATAATATAATATAAAAAATGTATATATATATATATATATATATATAAATATGTATAAAAACGTATAAAATAAGCAGTATTGATTGTGGTGCAAAATAAAATATAAGGTGCAGTGAACAGATGAGGTGCAGAACAGTGAACAGTGTAAAACATATAAAGTTCGTAGAGACAAAAGACTCAAAAGAGTCGAGCCTGAGACCGAGTACAGAGCCAGCCTTCCTGATGATTTTATCAAGTCTGTTAGTGTTAGGGGGTTAGGGTTAGTAATAATACTAATGTTAGTGTCGCTGGCTCTGATGCTGCTGCCCCAACACACAGCAGCAAAGAAAATGGCGCTGGCAACAACAGACTGGTAGAAGATCTCCAACATCTCGCTGCACACGTTGAAGGATCTCAGCTTCCTCAGGAAATAGAGTCTGCTCATCCCCTTCTTGTACACAGCCTCGGTATTAGTTTTCCAGTCCGGTCTGTTGTTGATCACCACTCCCAGGTACTTGTAGTCGTCCACCTCTTCCACCACCTCCCCCTGATCCATAGTGGCTGTGAAGGCATCTTCTTCTTCCTGAAGTCAATCACCATCTCTCTGGTCTTGTTGACATTCAGCCTCAGGTGATTCTGTTCAGACCACTCAACAAAGTTGTCTACCAGTGTGCTGTACTCCCCCTCCTCTCCCTCTCTTACACACCCGACTACAGCTGAGTCATCAGAAAACTTCTGCAGGTAACACAACTCAAAGTTGTACTGAAAGTCAGTGGTGTACCAGGTGAAGAGGAAGGGAGAAAGCACAGTTCCCTGTGGAGCTCCTGTATCACTGACCACCACATCAGACAGGACACTGCCCAGACGGACAAACGGTGGCCTGCCTGTCAGGTAGTCAGTAATCCAGGAGATCCATGCGTCGTCAACACCCATCACCTGCAGCTTCTCACCCAGTAGCAGAAGTTGTATGATGTTGAAAGCACTGGAGAAATCAAAGAATGTGATCCTCACAGTGCCTCCTCCACCATCCAGGTGCATATGGGCTCGTTGCAGCAGGTAGATGACAGCATCATCGACTCCTAAATGAGGCTGATAGGCAAATTGCAAAAGGGCCAGAAACGACCTCACCTGTGGCCTCAGCTGGGCTAAGACCAGTCTCTCCAGGACCTTCATCACATGAGATGTGAGGGCGACTGGTCTGTAGTCTGCCGGGTCGGATGGTCTCGACTTCTTGGGGACTGGAACCAAGCAGGATGTCTTCCACAGCATTGGGACTTTCTCCAGACTCAGGCTCAGGTTGTACAGATGTCCCAGTACAGGAGACAGCTGGCTGGCACAGGTCTTCAGGATCCTGGGTGTGATGCCATCAGGGCCTGCAGCCTTTCGCTGATGTAGTCTTTCCAGCTGCCTCTTAACCTGGCCTGTAGTCACCGTTGGGCGGGGGTTGGTACAGATGTCTTCAGTGGAGGAGGAGGAGGAGGAGGAGGAGGAGGATGTGGGGGGGTGTCGGAGGGGTGGCAGGAGGTGAGCTAAACCTGTTAAAAACCTGGTTCAACTGAGACTCAAACTGTTGCTGACTGGTTTTTATCAATTAGGGTTCCCTGTGAAGTGTCTCCTTGTTCGTTGGTTGTGACTGGTGTTGAACCTGCTCAGAAGGAAACAAAACAAAGTTATACTCAACAAAATCCCAAAAGTCTTGATCCTACTCTGAGTATAAATACACACAGAATGATTAATGTCAGTGAGGATAAAACAACTCAAGACTCTGAACATCAGATACATATAAAGAATAAGTTGTGGTGTCTGTTCATCATGAAATGTTGATATAATATTTAATCTTACCTTCAGCACACATGTGTCTGATGCGAAGCTTGATGTAAAGCAGAACAGCATACCCAAATGAAATGAGGCCGAATACCATGAGAGCAACCATCCATCCACTCATCCCTGAAACAGATGAACAGTGAGAGCATCAGTCAGAGTGTCAGTGCAGGTGATAAACAGCAGACTGGACCTCACAGCTCACACAGAACAACTAAAGGTGAGTCTGCTCCTGAAACCTGAACTTGTTTCACATGAAAACTCCACTGGGATGAACGTGAGCAGGAACAGTGATGTTAGCTCTGATCTCAGGTCCAGTTTCCTCCTGCTGGGCTCCACAGCTCAGAGGCTGCTTCTGGTTCTGGTCCCAGCAGTGAAGAAATAAATGGACTTAGTTACATTCATCACTTTGATCTGACAGTAAAAACACAGGATCATCTGATAAAATATAAAACTTCTTCACAACACTTTTACTGATACTTTTACACTTTTACTTGTAACAGAGTATTTTTACTTTGTGTTTCTGCTTCTGTCACTTCAGTAAAGTATCCGAGTACTTCTTCCACCACTGACTACTGTCCAGAAACATGAAGGTTAAAATCACTGTGAGCTTCTTGGTGCTGGTCGGCTCCACAGTTATTGGGCCTGATGGGAGCAGATCAACACACAGTCACAGGTTTTATGAAGCGTGAGTCTGTCGAAGCTCCGACTATTAAACATAAATATACTTTAACTCATTTTCTGTTACACTGAAATAACATAAAAATGTGTTATAAAATAATGAACATGTGCTCCTCTTGTGTTATCAGAGTTCAACTGTGTCAGTGATACAAACACATGTAGTAAACAACAAGCTCAACTGTGTGTCGCACTACATCCTGTACATACATACATACATTTAACTAGGCTGAGTATAAAAAAAGCATGTGTGTGTGTGTGTGTGTGTGTGTGTGTCATTTCTATAAAGGAATTTTTTAAAGTTAAAATTTCAGTTTAAAACGTTTAAACTTATTTACATATTAAATCACAACTAGGAAGAATCTCACCCTCAATATGCACAGAGGACACAGCAGCAATCCGATGGCTGTATTTCTCCTGCGTAGCTACACAGCTGTAGTTGTCGGACTTGTTCACATATATCTTGATAGTGATGTATGAACGACCTCCTCTTAATGAGATCTGCGGCTGCGCATTAAGAGTGTGACCAGCACCGTTCTTCCACTCTACTGTAGGAAGTGGATCACCGTGAGCTTCACACTGCAGCCGATACCAGGTCGGTCGAGCATTAAGTGTCCTCAAATTTGGCTTTGGCGCCAAACCTGTGAACACATTATGAACAACAGATTACAAAGAGACAGTTTCAGCATCATTAATGTAACATTGGGATTTAGTTCATCCACACTCTGCTTGTATACAGTTTACAGTGTGAAGAGAAAAACACAATAAAAGCCTCCAGCATCATTTTATGGGACGATATTTCAAACATTTTAAACTGTTTCCAGTTTGAGGCAGACACACAAATACAGTGAACTTGTTAAACTGAACTGTAAAGATTGTAATAAAATATGAAACATAGTGTTCAAAGGTAAAAACACACCTGATGTGTCACATGTTAGTGAGAACTACTTTAATTATGCTGCCTGAAAGAAAAATTAACCAGAAAGTTAGTTGAACTTCTGCCAAGAGAAGGTTGTGAAAGAGTTTTAAGCATATTTTCATGATTATAAAAAATAGTCCGTGTTGGGGAGACTTAAACTACATGTAGTTGAACTAGTTTAACTACAATTTGCTGTAATTTGCTGGTAGTTGCGTATTTTTTTGTAGTTTAACTACTCAATTTACAAACTACAGTTTTGGCCAATAACCTGAAATATTTTTTTTTTATAAAAAATATAAATTTTGTTTTTCTTTGAAAAAAAAAAGCATGAAACACATCATGACATGCTAAGCCTACGCTGCCTCTGATTGGCTCGCCCTGGCAGCACTCACATGCTTCACAGAGTGGGCGGGTCTTTGAGCCGAGGAAGGCAGTGCTCATATGGCACAAGCACTGATGGACAGTTCAGTGTATCTTTACGCTAAAGGAGGAAACGAAAGGCAACATTGAAGCATTCAGCATTTCCCTGATGGAACCTGATGAAGCTCTTTGTACCAAAACATTATTAAATTAATTCCTGATTGAGGTCAACAGTGTGCAGGAGTTGTTGTCCTGAGTTAGGGAACCTCAAAAAGACCATATGATGGCTGCCGCTGTGTCAGAGCTCGTGTCAGGTGAAGAATATCAGGTGAAGTTTGATGATGACGAGTATATTGATGATGTCAGAGGCTTAAAATGTCACTGCTGCTTCAGAAAGAGCTTCTTTCAGCTTACAGCAAAACTGTTTGATCATTACTGAGATAAAAAAAGAATAAAAGGAATATTGTGATGTTGGGACTCAGAAGGATCGTGACATAAATATTAAACATGAAGTTAAAATTCATGAACCCAGAATGAACCTGGGACTAAACTACATTAATAAAGTAGATTACATTATTCTGTCACGTCAGTAAAAAGACTTTATATGGAGGCTTTTTGGGAAATGCAGTAATTAATTATCTTACTTCTTCATGTAATTAGACAATGTGAATAAAAGCATTAGATTTAATAACACACAGGCTTCTTGGACTTAAAAGATGTTGTTGTATAACTATAATATAATAAACGTGTCCACCTTTAAGTGACGAGTGATCCCAGTCAGTTCAACACAGAGAGGTTCAGGCCCACAGATGTTAGTGTTCAGACTGACAGGCCTGAGAAGACATTTACAGAAACACCTGCAGAGGTGGAGAGTGACGTCATCACAATCAGGACTCACCTGGGATGTTTTCACCTGTTCTGTCTCTTATCACAGAGCGCTTTGGTCGATCTAAAAGGGAAAACACAACACAACAATAGTGTCAGAGTGATTATATGATCACACCAACATGGAAAACATGTGATGTGGGAAATAAGCTGGATATAATGTAGTGAGTTAAAGCAGGAATATAACCAGAAGACCTGCAGCTGGTGCAGAATAAAACTAATTAATATTAATGTCTTCGCAATATCAATGTATCTGATAGTTGTGGATTTAATATCTCCAGCTGTCTCTACACTACAGCATATAGCCGAAGCTAATCAGTAATGAACCTCATCAAGAACTCATCATCAGCTGATGATTGATCGATAACGTGTCTCCCAGTCTGTCCTGTGGTCACTCATTATCTACTATATAGTTTATCATTAACGAGTCATTAACTGGTCCTTCCTGGTTCATTCCTTAATAACTGCTCACATCAGTGTTGGACCTGTTGTTGAGTGTCAAACATCAGCAGGCTCCTGCAGTGTGAGCAGTGCTGGAGGTTTTCTGTTTCTCTCCCTCTCTCATCATGACTGCTTGTCATTGAAGGTGATTGGACGAGGGGGGGTCCAGAACATGCGTGGGTGGGACTCCTGGCCTCTGTAGCCTATCAGAGGGCCACTGGGCCAGGTATTGTTTGGACCGACAAGCCAGTGGGCCTCTGCTGTGTCTGCAGGCTGCAGCGGAGCTCTGTGGGCCGGGAGAGACACCATGGAGAGGCGAGGCAAGCAAAAAATAAATAAACAAATGAAAAATAAAAAATAAAAAACGGGCGGCCATCGGCCCATTATTGATCGGCCCACCGGGAAAAGTCCCGGTACTCCCAATGGCCAATCCGCCCTGAAGGTTTCATGTCTGCACGAGGTTTTCTGTGAAACTGTGCGTGTCTGCAGCAGGATGGAGACGACGCCCACTCACGCACGCACGCACACGCACACGCACACAGCAGTGATGACGACATCACTACAGAGCATTACGAGATTAAACCTCAGCATCATCCAGCTGTAATTCTTCTGTAATCGATCCAATCAATACTATCGATGAGTGCTGATCATCAAGGGTGCGTGTGACGTCACAGCGCGCCGAGCAGGTGTCTCGTACGCACTAAAGCAGGAAGCAGCTGATGAACATCCAGCATGTTTCCACATTGTTCCGCTGTTCAGATGAAATAAAGTGAGAATGAAAAACTCTCAGTGAGTGATGATCAGTTTTCTTACCGTCTCCAGCAGCAGACGTTTCTCCAGAGCAGCTCAGCAGACAGAGACACACGAGAGGAACAAGCTCCATAGTTGTCGATGTCCTCTGAGGACTTCACCACACTGATGATGTCTCTATGTGATGGAGCTTCACACGCTCCTCAACACCCTGACTGCTTCATCACAACCTGTTTCTGCTCCTCAGCCTGCAGCTGCGCCACTTCCGGTACAAACCTTTCAGAATAAAAGCGCCATCACCAGGCCTGCAGCTGCCATCGTATTTTGTCTGGGTGTTGTCCCACTGAGGGAAGTAACGAAGTACAAATACTTTGTTACTGTACTTGAGTAGATTTTTCAGGTGTCTGTACTTCACTGAGGGACGTTTGACTTTGTCTCCATTAATAACAAATATCTGCAGGTACATTTTGGTAATCTGGGACATTATTTGAACTTTTGACTCTGGAGACATTTGTGACATTAATCTAACACAGTAAACACACATGATACCTTTCTGCAACCCTGAAGATGTTTTAAGATCACAGCAGAAGAAAATATGTAGATATCATACCTAGAGGAGATATGCCTCATCTATCAGTGAGCATTGTGCAAAGAAAAAAAAAAAAAAAAAATGTGTCTGAATTTGATTTGATAATATGGGTCACTTAAAAATTAGGACAGAAGGAGCTCAAAACACTTCAGTCAAACAGCAGCAGGTGGCGCTAATGTCTCTGACAGGTTTCACTTCCTGTGGCTGCTTGATGAAGAGAGACACCTGGTGCAGAGCAGCAACAGGAGATGTTTGGTTTGCATGAACAGTTAACGCTCCAGCTGTGAGAATAAATAAATGATAGTAAATAAAACATGGAGCTGTTTCTCTCTCAGATGCTTTGACCTCATCAACAGCTGTTACCTCTGGCAGCAGAACATCAAGTCCCTGTTCTCAATCCTGCTGACAAAGTCCTGAGAAGAAGCAGCCGTCAGCAGGTCTGGATCATGTTATCTCCTCACAGACTCAGGCCTCGTCACACAGACATGAGGATTTCTTTACATTCAGCTGTAATCTCCATTCATGAAGCTGTCAGGGAGGTAAACTGTCTCTAGAAACTTGTTTTAAAGAGGATTTATCTGCTCTGTTGTCTCTTTGGTGTCCTGACAGCTGCTGTAAAATACAGATCATCTCAGAATCACACCCAGATATTAAAATCACTTTTATTTCTTTGATCACAGTTTGAACACAGAAACATCAGAAACAGTCACAACACACAGTTTTGACATTTTTCATGTTTTATTCAAACGTTTGTATAGAAATGATGAAGCGCTGCCTGAAGTGACCTGATACACTACAAGTGCATCATCAGTGAACAACAGAAACATACATGAACTCTGAGAGCCACAATTCAAACATCAGTCACCAACAGTAAACACTCAGTGTCCAGTTTATCAGGGACACCCGGCTCAAACTAAAATAAAATAATAAAAACAGCTTCCAGAATAAGACACAACAGTTCAACAGCTGCACAAACTGCAGCCTCCAAACTGATCATGAAGTCGAATCTTTAACAACAAACTGAACATTAAACCTTCATGAAGGAGGATTTACTGCACGACTGTTGTATCAGACTGCATTAGCTTCAGCTGCTGCACCTAATAAACTGGACACTGAGTGTAGAGTTCAGTGTGTAACAGACTCTGGATCAGAACCTTAACAAGTACAAAGAAGCAGGACAGACTCGTCCCTACAGAAGATCATTTCTGAAAGCTGAAGACAATAAATAATGAAAACTAAGCATTCATAAAAATGAAATATTCCCATGGCAAATCACGATTATGAGATGAATCATAATTATGAGATGAATCATAATTGTGAGTTTAAGTCATCACTAGCAGACAAAAAGTCAAATTTATCTCACAAATAGGATTTATCTTTATTTTTATCTATCATTTATGAATTTTTATTTACCAGTCCGACTCTTTTATTTCAAAATTATATATTTTTTAATGCGTAATTTTTACCTTTTTCAATTTTCTCTCATATTTATGAATTTTTATCTGAAAATTCTCGCTTTTTAACTCATAAGAGTTTTTTTGAATCTCACATTTTTTTAAATCCTATAATGAATTTGTTTACTATTACTTTTAAACCTTATAATTTCAAGATTTTATCAAATAAGACTTTTTCCTCATGATTCAGATTTTAATTATTTTGATCTCATATTTGACTTTTTCTCACAATTTTGACCTTTTTCATTGACTAATTTCATTTTTTAATCCAATACCTACGATGTTTAATGTAATAATCTTTACTTTTTAATCTCATAATTATGATTTAACATGGGAATATTTTTGGGGGCTTCCATAAATCCCAAGTAATACCAACAACACAAATATTATTGGTTTTAAAGCACATGTGGAGCTCAGTCAGCAGCTTTAAGCACTACAAGCAGTCTGATAATATTTGGTCAATAGACGGCATTTATACAGCACTGCTGCCCTCATTCATCCATCCATTCACTCACTCACTCACTCACTCACTCACTGATGGCAGTGAGCTACCATGCAAGGTGCTGGTCTGACCATCAGGAGCAGTTTGGGCTTCAGCCTGTTGCTCAAGGACACTTGGACATGTGGACGGGAGGAGCCGGGGATCGAACCACCGACGTGTGACGGCACTTTTTTGGTCCGAGCCCCTCGGTTCTGAACACGTATATAAAACTTGGACGGCCTTGTTCTGGTTTCATTAAGTCCCGAATGACAGGATTCTGTGTCCTACACTTGACCTGGACACTATTTGTGACTGAGTGCTGTGAGATAAAGGCGAGGACTGTATATGTGTATATTTTGTATATTAATTGTGAATTAGCTCTGTAGATCATCGAGCAGACATGCTGTTATAATACTCTTCTCAATACTTCTGATAAGGTTCAGATTATGAGGTCGTCTTATAAAAACAGTTGGTTTAGTTCAGGGACAGATTGAGGTCGTGTTAATGAGATACATGCACATCGACAAACAGCCTTCATTTATTTTATCTCGCTTCCATCTCAACTATCTGCCTGAACACAACCTTAACCCAGAACCTGAAATTAATTTAAACTTAAAAACCAAGCTTTAATCCGCAAACTGCCTGAAATAAGAGAAGACCAGACAAACTGTCCTCAACATCATCCAGCATGGTGGAAACACACACAGCAGAAACCTTCACAGCACACTTAAAGCAGGTTACTTTTCTGGATCAGATGAATTCAGTTGAGTTAGTTCTGCTCCAACACTCTTCTTCTTGTCTGCAGGAAGCAAAAACAAAGTTAAAGTGAAAGTCCCACCTGACCTGATCCTACTCTGAGTGTAAATACACCCAGAATAATTAATGTCAGAGAGAATAAAACAACTGTCAAGACTCTGAACATCAGATACATATAAAGAATGAGTTGTGGCGTCTGTTCATCATGAAATGTTGATACAATATTTAATCTTACCTTTCTTACAATTGAGTGTCATGCAACCCTTGAAGTGAAGCACAGCTAGAAGAATAATAACAACAAGAAGAGGGCCAAGAACTGCACCAACAATCGCTCCAACACACGACCCTGAAACAGATGAACAGTGAGAGCATCAGTCAGAGTGTCAGTGCAGATGATAAACAGCAGACTGGACCTCACAGCTCACACAGAACAACTAAAGGTGAGTCTGCTCCTGAAACCTGAACTTGTTTCACATGAAAACTCCACTGGGATGAATGTGAGCAGGAACAGTGATGTTAGCTCTGATCTCAGGTCCAGTTTCCTCCTGCTGGGCTCCACAGCTCAGAGGCTGCTTCTGGTTCTGGTCCCAGCAGTGAAGAAATAAATGGACTTAGTTACATTCATCACTTTGATCTGACAGTAAAAACACAGGATCATCTGATAAAATATAAAACTTCTTCACAACACTTTTACTGATACTTTTACACTTTTACTCAAGTGGACTTTTACTTGTAACAGAGTATTTTTACTTTGTGTTTCTGCTTCTGTCACTTCAGTAAAGTATCCGAGTACTTCTTCCACCACTGACTACTGTCCAGAAACATGAAGGTTAAAATCACTGTGAGCTTCTTGGTGCTGGTCGGCTCCACAGTTATTGGGCCTGATGGGAGCAGATCAACACACAGTCGCAGGTTTTATGAAGCGTGAGTCTGTTGAAGCTGCGACTATTAAACATAAATATACTTTAACTCATTAATAAAAGAACAGAATCAATATTTAGAGATTCTTACAGACACATATAGACTGAGACACAGTTTCACATCTCTCCACACAGATTTTAAATAATATAATCAGAACAATTCTTCTGTCTCAGCTAACAAAAGCTCACTAAAGATCACAGCAGGATCCATATTTTATTTCAGGAACATGTTGAAGAGTTGGATCATTTATGTTGCTGTGAAACATCAGGTTTGCTCATGATTTCTGAATCTGAATTCATCCTTCAGCATCAAATCCTTCAGGAGATCTCTGATCAGCTTCTGCTGCTTTAATAGTCACAATGACTACAATTATAAACTGATAATTAATGTTGGAGACTTGTAGTTACAGCCTGAATACAATGGTACTAATGACAAGTGTTAACTGTCCAGTAAAACTCAGTTCAAAGCCTCCATGATCTCATATTATTACAGGAACTATCATTGTGTATATTCAGAGTTAAAGTTTGCTCCTAGTTTTCAGTGTGAGTTCAATTTGTAGTTGAGAAATAAAATAATAAAGTCATCAGTGAGTAAACTCTTCTCTTCCTGTCTGAGTGTCTTCATGCTGTTTGTTGTGTGATTCATGTGTAACTCGGCTGCTGTAACGCTGCAGTTTGTCACTGGGATTAATAAAGTCTCTCTCTAATCTCTCTAATCTAAACAGAGCTGACAGTGACGGCCTCTCTGACGGCTTCACTCTGCTGCTGCTGTGCTTTCTGTCTCCAGGGCTGCACACCTGTTGGGAGCTTCATCAGCAGCATGGGACACACCTGGGCCTGATGTGCTCCATGTATAGAAATCCTTCAGAACATCTGCTCACACATCTTTGTGTCGTGGCTTTTGGTTTCCTTTGGTTTGTTTTTACAGCTCAACATCCACACAGCACATCTTCACTCATCCACTGCTACACTACTGACTGCACTCACTCCTCCAGCTGTTTGTGAGACAACACGACTAGAACAGTATCTCACCTGACTCAGTTATAAAGAACAATTACAGGATTATAAATGAAACATGGTGATGTTTCCTGTTCATCACTTCTCTGCTTGTACATGAGGATTACAGTGTGTTTAAGAAGGAGAGAAACATGAAGAACAGAGAAACAGAAGCCTTAATTACACCTCGTTACATCGTTAGATAGAACAAGACAAGTACAACTTTTCTAACTTCTCCTTAAAGAGTTTGTAGCTATTTACAACTGAAACACTTTTTCTGACTCACATCAGGACAGAAACACATCAACAGTGAAGACTTTACAGCAGCTCCTGAACTTTTACACATTTGTTGTGCTTAAAAAAACATTAAAGGACGTCATGTGAACTTTGTCGTCTATTTACATTAAATAATAAAGAAAATGTGTCATGAAATGTGAAACACAGGGTCATTAAAAGCTTGTCCCCTTCTGTTAACAGGGCTCGGGTGTGGCCACTTTAATAGGAACACCTGTACAATCTAAAGCAGGGCTGAGCAACATATACAATATATACTGTTATCATGATATGAGACTATATGTTGTCTTAGATATTTGATATTCTCACATGGTGATATATCATAACTGTTGTCTGCTCCTGGTTTTAAAGGCTCATTACAGTAAAGTGACGTCATGTTCTGAACTCACCAGACTGATCTACTTGTTCTGATACTTTCTTTACCCACTGACTCATTATATCCACATTAATGATGATTATTGATCAGAAATCTCATCGTGTTAATGTTTTGTGAAAGTAACAATAGTCATCCCCACAATACTGATATCACAGTAGGGCCTGTCTGGTCAAACATATTGAGATATATGATTTTGTGGCCCGTCCTAACATTTATGAAGTGTGTAACCGGGTGATAAAATCCCTCACTCACGGGGAATCTACTTCTCAACTCTCGCGGTATTATGCCCAAATCTCGTGGGATGGTCATCTGGTTCACCTGGGCCAATCATCGTTGACGTTGGCGGTGACGTGACGGGGTCATGTGGGTCGGCGCGATCAACTGCGTTTTAGTATTGAGCCGCTGTGGTTCAGTCTCAGAGTGAGAGCAGTGGGGAAGCTGCATGAGAGACGAGCTACAGGAGCCCACGGACTGACAGATTGTTGAATGAGTCGCATCCCTCCTGCCAGGCCGATAGGAGGCTCCTTGTAGCCCGGAAAAGAACTCTCACCCCACTCGCTCAGCCACTGCCCACCACACACACACACACCTTCCCCTACACACTTTCCTACTCATTCCCCCTGGACTCAGTTCCCCAACCCAGACGTGGGTTCACATGAACTGTGGGTGGGCAGCGAACCAAGCATTTGGGAGGGTTTTGCATCGCTGACTCACATATATCTGTTTATGAATGTGATTCTGAATCCCGATTATCTGATTGTGCATATGCAAGTGGTTGAAGTTAACTTACCTTAATTGTCTGTCCTTAGCCAGATCTGTTGCTTCACTGTATATAATCGCACTTTTATTGTTGTGGGTTGTCGTTTCACTATTTTGCTAAAAATACATGGTATCATCTACCAGCAAAACTCAGTCTCTGTCTGCTCCCTCCTTTGGTCCTACTTCAGCCTTCTGATCACTAGCCTATTGTTGTATTTTACTGTTACACATTATCTTTACAACGCTAAGTTGTAGCTTTTATGATGAAATATGAAGTAAAATAAAGATTTGTGTGTGTTGCAGTTTGATACTATGAGATTCATGATGCACAAAACTTCTCAATGAGCTTCATAACTGTCCTCAGATGTTTCCTCTGAAACATATTTACTGTAAAGAGAGTGAGTGTAATACTGGGAATCTACCTGCATATCACATACAGCACATATAGTGTTAATAATTAATAAAAGTTCATTCTCTCTCAAATCTCTGGTGACTGATGAACCAACCTCATCATTTCTATAAAGGAATTTTTAAAGTTAAAATTTCAGTTGAAAACATTTTAAATTATTTACATATTAAATCACAACTAGGAATAATCTCACCTTGGATATACACAGGGATCACAGCAGCAATCTGATGGCTTTTTTCCTCCTGTGTAGCTACACAGCGATAGGTGTCGGTCTTGGTCACAGTGATGTTGACAGTGATGTAAGAACGACTTTCTCTTTCTGAGGTCTGTGGCTTCTCAGCACGAAGAGTGTTACCAGCACTGTCCTTCCACTCTACTGTAGGACGTGGATCACCATGAGCTTCACACTGCAGCAGCGCCCTGTCCATTGTGTGAGCAAGTGTCTTGATATTTGGCTCTGGAGCTGCACCTGTGAACACATTATAAACAATAGATTATAGAGACAGTTTCAGCATCATTAATGTAACATTGGGATTTAGTTCATCCACACTCTGCTTGTATACAGTTTACAGTGTGAAGAGAAAAACACAATAAAAGCCTCCAGCATCATTTTATGGGACGATATTTCAAACATTTTAAACTGTTTCCAGTTTGAGGCAGACACACAAATACAGTCAACTTGTTAAACTGAGCTATAAAGATTGTAATAAAATATAAAACATAGTGTTCAAAGGTAAACACACCTGATGTGTCACATGTTAGTGAGAACTACTTTAATTATGCTGCCTGAAAGAAAAATTAACCAGAAAGTTAGTTGAACTTCTGCCAAGAGAAGGTTGTGAGAGATTTAACTGGGTTGTTTCATTTATTTAAACATGAGAGTGTTAATGTCAGCGAGGGCAGACTGAACATTAGAAACTCTTCTCAGTATCTACACAAACAACACAGTTGAGAAGCACCAAGAGATGAGCAGATGATGCTGAAGCTCCAAAGCTTGTTTGACTCTGTGACGTGAACTTTTCCAACAGAAACAACTGCTTCTAACAGGATCCAGCTGCACTTACATTTGACTCTACGTACGTATGATTGGTGCATCGCTTTAATGATTTTAAATTAAATGATCTTTTCTTCCCTAAAGGTTGGTCCAGTGAAGGGACGGGAGGACAGAAGACTTTGATTGTGGTTTGCTATAAAAACACTAGTTGATAAGTTGATAATGGTGAATGACCATTATTGGGATAAATGTGAATATACATTTTTTTTTCTTAGGAGTAAAATTAGGTCTTTCTTGCCCACAGCTGAGAGATCCTGGTTCATGCCTTTTATTTGTTTCGTCTAGGCTGGATAATCACAATCCCTTATTTTAGGGTCTGCAGTGTGAGAGCACTTAAAGTCTTCAGATGGTTCAGAGTGCTGCAGTTAGAGTCTGAACAGGTGCTCAGGGCTCCTGGTGGTTCCCAGGGTGAAGAAGAAGTCAGCTGGCTGCAGGGCTTTCTCCTGTCGGGCCCCTTCCTCTGGAATAACCTCCCAGCTGACATCAGACAATCTGGCTCCATTGACGCCTTTAAATCTAAACTCAAACTCGCTTCTTTGACTTAACCTTTAATTAGTCCTTGACTTCCATTGCTAGCTTCTTCAGTGGGTCGGAAATTACATTGTCCTGCCGACCAGAAACAATCTGTTCTCTAACTTTTGTTTTTGTTTTCTGTCCACACAAGCTGCAAGCTGTGTCGCTGACTCACTCTCTACAGCTTCCTCCTCCTCCTCCTCCTCCTCCTCCTTTCTTTTCACTCAGGCTCCCTTCTGATGGACCACAGGCCCCGTGGGACCATCTACCTCTCCTGGCTCCTGCTGCCTCACATATTGATGGATCTGGATCTTCAAACCCTGGGCTCTGCTGGATCATTGCTCTCTTCTCCTTATATCTGTATTTCTGTAACATTTGATGCTTCTTCACTCTGATTTTCTCTGTTTTACTGCTATTATGTGTGTCCTGCCCTCTTCCAGGTCACCATGATGGAGAGGAGGTCGTGTGGCTCGATGCCTCGTCCTGCTCATATGTCTCCTGGATCCACACACTTTACATATATTATAATTTGTATCAGATATTCTGTCAATGCAACTTTTAAACTGTGATTTTGTTGTTCTGTACATGTGACATCTATTACATGTCTGTCTGTCCTGAGAGAGGATCCTCCTCTGTAGCTCCTCCTGAGGTATCCAACATCTTGTTTCACAGATGTGTTTGAATGTTACAAAATGTATTCAGCTGGAAACTCTTCAGCTTTATAACACCAGGAGAAGTTGTAGTTTTATTCATTCATCTTGATTTATTGGACTGGACTCAAAGACACAACTAACCACCAAACTATCCTGTACCTCAGCTGAACACACAGGTTGTTTTTAACTTTGTAATTCAAATATGTTCACTGTACTTTCTAAGGACATCAGATTAAAGCTTCACGTCAGAGGAATTATGTTTTTTAAACAGAATTATGTTCACTGATGTTTCTCTGACTTATTATTGGAGAAATCTGAAAGTCTTCAGCTAAGCTAACGGCTCTGTGAGGCTTAGCATGCTAACTAGCACCGGGCTATATCTCATTTTTATATTGTTATTGTAGGCATCTGTACAATATTGTCACGGTATTGATATCGAGGTATTGGGTCAAAAATATTGAGATATGTCCTTAAAAATATTGCTATATTATTTAAAGGCCATATTGCCCAGTTCTCATGCTAACGTCAGCATGCTAGCATGCTCATAATGTTGACATGCTGGTGGATAGCAGATAATGTGTTCACCAATGTGTTCCTCCTGCTGGGCTCCACAGCTCAGAGGCTGCTTCTGGTTCTGGTCCCAGCAGTGAAGAAATAAATGGACTTAGTTACATTCATCACTTTGATCTGACAGTAAAAACACAGGATCATCTGATAAAATATAAAACTTCTTCGCAACACTTTTACTGATACTTTTACACTTTTACTTTGTGTTTCTGCTTCTGTCACTTCAGTAAAGTATCCGAGTACTTCTTCCACCACTGACTACTGTCCAGAAACATGAAGGTTAAAATCACTGTGAGCTTCTTGGTGCTGGTCGGCTCCACAGTTATTGGGCCTGATGGGAGCAGATCAACACACAGTCGCAGGTTTTATGAAGCGTGAGTCTGTTGAAGCTCCGACTATTAAACATAAATATACTTTAACTCATTAATAAAAGAACAGAATCAATATTTAGAGATTCTTACAGACACATATAGACTGAGACACAGTTTCACATCTCTCCACACAGATGTTAAATAATATAACCAGAACAATTCTTCTGTCTCAGCTAACAAAAGCTCACTAAAGATCACAGCAGGATCCATGTTTTATTTCAGGAACATGTTGAAGAGTTGGATCATTTATGTTGCTGTGAAACATCAGGTTTGCTCATGATTTCTGAATCTGAATTCATCCTTCAGCATCAAATCCTTCAGGAGATCTCTGATCAGCTTCTGCTGCTTTAATAGTCACAATGACTACAATTATAAACTGATAATTAATGTTGGAGACTCGTAGTTACAGCCTGAATACAATGGTACTGATGACAAGTGTTAACTGTCCAGTAAAAGCTCAGTTCAAAGCCTCCATGATCTCATATTATTACAGGAACTATCATTGTGTATATTCAGAGTTAAAGTTTGCTCCTAGTTTTCAGTGTGAGTTCAGTTTGTAGTTGAGAAATAAAATAATAAAGTCATCAGTGAGTAAACTCTTCTCTTCCTGTCTGAGTGTCTTCATGCTGTTTGTTGTGTGATTCATGTGTAACTCGGCTGCTGTAACGCTGCAGTTTGTCATTGGGATTAATAAAGTCTCTCTCTGATCTCTCTAATCTAAACAGAGCTGACAGTGACGGCCTCTCTGACGGCTTCACTCTGCTGCTGCTGTGCTTTCTGTCTCCAGGGCTGCACACCTGTTGGGAGCTTCATCAGCAGCATGGGACACACCTGGGCCTGATGTGCTCCATGTATAGAAATCCTTCAGAACATCTGCTCACACATCTTTGTGTCGTGGCTTTTGGTTTCCTTTGGTTTGTTTTTACAGCTCAACATCCACACAGCACATCTTCACTCATCCACTGCTACACTACTGACTGCACTCACTCCTCCAGCTGTTTGTGAGACAAGGACCACTGTCAGTCTGAGCTCCTCAGTGGACCTGAGCTGGTACCAACATCATTCTTTATTTCACTGAGCCAAAGATTTAGTGATGAAGATCCTGTGGCATCAGAACCAGAAGCAGCACCAGTGTGACTCGAGGAGACAGAGCTCAGATGTGTTTCAGGACTAAGAGTTTCTCTCTCAGTGAACACAGTATCTCTGATTAATTAACTAAATGAACACATGAATCAAGTGTATGTGCTCATATTGTAGTCGTGTATCATCACACACAGACTAACAAACACACTGTGGCCACTTTATTAGGCACACATTAATGATCTGATGCAATCCAACACAACTGTTCTGACTCAAACTTCACTTTTATGATGAAATATAAAGTAAAATAAAGATTTGTGTGTGTTGCAGTTTGATACTATGAGATTCATGATGCACAAAACTTCTCAATGAGCTTCATAACTGTCCTCAGATGTTTCCTCTGAAACATATTTACTGTAAAGAGAGTGAGTGTAATACTGGGAATCTAACTGCATATCACATACAGCACATATAGTGTTAATAATTAATAAACGTTGTTCATCGTCACAAAGACAATAATTAATGATGTTCATGCTCCTAAAAGGTGAATTCAGACTGAACACAAAGTTATTTTCTGTCTCTATTTAATCCTGAAAACGTGTTTATTCAACACAAACACCCAGTGTACAACCATCAGCATGTGTGTGTGTGTGTGTGTGTGTGTGTGTGTGTGTGTGTGTGTGTGTGTGTGTGCGTGCGTGTGTGTGATGTAAAACAGTTTAAATTACTTACATGTTAAATCACAACTAGGAAGAATCTCACCTTGGATATACACAGGGATCACAGCAGCAATCTGATGGCTGATATTCTTCTGCGTAGCTACACAGCTGTAGGTGTCGGTCTTGGTCACATTAATGTTGACAGTGATGTAAGAACGACTTTCTCTTTCTGAGGTCTGAGGCTTCTCAACATGAAGAGTGTTATCAGCACTGTCCTTCCACTCTACTGTAAGAGGTGGATCACCATGAGCTTTACACTGCAGCAGGATCCAGTCCTTTGTATGATCAAGTGTATCAATATTTGGCTTTGGAGCTGCACCTGTGAACACATTATAAACAACAGATTATAAAGAGACAGTTTCAGCATCATTAATGTAACATTGGGATTTAGTTCATCCACACTCTGCTTGTATACAGTTTACAGTGTGAAGAGAAAAACACAATAAAAGCCTCCAGCATCATTTTATGGGGCGATATTTCAAACATTTTAAACTGTTTCCAGTTTGAGGCAGACACACAAATACAGTCAACTTGTTAAACTGAACTATAAAGATTGTAATAAAATATAAAACATAGTGTTCAAAGGTAAACACACCTGATGTGTCACATGTTAGTGAGAACTACTTTAATTATGCTGCCTGAAAGAAAAATTAACCAGAAAGTTAGTTGAACTTCTGCCAAGAGAAGGTTGTGAGAGATTTAACTGGGTTGTTTCATTTATTTAAACATGAGAGTGTTTAATGTCAGCGAGGGCAGACTGAACATTAGAAACTCTTCTCAGTATCTACACAAACAACACGGTTGAGAAGCACCAAGAGATGAGCAGATGATACTGAAGCTCCAAAGCTTGTTTGACTCTGTGACGTGAACTTTTCCAACAGAAACAACTGTTTCTAACAGGATCCAGCTGCACTTACATTTGACTCTACGTACGTATGATTGGTGCATCGCTTTAATGTTTTTAAATTAAATGATCTTTTCTTCCCTAAAGGTTGGTCCAGTGAAGGGACGGGAGGACAGAAGACTTTGATTGTGGTTTGCTATAAAAACTCTAGTTGATAAGTTGATAATGGTGAATGACCATTATTGGGATAAATGTGAATATACATTTTTTTAGGAGTAAAATTAGGTCTTTCTTGTCCACGGCTGACGCAGAGATCCTGGTTCATGCCTTTATTTCGTCTAGGCTGGATAATCACAATCCCTTATTTTAGGGTCTGCAGTGTGAGAGCACTTAAAGTCTTCAGATGGTTCATAGTGCTGCAGTTACAGTCTGAACAGGTGCTCAGGGCTCCTGGTGGTTCCCAGGGTGAAGAAGAAGTCAGCTGGCTGCAGGGCTTTCTCCTGTCGGGCCCCTTCCTCTGGAATAACCTCCCAGCTGACATCAGACAATCTGGCTCCATTGACGCCTTTAAATCTAAACTCAAACTCGCTTCTTTGACTTAACCTTTAAATAGTCCTTGACTTCGACTGCTAGCTTCTTCAGTGGGTCGGTCTCAGTCTCGATGAGTCACCTTTAGTATTAGAATTCACATTGTCCTGCCGACCAGAAACAATCTGTTTATTCTGATTAACATCACATTTCTCTAACTTTTGTTTTTGTTTTCTGTCCACACAAGCTGCAAGCTGTGTCGCTCTCACTCTCTACAGCTTCCTCCTCCTCCTCCTCCTCCTCCTTTCTTTTCACTCAGGCTCTCTTCTGATGGACCACAGGCCCCTGGGAACATCTACCTCTCCTGGCTCCTGCTGCCTCACATATTGATGGATCTGGATTGTCACACCCTGGGCTCTGCTGGATCATTGCTCTCTTCTCCTTATATCTGTATTTCTGTAACATTTGATGCCTCTTCACTCTGATCTTCTCTGTTTTACTGCTATTATGTGTGTCCTGCCCTCTTCCAGGTCACCATGATGGAGAGGAGGTCGTGTGGCTCGATGCCTCGTCCTGCTCAGTCGTCTCCTGGATCCACACACTTTACATATTATAATTTGTATCAGATATTCTGTCAGTGCAACTTGTAAACTGTGATTTTGTTGTTGTTTCTGTACATGTGACATCTATTACTGAGAGAGGATCCTCCTCTGTAGCTCCTCCTGAGGTTTCTAACATCTTGTTAAAAGGTTTTTTTTCTCAATATGTGAAGTTTTTCCTCACTTGAATCGAGGGTCTGAGGACAGAGGATGTCTTTCACCGTACAGATTGTAAAGCCCACTGAGGCAATGTGACTGTGATTTTGGGTTATATGAATAAAATGTATTCAATTGAAGATGTCTAGCTCAATAACGTACAGTCATATTGATTTCTTGATTCATTCTGAATTGTCACAAGATGAGCCTGCATCTTTCCTGTGATACTAAAATATCTGTGATTCAATAAAAATAAAATAAAAAGTGATTCCAGTCTGTTTTAGAGACATGTTAAGAGTTCTTCAGCATATTTTAATGATTATAAAAATAATATTATGAATTGTACTTATTTTCTGGATAATACTGACAAACCTAGTTCAGTGTATTTTTACACTAAAGGAGGAAACAAAAGGCAACATTGAAGCATTCAGCATTTCCCTGATGGAACCTGATGAAGCTCTTTGTACCAAAACATTATTAAATTAATTCCTGATTGAGGTCAACAGTGTGCAGGAGTTGTTGTCCTGAGTTAGGGAACCTCAAAAAGACCATATGATGGCTGCCGCTGTGTCAGAGCTCGTGTCAGGTGAAGAATATCAGGTGAAGTTTGATGATGACGAGTATATTGATGATGTCAGAGGCTTCAAATGTCACTGCTGCTTCAGAAAGAGCTTCTTTCAGCTTACAGCGAAACTATTTGATCATTACTGAGATAAAAAAAGAATAAAAGGAATATTGTGATGTTGGGACTCAGAAGGATTGTGACATAAATATTAAACATGAAGTTAAAATTCATGAACCCAGAATGAACCTGGGACTAAAATACATGAATAAAGTAGATTACATTATTCTGTCACGTCAGTAAAAAGACTTTATATGGAGGCTTTTTGGGAAATGCAGTAATTAATTATTTTACTTCTTCATGTAATTAGACAATGTGAATAAAAGTATTAGATTTAATAACACACAGGCTTCTTGGACTTAAAAGATGTTGTTGTATAACTATAATATAATAAACGTGTCCACCTTTAAGTGACGAGTGATCCCAGTCAGTTCAACACAGAGAGGTTCAGGCCCACAGATGTTAGTGTTCAGACTGACAGGCCTGAGAAGACATTTACAAAAACACCTGCAGAGCTGGAGAGTGACGTCATCACAATCAGGACTCACCTGTGATGTTTTCACCTGTTCTGTCTTTTAAGACTCGACCTGAAAGGCAAAACAAACACGTTAGATTGTTGTGAAACAGACAGGTAATACTGTGTAAAAGTCATATTTCATCTACTATAGACGGCTGAAATTTCATTGTACAGAGAGACATAATCTGCAGCGTGTCTCTGATATCAGGCATGTTTGATACAGAGGTCATCTCTCCAGATGTGGCTGCAGCTCTGTGGGCTCGAGGCCCTGCCAGATGTGTCTTCTGACCACTTAACAAAAGTCCATCTGGGACTCTTGAACCAGTCGCAGCAGTAAATGAGCGGACATCTTTAACTGTTTAATGAAAGCACTCACCAACAACAAGCTCAATGTTGAATGTTTGTCTCGGCTGAAGATTTGGAAAAATGCAGCTGTAGGTCCCGCTGTCGGCCATCTCTGTTTTTATGATCTTTATGGAGGCGTTTCCGTTCTTCAGTTGATCTTCAAAATGTGAGACTCGACCTTTGAACTGCTGATCTTCACTTGTGATGGTGCCTGAAACATACATGAACACCTCCTTCTGACCGTCTTTCTTCCAGTCAAAGACCTTTCCTGTCATGTCCTCCTTGGTGCTGGGGGAACAGGGTAAAACAGCATCATCGCCTTCTTTCACGACCACTCTGACACCTGGAAGATAAAAACATGTGTTACTCAGTATGTTAACATGCAGAGTCATCAGGAAACAAAGTCAGATAACAACTTTACACACCACAACAATAACTCAACACCTGTTTCCTCTAACATAATAGTTTTGGTTGTGTCGTGCTTGTACTGACATAGTTTAAGTATATTTAAGCTTACAGTATAGTTTATTAGGTTTGTTATTGAGCCTTGTGTTTGAATGTTACAAAATGTGTTCAGCTGGAAACTCTTCAGCCTTATAACACCAGGAGAAGTTGTAGTTTTATTCATTCATCTTGATTTATTGGACTGGATTCAAAGACACAACTAACCACCAAACTATCCTGTTCCTCAGCTGAACACACAGGTTGTTTTTAACTTTGTAATTCAAATATGTTCACTGTACTTTCTAAGGACATCAGATTAAAGCTTCACATCAGAGGAATTATGTTTTTTAAACAGAATTATGTTCACTGATGTTTCTCTGATTTATTATTGGAGAAATCTGAAAGTCTTCAGCTAAGCTAACGGCTCTGTGAGGCTTAGCATGCTAACTAGCGCCGGACTACATCTCAGTTTGATGATGTCATTATATCATGATGTCATAAGAGCTTTTAAAGGCTGTATTACAGTAAAGTGATGAAGTTTTCTGAACTTACCAGACTGTTCTGTTTGTTCTAATACTTTAGTCATTATATCCACTTTACTGATGATTATTGATCATAAATCTCATTGTGTTCATATTTTGTCAAAGTATCAGTAGTCATCTCTACAATATTATCACAATACTGATATCACAGTAGGGCCTATTTGGTCAAAAATATTGTGATATATGATTTTGTGGCCCATCCTAACATTTATGAAGCGCTTTAGAGAAGATTTAAAATATCCAGTTACATATCGTATATCAGGATGTGGCAGAAAAATATCATGATATAACTTTCAGGCCGTACCTCGCAGCTCTAATCTGAAACAATCCAACACAACTGTTCTGACTTTAACTTCACTTTTATGATGAATTAATGTTCAGTTTCTGTCGACGCTGTCATCGAGGTGTTAGTTAAATAAAATCTTTATCGCTGAGCTCGTAGTTAGTGACGGTGTTGAACTGGACTGTATTATATTCAGAGGTGTTTCTAATGTTCTGACCCGTCATGTTTGTGAACAGGGAGGACAAAAAAACAGAAACACCTCTCAGTGTGATGTAGTTCAGTACAACACCACCTTTAACTGTGACCTCAGTAATAAACACACACTTTCATTTACACGTTTCAGACAAAGTCGACACAAACTGAACATTATAAAGTTCATAAAAACAGAATTAGTGGCAGAGCTGCTGTATTAAATTACAATATATACATAAACATATTTATACTGCTGTACATACTGTATATATGTGATCTATAGTGTGAACACTGTGTTCATATCAGACCTCCAGCTGTTTATTCTCTATATAACATCTCACTGACGTTACTTTGCTCTGATACCTGCATTGTATATTTTGCCTTCTGTGCTGCTGCACGTGTTCACACTGTTTATATCTTAGTGTCTTCATCCCTCACAGTTTATTCTCTTTATTACACCTGTACATACTGTATGTACACAATCTGCTCACAGCTGCTTTTTACACCTCTGGTTGGACGTCAAACTGAATTTCTTTGTCTCGTTAATTTACTCTGTGTAAATAAAGATGTATTGAATCTGATGCAATTAATAGATTGTACAGGTGAACCTAATAAAGTGTCCACTGAGTGGATCCGTACTCCGTACAATATAAACCTCCAGCGTTGTTTGACTGGATGAAAGTTCAAACATTTTTAACTTCTTCCAGTTTGAGGCAGATTCTGACTGAAGGAAAGACTGGATGGTCAAAGGAAACACACCTGATGTGTTATCAGGACTGAACTGTGTTACTAAGAAATATTTTAATCAAGCTCAATCAATTCTTTCAAATTAGGGTGGACTTAATATTAGAAACACCTCTCAGTATCCCAACACACTACACCAACAATGCAATTTAAAACTAACACAAACTACAGGCTCCAGACTGACGACAACACTGAATCAGCATCTCTCCAGATGTGGCTGCAGCTCTGTGGGCTCGAGGCCCTGCCAGATGTGTCTTCTGACCACTTAACAAAAGTCCATCTGGGACTCTTGAACCAGTCGCAGCAGTAAATGAGCGGACATCTTTAACTGTTTAATGAAAGCACTCACCAACAACAACAAGCTCAATCCTGAATGTTTGTCTCGGCTGAAGATTTGGGAAATCGCAGCTGTAGGTCCCACTGTCGGCCATCTTTGTTTTTGTGATCTTTATGGAGGCGTCGCCGTTCTTCAGTTGATCTTCAAAATGTGAGACTCGACCTATGAACTGCTGATCTTGACTTGTGAAGATGCCTGAATTATAAAAGAACACCTCCTTCTGACCGTCTTTCTTCCAGTCAAAGGTCTTTACTGTGATGTCCTCCTTGGTGCTGAGGGAACAGGGTAAAACAGCATCATGGTCTTCTTCCACGACCACTCTGACACCTGGAAGATAAAAACATGTGTTACTCAGTATGTTAACATGCAGAGTCATCAGGAAACAAAGTCAGATAACAACTTTACACACCACAACAATAACTCAACACCTGTTTCCTCTGACATAATAGTTTTGGTTGTGTCGTGCTTGTACTGACATATTTTAAGTATATTTAAGCTTACAGTATAGTTTATTAGGTTTGTTATTGAGCCTTGTGTTTGAATGTTACAAAATGTATTCAGCTGGAAACTCTTCAGCTTTATAACACCAGGAGAAGTTGTAGTTTTATTCATTCATCTTGATTTATTGGACTGGATTCAAAGACACAACTAACCACCAAACTATCCTGTTCCTCAGCTGAACACACAGGTTGTTTTTAACTTTGTAATTCAAATATGTTCACTGTACTTTCTAAGGACATCAGATTAAAGCTTCACGTCAGAGGAATTATGTTTTTTAAACAGAATTATGTTCATTGATGTTTCTGATTTATTATTGGAGAAATCTGAAAGTCTTCAGCTAAGCTCTGTTAGGCTTAGCATGCTAACTAACACTGGGCTATATCTCAATTTTATATTGTTATTGTGATCAATAGTCATCTGTACAATATTGTCACAGTATTGATATCGAGGTATTGGGTTCAAAATATTGAGATATGTCCTAAAAATATTGCAATATTATTTAAAGGTCATATTGCCCAGTTCTCATGCTAACGTCAGCATGCTAACATGCTCATAATGTTGACATGCTGGTGGATAGCAGATAATGTGTTCACCATGTCATTCATATCACTTCAGTATGTTAGCATGCTAACATGTTGCTAACAAGCACCACCTCCTTTCTGCTGGGCTTCACCTCAGCTAACTGCCGTCACTGATCTTCACCTCCCGGCCTGATTGTGGTGTTGATGTCGTTCAGATCATTTTTAATGCAAACATCTGTGTCAACAGCTGTGCGGTTAACTACACAAACAGACTAGAGGAGAGCAGGGACATGCTGGTGCTTCAGATCAATGACAGACTGCAGACAGCAGCTGGAGCTGTGGAGCTCTGGAGGAGACAGCTGTGGGCAGAGCACAGAGCTTCTGGAGGAATAAACCCCCGGACTCAAGGAGAGCACAGAGTTTGGTTTATAACCTTTTCAGATTAAAGACGTGGATTTATTTTTACTCTCTGTTCTGTACTGTAACTCTCTTCTTTGACTGCTGAATGGAGGGAAATGTACTTTACTTTATGAACATGTAAAACAGAGATGGAAAAAAGAGAAGATACAGCAGTAGTCCAGTTTAACCAGAGTGGTTTTTGATCTGGACCTGGTCTAATGTGGTCTAGATGTGTAAAAAGCAGTGAAAATGCCCTTTTTTCTATTTTCACAAATAGAATAAAGGTTTTTAGGTGAACAGGAGATAAATGCTACAGTACAAATAAATAAAAGTCAGGACAATCAAACCCTGTGATGTCCCCTGTCATACTGGAGCGTCGGTTTCTTGAGACGTTTTAATACTGAGCAGGTCGAACCACAGCAAATAGGTCGGAATAGAAATAAGACTGAACATCAGTTCACCATGAGCAAGGACCGTTAGAAAAAATGCTACAGTTGAAAATGATCAAAACTTTGATTGTGAACCAATTACAGACCGTGTCACTGTATAATTCATTCTCACTTCATCTCCTCCATATTTATCACGT
The DNA here is from genome assembly GCF_965226575.1 of Pagrus pagrus. NCBI lineage: Eukaryota > Metazoa > Chordata > Actinopteri > Spariformes > Sparidae > Pagrus > Pagrus pagrus. Next base: position 3,062,217 of record NC_140187.1, on the reverse strand, counting down.
GTGTCCATGAACTGGCTTGAAAATGACTGAACAGCGCCACCTGCAGGCTTCTTACTGAATATCTCAATAAGAAGATGTGGATCAGACGCAGCTTCAGCGTTACTATGTAATGTAACGTTAATGCAGAGTCCACACTGATGCACACTGACTCAGCTGTCCACGCTCCTCAATCAGCTGATAAACACTGAGGTGGAAAACAGCTCCCGCTACTTCCTCCTCTAGTTTATCTGTCTGTTATACAGATTCCCGGGTCCACAGCGCTTCACCCCGGAACATGAATAACACAGAGGACTACAGGAGACAGTCCAGGGTCCGTAACTAAACCACAGAGCGGACGGTGACAGCGTTACACTCGTTACTGTATATTAACTACACGGTTACATGTGCGTCACACTCAAAACGCTCCCCGGAACAACAAACTAGGAACAACAATCTTAAAAAGTTACAGGAACAACTTTAGTTTGTTCAGGAGGCTTCAGACACACACACACACACACACGTTTAACTTCACCGCCGAGAAAAGTATCACAAAACATACAATATCAACAATATCACAACATCCGGAAGGTTTCAGTTCATCACAAGAGTTTATTAGAAACGTTTAGTGTCGCAGCAGGAAGGAGCCGACACCCACCCACACACACACACACCCACACACACGCACACACACACACACACACACACACACACACACACACACACACACGCACACACACACACACACACACACACACACACACACAGCAGTGATGACGTCATATTGTTGGACTTTCTCGAGATTAAAACTCGGCATCATCCAGCTGTAATTCTTCTGTAATCAATCCAATCAATACTATCGATGAGTGCTGATTATCAGGTTACGTGTGACGTCACAGTGCACAGGTGTTTCACACACACTAAAGCAGGAAGCAGCTGATGAACATCCAGCATGTTTCCACATTGTTCCGCTGTTCAGATGAAATAAAGTGAGAATGAAAAACTCTCAGTGAGTGATGATCAGTTTTCTTACCGTCTCCAGCAGCAGACGTTTCTCCAGAGCAGCTCAGCAGACAGAGACACACGAGAGGAACAAGCTCCATAGTTGTCGATGACCTCTGAGGACTTCACCACATGATGTCTCTAAAAAACGGAACTTCGCACAAACGACAACACCCTGAGTGGTTTATCACAAAACACTTTCGGTTTCTCAGGATGAATCTGCGACACTTCCGGTAAGAAACCTTTCAGTATAAAGGCGGCATCAACAGACCCGTATAGCCGTAGACACATAGGGTTCATCCATTTCTCCTATTTGTGGATACAGAGGAAATAATGAATTAATATATAAACTCATTCTGCGAATTGAAATGGATCCTGTGCCTCTGAGCAGGACACAGTACAGAGTATAAATACACAGTACAGAGTATAAATACACGGTACATAAAGGCTGCCACATGAAAAATACACACACTTGGTGCAGTAAGTGTTGTAAGTGTCAGCATGTTTCCATGTGTGCGAGCAGCTTCATGCACAACCCAACCTACCTCAATGCTACCTTGCACATCATGTAAATACTGTAAATATCCTTTAGTTTGTTTAGTCTTTTTATTCTATGTTACTTGTTTTTTGTCTGAGTACTTAACCTGCTGTGTACTTAACGTGCTGACTGGTTTGTATCTGTGTACAACTACTCCACGTGCCTTAAATTAAATAAAGTATTTCGAATTGAATTGAATGTTTAAAGGACCAGACCAGTGTTACTACATGTCACTGTCCACTGTCAGCTTGTTTCATTTAATTTAACTTTAAATATGGACAACTGACTTCCACAATACATGGTGCATATTTATAATAGTAGCAATATAACAGTAGCAGTAATATAACATTTATTAAGTAAAGGTTAAAAACATCAGCTGCAATTCATCCAAATGATGTTTATAAATGAACCATACAGTATTTATTATTAACATCAATTACAATAAACAATTGCTAATAAGTCGTTTATAAAGCGTTTCATTGCTTGTTAACAGTGAAATAACTGTTAAATAAAGTTTAATTAACTATGAATTTGCCGTTTTTAATTATATATAATTGTTTATTTTAACGATGTGATAGATTTTATAAAGTTTTACCAAAGAAATAAATGTATTAAGATTTTCAAAGACCCAGAAAAGGACACGACCTCAGTGACCTCGATGGTAGCGTCAGCCCTGTATGTAATATCTCATCAAACATAAAGCCCTGCTCCACCCACCACAAACCAACTGAAGAAACTCGAGCAGGACTCGAGCTGCTACATATTTTTTATAATCAACTCGAGTTCAGACAGAAAGTCAGAATTCTGGTTCCAGCTTCTGAAGGAGGAGGAAGGAGACAACGCGCGCACACGCACGCACACACACAGACACAATAGTGAAGACGCCACATCATTATAGAGCATCAACGAGAGGAACAAGCTCCATAGTTGTCGATGTCCTCTGAGGACTTCACCACACTGATGATGTCTCTATGTGACGGAGCTTCACACGCTCCTCAACACCCTGACTGCTTCATCACAACCTGTTTCTGCTCCTCAGCCTGAAGCTGCGGCACTTCCGGTACAAACCTTTCAGAATAAAAGCGTCATCACCAGGCCTGCAGCTGTCATATTTTGTCTGGGTGTCGGCCCACTGAGAGGAGGGAAGTAACGAAGTACAAATACTTTGTTACTGTACTTAAGTAGATTTTCAGGTGTCTGTTTTTTTTTACTTTTAATCCATTAATAACAAATATCTGCAGGTGAATTTTGGCAATCTTGGACATTATTTTTGAACTTTTGACTCTAGGGACATATCGTGATATCAATCTAACACGGCAAACAGACATGATACCTTTCTGAAACCCTTAACATGTTTTAAGTTCACACCAGAAGAAATAATGTACATATCATACCCAGAGGAGATATGCCTCATCCATCAGTGAGCATTGTGCCAAAGAAAAATAAAAAATGTGTCTGAATTTGTTTTGATAATCTGGGACACTTAAAATGTAGGTTTGCTAAACTCAGTATCACAATTTTTAAAGCATTATAAATAATGACATGGACTGAAAGCTAAATTTAACTAAACTACACCAGGATCAAAGGATGTAAAAGAACTTTTAAGAACTAATGTGAATTGTTCTTGTGATTAAAGGAGCAATTTGTATTAAAGAAAACTATTTTTATTAATTTTTTTTTACACAATATGCAAATCACCCTTAACTTTCCTAAAATAATACTTAATAGTTGTATTTGTTGATAATAATAATAATAATAATAATAATAATAATAATAATAATAATTCCATAACTAAAAATGTTTGATAATGAATAAGTTCCATGTTGGAATAAGTCAATATGAGCAGATTTATTGTGATGTTCATCTCTTTTACGACCTTTCCTGAGCCCAGTTGGCTCCATGTTGGTGTTGGTGACGTGTGTTGATGATGTAGTTCACTGACAATTTAACACAAAACTACATGAGGTTTTACTTTATTAACAACAAACTGAGACTTTCATGACTTCACAAGAGACACAAGGCAAAGTGCTTTACAGGGGCATAAAACTACACTTAAAGACATTAAATTAGCATTTTAAAGACATTTAAAACAAGTAGGAAGACACCAAGAAACAAAACAGTTTCCACTATCTCCCTCTGACAGTGACTTTCCACCATGTTAGTCATTCACACTCCTCTCTACTACCGAGTTTATAGTAACACAACACTTGTCTCTACTCCACGTACATTACACCTCCTTCAGTATGAAACCGGCTCGCTGAAGTAGTTTGAGGAATGTAAACGTTACAGTACTTTTTATCCAGAAAGACGCAGCTCCCCCGTTCACTTTGATGTGTGTACAGTCCAACATGGCGGAGCGTTAACGCGCCACAGCTGACTGAGCGTCACTAACCTCCAGTGTGAGTGTCCGCAGCAGCGCGGAGTCTCCACTTCTCTCTGTTACTGATGGACTCACTCAGAAGACGTTTTTAGGCTGGAGGAGGTGAATATGATCTGTGTTGTTGTTCAGTCTCCTTCTTCTTCTTCTTCTGATTTTCCTTCTTCTTCTTCTTCTGATTTTCTTCTTCTTCTTCTTCTTCTTCTTCTTCTTCTTCTTTTCCTTCTTCTTCTTCTGCTGATTTTCCTTCTTCTTCTTTTCCTTCTTCTTATTTTCTTTCTTCTTCTTCTTCTTCTTCTTCTTCTTCTGATTTTCTTCTTCTTCTTCTTCTTCTTCTTATTTTCCTTCTTCTGATTTTCTTCTTCTTCTTCTTCTTATTTTCCTTCTTCTTCTTCTTATTTTCCTTCTTCTTCTTCTTCTGATTTTCTTCTTCTTCTTCTTCTTCTTCTTATTTTCCTTCTTCTTCTTCTTCTTTTCCTTCTTCTTCTTCTTCTTCTTCTTCTGTTCCTTCTTCTTCTTCTTCTTCTTCTTATTTTCCTTCTTCTTCTTCTTCTTCTTCTTCTTTTCCTTCTTCTTCTTCTTCTTATTTTCCTTCTTCTTATTTTCCTTCTTCTTCTTCTTCTTCTGCTGATTTTCTTCTTCTTCTTCTTCTTCTTCTTATTTTCCTTCTTCTTCTTCTTCTGATTTTCTTCTTATTATTATTATTTTCCTTCTTCTTCTTCTGATTTTCTTCTATTATTATTTTCCTTCTTCTGATTTTCTTCTTCTTCTGTGGTCAATGGCAAGAGTAAAATACACCTTTAATCCCGCTTGTGCCATGAACAACATATTTGTCAATGAAAAACATTTTTTCAAGACATTAAAATCGCAGTTTATTATTAATAAAGTAAAATTTCATGTACTTTTGTGTTAAAGCGCTCAGTGAACTACATCGTCTCATCAACACACGTCACCAACACCAACATGGAGCCAACTGGGCTCAGAAGAGCTCGTAAAAAAGAGAGTTGGTTCTGGTTCAGTTCTGTGAGCAGCTCTACAATGTTAAAGTTACGAGACGACGTCACTAACGACACTGTTGGCTGTGTAGTCTTTATAATGACGTCTGATATTTAATTAGTTTAATGACAAACTGAAACTTTACTGACTTGGAAAATTATCTTTTAAACTGAAAAACATCATATGAGAGATTCATGACACAATTCAAACAGGATCAATGAATTATTTGTCAAATGTACTTGTTGAAGTCTTCTGAAAGCAGCCTTTGTTTGTCAGAGTATTTCATCAGCCACAGTTATTCAGTCAGTTCTGTGTTTCAGCTAACATCACCCTTCTTCTCCAGAAGAGAGCTGTGTGAGGCACAAACACCAAACACACACTCAGACACACACATCTGCAGCAGTAATGATGCCACAACAACACACATCACAATCAGCTCTCCATAAAAGTGTAAAACAGCCTCACTGAGTGTGTTTGTCCTCCTGAGATTCCTCCTGTCATCATTCAACCTGACACACAAACAGAAGGAGCTCAAAACACTTCAGTCAAACAGCAGCAGGTGGCGCTAATGTCTCTGACAGGTTTCACTTCCTGTGGCTGCTTGATGAAGAGAGACACCTGGTGCAGAGCAGCAACAGGAGATGTTTGGTTTGCATGAACAGTTAACGCTCCAGCTGTGAGAATAAATAAATGATAGTAATTAAAACATGGAGCTGTTTCTCTCTCAGATGCTTTGACCTCATCAACAGCTGTTACCTCTGGCAGCAGAAGATCAAGTCCCTGTTCTCAATCCTGCTGACAAAGTCCTGAGAAGAAGCAGCCGTCAGCAGGTCTGGATCATGTTATCTCCTCACAGACTCAGGCCTCGTCACACAGACATGAGGATTTCTTTACATTCAGCTGTAATCTCCATTCATGAAGCTGTCAGGGAGGTAAACTGTCTCTAGAAACTTGTTTTAAAGAGGATTTATCTGCTCTGTTGTCTCTTTGGTATCCTGACAGCTGCTGTAAAATACAGATCATCTCAGAATCACACCCAGAAATTAAAATCACTTTTATTTCTTTGATCACAGTTTGAACACAGAAACATCAGAAACAGTCACAACACACAGTTTTGGCATTTTTCATTTTTCATGGCAGTTTTATTCAAACGTTTGTATAGAAATGATGAAGCGCTGCCTGAAGTGACCTGATACACTACAAGTGCATCATCAGTGAACAACAGAAACATACATGAACTCTGAGAGCCACAATTCAAACATCAGTCACCAACAGTAAACACTCAGGGTCCAGTTTATCAGGGACACCCGGCTCAAACTAAAATATGAATAATAAAAACAGTTGCCAGAATAAGACACAACAGTTCAACAGCTGCACAAACTGCAGCCTCCAAACTGATCATGAAGTCGAATCTTTAACAACAAACTGAACATTAAACCTTCATGAAGGAGGATTTACTGCACGACTGTTGTATCAGACTGCATTAGCTTCAGCTGCTGCACCTAATAAACTGGACACTGAGTGTAGAGTTCAGTGTGTAAATGGACCTGACAGACTCTGGATCAGAACCTTAACAAGTACAAAGAAGCATAGAAATATAAAAAATAAAATAAGCCTTCATAAAAATAAAATGTTCCCATGGTAAATCATAATTATGAGATAGAGTTTTTATCTCATAATTCTGATTCTTTTAATGAATTATGTCGATTCATTTTACTTCATTTTCTCATAATTTTGAACTTTTCATTTACTAATATTGACGTTTTATGTCATAATCTTTACTTCTTTTATCTCATAATTCTGATTTAACATGGAAATATTTTTTGGGCCAGATAATGGTCCAATAATACCAACAACCAGAATATAAAATATAAGTCACATTATATTTACTTGTAGCTACAAAGTGTTCACACTGACTGACAGTGTTAACAGCAGGCTTTAGTTCAGTGAAGTCTGATGGTTTTAAAGCACATGTGGAGCTCAGTCAGGAGCTTTAAGCGCTACAAGCAGTCTGATAATATTTGGTCAATAGACGGCATTTATACAGCACTGCTGCCCTCATTCATCCATTCACTCACTCACTCACTCACTCACTCACCGATGGCAGTGAGCTACCATACAAGGTGCTGGTCTGACCATCGGGAGCAGTTTGGGCTTCAGCCTGTTGCTCAAGGACACTTGGACATGTGGACGGGAGGAGCCGGGGATCGAACCAGCTACTTGTGACGGCACTTTTTGGTCCGAGCCCCTCGGCTCTGAACACTTATATAAAACTTGGACGGTCTTGTTCTGGTTTCATTAGGTCCCTAATGGCAGGATTCTGTGTCCTACACTTGACTTGGACACTATTTGTGACTGAGTGCTGTGAGATAAAGGCGAGGACTGTATATGTGTATATTTTGTATATTAATTGTAAGTTAGCTCGTTAGTTGAGGGAGCAGACATGCTGTGATCTCACTGTCTATGATCTGGATGAGGTTCAGGACATGAGGACGGTTCAGGGAGAGATTGTTGCCGTGGTAATGGGACATAGTGATGAAGGCAGAATGAGCTACATGCACATCGTCACCCAAACAACCTTCCTTTGCTGCCATCACAACTATCTGCTTTACCACAACCCCAATCCTGACCTGAACCTCAGATTCATTTAAATGTTAAAACCAGGTTTTACTTCTCCACCTGAAATAAGTCCAGACAAGATATCCTCACCGTCATCCAGCATTGTAATGGTAATTTTAATTAATTGGGGTTGGGGTTAATTGGGCTCAGTTCAGCGTCTGTTTGTCTGTTGGTTCTGACTGGTGGTGAACCTGGATCAGAAGGAAACAAAACAAATTTATACTCCCAAAAGTCTTGATCCTACTCTGAGTGTAAATACACACAGAATGATTAATGTCAGAGAGGATAAAACAACTGTCAAGACTCTGAACATCAGATACATATAAAGAATGAGTTGTGGTGTCTGTTCATCATTAATATGTTGATACTAACCCTTCTTACAATTTAGTGTGATGCAACCCGTGACGTGAAGCACACATTGAAGAATAACAACACTAAGAAGAGTGCCAAGAATGTTATATAATATGTTGATACAATACTAACAACTACTTACCTCTAGGTATGCAGCATACAAGTATGATTACAACCACAACTAGAGCAACAATTGCAACAATCGCAACAGCTCCAGGAACAATCCATGCAGCAACAATCGCTCCAACAGACGACCCTGAAACAGATGAACAGTGAGAGCATCAGTCAGAGTGTCAGTGCAGATGATAAACAGCAGACTGGACCTCACAGCTCACACAGAACAACTAAAGGTGAGTCTGCTCCTGAAACCTGAACTTGTTTCACATGAAAACTCCACTGGGATGAATGTGAGCAGGAACAGTGATGTTAGCTCTGATCTCAGGTCCAGTTTCCTCCTGCTGGGCTCCACAGCTCAGAGGCTGCTTCTGGTTCTGGTCCCAGCAGTGAAGAAATAAATGGACTTAGTTACATTCATCACTTTGATCTGACAGTAAAAACACAGGATCATCTGATAAAATATAAAACTTCTTCACAACACTTTTACTGATACTTTTACACTTTTACTCAGGTGGACTTTTACTTGTAACAGAGTATTTTTACTTTGTGTTTCTGCTTCTGTCACTTCAGTAAAGTATCCGAGTACTTCTTCCACCACTGACTACTGTCCAGAAACATGAAGGTTAAAATCACTGTGAGCTTCTTGGTGCTGGTCGGCTCCACAGTTATTGGGCCTGATGGGAGCAGATCAACACACAGTCGCAGGTTTTATGAAGCGCGAGTCTGTTGAAGCTCCGACTATTAAACATAAATATACTTTAACTCATTAATAAAATAACAGAATCAATATTTAGAGATTCTTACAGACACATATAGACTGAGACACAGTTTCACATCTCTCCACACAGATGTTAAATAATATAATCAGAACAATTCTTCTGTCTCAGCTAACAAAAGCTCACTAAAGATCACAGCAGGATCCATGTTTTATTTCAGGAACATGTTGAAGAGTTGGATCATTTATGTTGCTGTGAAACATCAGGTTTGCTCATGATTTCTGAATCTGAATTCATCCTTCAGCATCAAATCCTTCAGGAGATCTCTGATCAGCTTCTGCTGCTTTAATAGTCACAATGACTACAATTATAAACTGATAATTAATGTTGGAGACTCGTAGTTACAGCCTGAATACAATGGTACTAATGACAAGTGTTAACTGTCCAGTAAAACTCAGTTCAAAGCCTCCATGATCTCATATTATTACAGGAACTATCATTGTGTATATTCAGAGTTAAAGTTTGCTCCTAGTTTTCAGTGTGAGTTCAGTTTGTAGTTGAGAAATAAAATAATAAAGTCATCAGTGAGTAAACTCTTCTCTTCCTGTCTGAGTGTCTTCATGCTGTTTGTTGTGTGATTCATGTGTAACTCGGCTGCTGTAACGCTGCAGTTTGTCACTGGGATTAATAAAGTCTCTCTCTAATCTCTCTAATCTAAACAGAGCTAACAGTGACGGCCTCTCTGACGGCTTCACTCTGCTGCTGCTGTGCTTTCTGTCTCCAGGGCTGCACACCTGTTGGGAGCTTCATCAGCAGCATGGGACACACCTGGGCCTGATGTGCTCCATGTATAGAAATCCTTCAGAACATCCCCACAATACTGATATCACTGTTGTGCATGTTTGGTCAAACATATTTTGATATTTGATTTTGTGGCTCCGTCCTAACATTTATGAAGTGCTTTTGAGAAGAATTCAAAACATTGAGTTACATATGGTATATCACAACAACTTTCAGTCTGAGCTCCTCAGTGGACCTGAGCTGGTACCAACATCATTCTTTATGTCACTGAGACAAAGATTTAGTGATGAAGATCCTGTGGCATCAGAACCAGAAGCAGCACCAGTGTGACTCGAGGAGACAGAGCTCAGATGTGTTTCTCTCTCAGTGAACACAGTTTCTCTGATTAATTAACTAAATGAACACATGAATCAAGTGTATGTGCTCATATTGTAGTCATGTATAATTACACACAGACTAACAAACACACTGTGGCCACTTTATTAGGCACACATTAATGATCTGATGCAATCCAACACAACTGTTCTGACTCAAACTTCACTTTTATGATGAATATAAAGTAAAATAAAGATTTGTGTGTGTTGCAGTTTGATACTATGAGATTCATGATGCACAAAACTTCTCAATGAGCTTCATAACTGTCCTCAGATGTTTCCTCTGAAACATATTTACTGTAAAGAGAGTGAGTGTAATACTGGGAATCTAACTGCGTATCACATACAGCACATATAGTGTTAATAATTAATAAACGTTGTTCATCGTCACAAAGACAATAATTAATGATGTTCATGCTCCTAAAAGGTGAATTCAGACTGAACACAAAGTTATTTTCTGTCTCTATTTAATCCTGAAAACTTGTTTATTCAACACAAACACCCAGTGTACAACCATCAGCATGTGTGTGTGTGTGTGTGCGCGCGCGCGTGTGTGTGTGTGTGCGTGCGTGCGTGCGTGTGTGTGTGTGTGTGATGTAAAACATTTGAAATTATTTACATGTTAAATCACAACTAGGAAGAATCTCACCTTGGATATACACAGGGATCACAGCAGCAATCTGATGGCTTTTTTCCTCCTGCGTAGCTACACAGCGATAGGTGTCAGTCTTGGTCACAGTAGTCTTGACAGTGATGTATGAACGACCCTCTCTTTCTGAGGTCTGTGGCTTCTCAGCAGGAAGAATGATATTATCACTGTCCTTCCACTCAACTGTAGGACGTGGAGTGCCACGAGCTTCACACTGCAGCAGCGCCTGGTCCTTTGTATGAGCAAGTATCTTGATATTTGGCTCTGGAGCTAAACCTGTGAACACATTATAAACAACAGATTATAAAGAGACAGTTTCAGCATTATTAATGTAACATTGGGATTTAGTTCATCCACACTCTGCTTGTATACAGTTTACAGTGTGAAGAGAAAAACACAATAAAAGCCTCCAGCATCATTTTATGGGACGATATTTCAAACATTTTAAACTGTTTCCAGTTTGAGGCAGACACACAAATACAGTCAACTTGTTAAACTGAACTATAAAGATTGTAATAAAATATAAAACATAGTGTTCAAAGGTAAACACACCTGATGTGTCACATGTTAGTGAGAACTACTTTAATTATGCTGCCTGAAAGAAAAATTAACCAGAAAGTTAGTTGAACTTCTGCCAAGAGAAGGTTGTGAAAGATTTAACTGGGTTGTTTTATTTATTTGATTTCCTGACTTATTTTGAATTGTCACAAGATGAGTCTGCATCTTTCCTGTGATACTAAAATATCTGTGATGCAATAAATATATTTTTTCTGAACAAAGAAATAAGAAAAAGTTATTTCAGTTTGTTTTAGAGCCAACTTAAAAGTTTTCAGTATATTTTAATGATTATAAAAATAATATAACAAACCTAGTTCAGTGTATCTTTACACTTAAGGAGGAAACAAAAGGCAACATTGAAGCATTCAGCATTTCCCTGATGGAACCTGATGAAGCTCTTTGTACCAAAACATTATTAAATTAATTCCTGATTGAGGTCAACAGTGTGCAGGAGTTGTTGTCCTGAGTTAGGGAACCTCAAAAAGACCAAATGATGGCTGCCGCTGTGTCAGAGCTCGTGTCAGGTGAAGAATATCAGGTGAAGTTTGATGATGACGAGTATATTGATGATGTCAGAGGCGTCAAATGTCACTGCTGCTTCAGAAAGAGCTTCTTTCAGCTCACAGCGAAACTATTTGATCATTACTGAGATAAAAAAGAATAAAAGGAATATTGTGATGTTGGGACTCAGAAGGATCGTGACATAAATATTAAACATGAAGTTAAAATTCATGAACCCAGAATGAACCTGGGACTAAACTACATTAATAAAGTAGATTACATTATTCTGTCACGTCAGTAAAAAGACTTCATATGGAGGCTTTTTGGGAAATGCAGTAATTAATTATTTTACTTCTTCATGTAATTAGACAATCTGAATAAAAGCATTAGATTAAATAACACACAGGCTTCTTGGACTTAAAAGATGTTGTTGTATAACTATAATATAATAAACGTGTCCACCTTTAAGTGACGAGTGATCCCAGTCAGTTCAACACAGAGAGGTTCAGGCCCACAGATGTTAGTGTTCAGACTGACAGGCCTGAGAAGACATTTACAGAAACACCTGCAGAGGTGGAGAGTGACGTCATCAGAATCAGGACTCACCTGCTTTTTCACCTGTTCTGTCTCTTAATGTTATAAGGTGCGGAGGATGCACGCGACCCGATATTTACGTGTAAAGTTAATAAATAAACATAAAACATATTTTCATGTTGACGACAGAAGTCAACACACACATATTACACCTCATCTGAAAGCTGACATGTTCGTTTTATCAACACATTTAGGAACCTAAGATAAAGATTTACGACATCACAACAGCAGCGTCTCACTTTACGGCAGTAAACAGTTAGCTACTTACTCGCTAGCCTGTGTAGCCGCAGTTAAAATGTATTTATAGGTGTAAAAACAGACATTTATAGACGAACAGCGGCTCGTTTTAAAGACAAAAGTCCACCCATTAAATCCAGCGCGTTTAAACGGAAGCGGAAGTTAAAACCACCACAATAAAAGTCGATTGTGTCCCTCGTTTATTTTTAGCGCCGCTCGTCAAACTTTCCAAACAACTTCATTTTAATCAATTTAAAGTATCGACAAAAGATTTGACCAATGATGTTCAGTATCTCTGAAATCAGTAAACGCCCCGGAACAAAACCAACCAATCAGCATATTTCTACGACCTAAAGGGACGAACCTAACGGGCTTTTAACTCCATCAGCCAATCACAGGACAGCATCTTTGCGCGAGCGCCACATGTGTGTTATTGACAGCTGCTCTCATCCAATGGTAAGTCAGCACCGTGAAAACACTCTGAGTCAGCAGCCAATTAAATTACCTGTGTGACCATATATGGAAGTGAGTGTTGTCGGACTTCCTGTGGTAGCGGGACACCCACATAACAGAGAAACTTTATCGATATGTTTAAGGAGACATGATTCAATGATAATAAATATGTAAATCTTTATTTAAACACTCACAACATCTTTTTATCGTCAACTTTAACACTGAGGGACATTTTTCAGCATCTTAAAGGGATTTATTATCATCATTTGGTAACTTTGGAGAAGTTTTAGAGAGCTCTGTGGACATCTGCTGGAGATAATCTGTACTGCACTTTCTAAAATATCTCAGCGCCTCTTCTGTCTGTCAGCCTAAAATTTGGTTCAGACATTTGAGACAAGTTGAGGGAGAGATCCTGTGAATTTCAGCCTGATGGCCCAGATTATAACTTATTCATTTAATTTAAAAAATGAAATGAAAGAAACAAACAAAATAAAACTTTTACTTTTTCTCTGTTTAATCATTCACCAGTTCAACTCTCTCTGAGCTTTAAATCAGATCAACACACCTGATAAACCTCAGAGTGTTTGCTTTACAGTGATGTAGTGGACATGTATCAGCTCCTTGTGGTCTTTGTATTATACAGTTTAAAATGAGTAAATATTAAGAGGCAGAGACGCACAAAATCAAAATGAACCCCAAGAGGTTAAGACTTGATCTGAAAGGCAAAACAAACACATGTTAGATTGTTTTGAAACAGACAGGTAATACTGTGTAAAAGTCATATTTCATCTACTAAAGACGGCTGAAATTTCATTGTACAGAGAGACATAATCTGCAGCGTGTCTCTGATATCAGGCATGTTTGATACAGAGGTCATCTCTCCAGATGTGGCTGCAGCTCTGTGGGCTCGAGGCCCTGCCAGATGTGTCTTCTGACCACTTAACAAAAGTCCATCTGGGACTCTTGAACCAGTCGCAGCAGTAAATGAGCGGACATCTTTAACTGTTTAATGAAAGCACTCACCAACAACAAGCTCAATGTTGAATGTTTGATTTATTGGACTGGATTCAAAGACACAACTAACCACCAAACTATCCTGTTCCTCAGCTGAACACACAGGTTGTTTTTAACTTTGTAATTCAAATATGTTCACTGTACTTTCTAAGGACATCAGATTAAAGCTTCACGTCAGAGGAATTATGTTTTTTAAACAGAATTATGTTTACTGATGTTTCTCTGATTTATTATTGGAGAAATCTGAAAGTCTTCAGCTAAGCTAACGGCTCTGTGAGGCTTAGCATGCTAACTAGCGCTGGGCTACATTTCAGTTTTATATTGTTATTGTGATATGAGACTAAACTGTGTATGGTCAGCTGATGATGTCATTATATCATGATATGTCATAAGAGCTTTTAAAGGCTGTATTACAGTAAAGTGATGAAGTTTTCTGAACTTACCAGACTGTTCTGTTTGTTCTAATACTTTAGTCATTATATCCACTTTTAATGATGATTATTGATAAGATTGATTGTTTAAGTATCAATAGTCATCTCTACAATATTGTCACAGTATTTATATAGAGGTATTCGAAAATATCAAGATATATCCTGAAAATATGGCAATATTATTTTAAGGCCTAATCGTGTGTTAGCATGCTAACATGTTGCTAACTGAAGCACCTAAACTGCAGTTCCTCAAATGGCCACTTGAGGCTCCAAAAGTGAGTCAATCCCCATAAGAGCTCATGTTACAATGTCCGACTTTACAGCAGAAATAAACGTGTAAAAAAACAGTTTTGGTCTCTCTACTTAATTTATCCCTTCATGACAACTGTGTGGAAGAGCATCTTTATATAACTCACTCATTTAAATTATATTCAAGGCTTAAAGTTAAACATAATCAGGGGTGTGGCCTCTTTGAGTGACAGGTACCCACGAGCTGTCTGCTGGGCTTCACCTCAGCTAACTGCCGTCACTGATCTTCACCTCCCGGCCTGATTGTGGTGTTGATGTCGTTCAGATCATTTTTAATGCAAACATCTGTGTCAACAGCTGTGCGGTTAACTGCACAAACAGACAAGAGGAGCGCAGGGACATGCTGGTGTTTCAGATCAATGACAGACAGCAGCTGGAGCTGTGGAGCTCTGGAGGAGACAGCTGTGGGCAGAGCACAGAGCTTCTGGAGGAATAAACCCCCGGACTCAAGGAGAGCACAGAGTTTGTTTTATAACCTTTTCAGATTAAAGCAACACTAGGCAGTTTTTCGGCCTTAAAATAATGTTTCTAAACTGTATGATGAGGGAAGCCAGTTGTTTGCTTTAAAGTCCCTGTTTTTATTGGATTGGAGTTGTATTTACGCCCCCAACAACATGATGTGCAGCTGAGCAAATCTGGCCAATTTATAGGAAATGAAAGCATGGATTTTAATTTAAACTTTGCCTCCAAAATGTATGTTTTTGACACATATAGTAGGTCATGTTTGTATATAACTCAACACTATGCCTGGAGAAACTGGTAAACAACATGTTATTTCAGTTGTATTGGGACCCTGAGCTCTTGAGTTGCTAGGATCTTTCTGCAAAGAGCTGTGAGATAGAATTTAAGTCAAACTGGTGTTTCTACTGAGAGAAAGGCCACACAGCCTTTGAGGATGATGAATGAATTGCATATTAAGTCTGAATAGAAGTGGTTAACGTTTATATCACTTCACAATATCACAACATTTGAAAATAAACCCAGGTGTAACTTGGGAAGAAAGAACCACCACAGCAGAATTTGTTGAAAATTAGTTTTAGTAGGCTAATGTAATCAGAGATGACAACAACACGCACACTTCACGTGAACAATAAAACCAATAACCAATAAAAAAACAGAAATCGCCCGTGCGTTTAATGCGCTCTAGGCTTATAAACATTTGAAAAGCAACGGTCATTGTCTGAGGACTGACGCTGACATGAACCAAGGAAAAAAAGAAGAAAAAAAGCCTATTTTAAATAGGGGGACTATATAGGACTGTACATGCTTTATTTATTGATTTATTTATTGTTTACGGGCGTTACTATGGAGACCGTTCCTGCTCGGCTCGTCCGATCGTGGTCAGGGAGCAGACTCGGGTTCTCGGTCTCAGACAGCAGCTTTATTTTTATTAAATTATAGCCTATCTGAACGTTAAGATACACTTTTTCCTCTCGACCGCTTCTACTCTCGCTGGCTCACCTCTCTCGACCACACACACACACACACACACACACACCGGTCTCATAACATGTAGCTCAGTAGAATTTATTGAAACACCCATAACGTAGACTATTTAGGTCGGTTATTTGCACTAAAAAAGTTGGGAAACCATGAAAGTTTAACATGTAGAGTTCAAATGAACTTTGTACAAGCCAAGTTGTGGCGCCCGCCATTCGTGCCTCACGCTCCCAGCGCCCCCCACAATGCCCCCGTTGAGAAACCCTATTATAGAGCATCAATCCAATCAATACTATCAATGTGTGCTGATTATCAGGGTACATGTGTGACGTCACAGCGTGCTGAGCAGGTATTTGTACACACTAAAGCAGGAAGCAGCTGATTCCAGCTAACACTCTAAAATGACATGCATAGCACGAATATTTAAACTGACACACAGAGAGCAAAACCTCTTCTCAAGTCTCCAAAGCATTAAACACATTCTCTGCTTTAGACACATTTTGCAATTCAAATTGGCACTTTTTAAATGCACTGAACACGGTTCTCTGCATAAGACACAACAATCTGACATAAAGTCACATGTCTACCATTCAAAATGACACTACATGAGCTAATTGGCCAATATATGTGCCACCTGGCCAAACAATTGTTAATTGTTACCACTTCAATCAGGAACAAGCACTAAAAGACCACAGTTGAGCAACACCAGTTTTTTTTACAACAACAATGGAAGACCTTGCCGACCTTGGACCATACAACACAGCCCAAACTCTCTCAGTTCTGGACAGACTCCACAACATTCTCACACCACCAGAGCGCATGAATGATGCAGACCATCAAAGAAACCGGTACGTTGTAGTATGGGACAACGAGAGCTTCCGTCGTGCAGCCCCAGTCCAAAACTGGCTTGCTGACCACCCTCCATTTCTCGTGCAATACCTCCCAGCATACTCTCCATTTCTGAACCCCATAGAAGTGTTCTTTTCGGCATGGCGGTGGAAGGTATACGACCGGCTCAGGGATGGATAAGGCACTCAAGGCGCTTCTTCCCTCGATGTCTGGCAAGGGAAGATATTGCCTGTGATGTGGACGAGGCGTTGTGGTCAGACCCAGCTGTCCGGCAAGATGCTGCCTAATTATTTTTCTTTTTTCTGCAATTTTCTTTTTCAGTTTGCTGTTTTGTGAGCATATTTTTGTTCACTCCAGTGTAAATATATCTGCTGTGCATATGTTGCACTGACTTGTTTGGTGAAAAATAAATAAATGTTTCAACAGCGTGTGTGTGTATCTGCAAATATTTCTGTGCATGTGAACAATTTGGACTATTTTAGTATTATGGCAAAGCATACTAAAGATGAGAGTGCATTTCATTATGCCCAACCGTGTGTAGCTGGTTAGACAAAAATCTGGTAATATGAATGAAGTGTGTGCCATTTGGTGCAAAAGTTTGATTTTGACAATGCTATATGTAGTTTTGGCTGCAGTGCTTCATTTTGCAGGATATATGAGGTATTTTGCAGTTTGGGTGTGTGGTTTTGTGAATTGTGTTAAGTATTTTGATGAAACCAGCCTAGTTTGCAAAATTGTGTTTTAGCAATTGGAAAAAAACTGTAACATCCAGCATGTTTCCACATTGTTCCGCTGTTCAGATGAAATAAAGTGAGAATTAAAAACTCTCAGTGAGTGATGATCAGTTTTCTTACCGTCTCCAGCAGCAGACGTTTCTCCAGAGCAGCTCAGCAGACAGAGACACACGAGAGGAACAAGCTCCATAGTTGTCGATGTCCTCTGAGGACTTCACCACACTGATGATGTCTCTATGTGACGGAGCTTCACACACTCCTCAACACCCTGACTGCTTCATCACAACCTGTTTCTGTTCCTCAGCCTGAAGCTGCGCCACTTCCGGTACAAACCACATATTTCACTATGACTAATGAAGTCTGCACTTTGTCTTCACACTAACTGTGTATAAAAAAATCAACTTTATAGCCTCAAATTCAGCTTCAGCTTCACTGTTCATGTGTAAAAGCTGCTTCTCTTCCTGACCTGGAGCGACCTGATCAGCAGCAGTGAAACATCTCTGCAGTTCCTCCAACACAAGCAAATAAAGATCCGCTCCAGACGTGTTGGAAGAAACAGGCTGTGATGAAGAGTGTAACTCAGCCCCCGAGTTTCATAGTCCACAAAACATTTCACACAAAAACACTAATGTTGAAGAAATCCCCAGCTTCCCTCCTCATATTCAGTCAACACAAACACCAAAGTGGTTTGTTGGAAATACAGTTAAAGGAACAGTTCACTCAAACAAAACAAACACTCAGTCATCATCTCCTCCCTCGTGCTGATGTAAAGTCAGGTGAAGTTTCATAGTCCACAAAACATTTCTGGAGCTTCACAGTAAAACTCTCCTCAACAACTGAAGTAGCTGGAGACTTGTTTTAAAACAGAAAAGCAACAGAAATAAAACTCCATTAAAACTTTGCTGAATTAACTGTTAGTAGTTCCTGTTTGCAGTGAACCTGTTGATGAACGGACAACTATCAGTGGATTACTGTGAGACTGAAGGAAACTTAAAAACAGGAGATTTCTCAGGCAAGTTCTGCACATGTAAGAAGCGTCTGTTTTCAGGATGTGTCAGCGAATTTCTGGAGTCATTATCTCCCCCAGTTCAGCCTGATGATGTTTTATATCGAGTGTCAGATGTAAAAAAGTTGACTGCAGTTTTCAAACTGATATTTTCTATATTTAGCTCATTTTATCACATCTGAGACAAATTGCTTATAAAAATGTTTATATGTAAATAAAAACAGTAAAGTTTTAAATCTAAATGTTAGATTTTGATTTAACTTCTTTATTTTTTTTTTACATACAAACATGTTGAATCTAAATATTACAGGTGACCCATTTAGATGTAACATTTAACTAACAAATCTAACAATTATGCCTCAGATTTGAGGAAAATTAACTACAGCATGGTTAACATTTAGATCAGATTTGTGGGAAAGATCAAATAAACTCTGGTGAATGTGCTGTTAGTGTCACAGAACTACTGTTAAACCTTTTAGCTTTGTCTGATGCATATATAACATCAGGAAGCTAAACTAAGCTCAGCGCTGGACCAACTAGTTTGTACGACGTCTTGTCGAACCAAATCTGAAGACAAAAGATTTTAATGTTTAAACAGAATTTGTAGAAAAGCAACAAAAGAAAATGCAAATTGACGACATTATGTGAACATAATGAGTTGGTTCATGGAGATAAACAGTTAATTCTCCAGTCAGATGCTTTTAAACAGAGGCAGAAGACACAACGTTATAATCAAAAGAGCTCCAGTCAAAGTCTGTTTCCTTTGCACCATTTACGACAAATTTCTCCCAACAGTCGAGCCAAAAAAATGTTTCTGGTGTTTCCACTACGTTCATACAATCTTTCTTGGAAGTTGTACTTTGTCGTACATGAGACGTGAAAGAAGAAGTTGTCTGAAGAATTAACGAGAAGTTCAAACCCCGCAGACTTCCTGTTTTGGCCAATCACTGCTTAAAGTGGACTTGAACGTCTGTTGGTTCCAGGAAGTGAGTCGGGTTCAGATGTTCAACCATCAGACAAATGTGTCAGACCTGACTGATGCCTTTTTACTTTGACAGGATTCTGTGTGTGTACATATATATATATATATACATTGTATGCTAGCTCAGTTGAGGGAGCAGACATGCTGTGATGCTACTGTAGCGGCCCCTTGGATTTATTGATCAAGACGCAGAGAGTTTCAAACGGGTGTTGATTTATTTCTTCCTCTCAACGAGCACCATGCACCGTGAAAACTACAGAATAAAACAGAAGAAATACAAAATGCTTCTCTGTAGTTTCACAAATAATTCACACATGAATCATGTTCACATATTAATCATGTTTACACCCAATACAAATCATTTTAACCAACTCACAACGATGAAATATGAAATGAAACTTGTTTTTTAAGCTATTATGACAAGTGTATCACATGCTTCTTTTAAATGAAATACAATATATTGTAATTGTTCACAGAAAGAATATATTGCTTTTATCCTGCTGACATGTGCAATTAACTCATAAACAAATGAAGTAATGACGTTCTCTGTTTTCTTAAACAAAATCCCATCTGATAATAATGCACACATTTTTCATACCTCATTCCGCTCTCCAAGGGCGCTAATTAAAGGATAACTACTGATTTTACAACCTGGACCTTATTTCTAGCAAAATATATGATCATTTACTCACCCAGATAACTTTGGTGTCATTTGGCGTCGTTCAGACGAAATTAGATCCAGTGGAGCGCCGGTATATCCATATAATGTGAGTGATCAGGGCACCGAAGCGCAGCCTCTATGAGCATTATCTGCCACGAAACTAGTTCATTTCACCAATATTTTGTTACGATATGCTAGTGCTATTCCCTTCTGAGTCCGGGCTCGTCTGTTATCAACATGACAACATCAACATTACCACCTGACAGTGGACTCATGAACATTAATATTAGCCAATGTGAAGGAGACCTTTAGTTGCTTAGAAGTTACCCTGGGGTCATTTGTGACCTTGCCGGTGATAATACTTCTTGCTCTTGGACTGATCCTTGTTGGTCGACCACTCCTGGGGAGGGTAACAGTGGTCTTGAATTGCCTCCATTTGTACACAATCTGTCTGACTGTGGATCGGTGGAGTCCAAACTCATAGAGATGGTTTTGTAACCTTTTCCGGCCTGATGAGCATCAACATCTCTTTTTCTGAGGTCCTCAGAAGTCTCCTTTGTTCGTGCCATGATACACTTCCACACACTTGTTGTGAAGATCAGACTGTCCACACTGCCCTCAGTAAACACACACCTTCCCACAGTGGATGGGCACGAGCAGGTTGGAACCACTGAGCAGCATTCACGAGAATAATTACAATAAAATAGAGTGTTTTTTTATTTTCACAGACGTCTCACTGTCACTCTTTATCTTCCAACAGTGAAACCACGAGAGGATGTTTGCAGGGGACGAGTTTCTCGGAAAGTGGCAGCCTTCTCAAAAGAGGATATGATAAGTTAAGTGTTAAATCTGAATGTTAAAAAAGAAGTTCACCCATTTAGCTGCAACATGAGATTTAACATGTAACTTTTTTTTTTACATATAAACATATTTCTAACAATTTATATCTCAAATGTGAAGAAAATGAGCTAAATATTGAAAACTGCAGTCAACTTTCTACATTTGGTTTTATGTCCCAGACGACCTCTGTTCAGTGTTCGCAACTTATTAATACACATAAGTGTTTTTTAATGCAAATGAGTTATTTACTGATGTATTTAATGTCGTGGAACAAAACATACATATTTTAAGCTCATGTGTTAACCACAGACGATGTTTGATGAAAAATGGAAAATAGCAGCCTTCTTAAAAGAGGATGTGGCACTCTCACATCTGTATGCGCACACACACACACACACACGCATTGTCATCCATATCTTCTAATAGTGAAACCACGGGAGGATGTTTGCAGGAGACGAGTTTCTTGAAAAGTAGCAGCCTTCTCAAAAGAGGGTATGACCCCCCCAAACCTACTCAACCAACCACCCAACCCCCCCGAGTCCATGTAGAAATGTCCTCTACACAATCATGTGTTTCACAGAGAGTTGAACCTCACTCCAACCTGACTGAGCCTTTCAACATGACACTATCACCTGTTACCAATGAACCTGTTCACCTGCAGTCTTTTGTTGCCACTATGCCAAACTTGTTTGAAGCGTGTTGCTGCCATCAGATTCACAAGAAGCAAATATTTACAGAAATCAACATAGTTTATTAGTCTGAAACTTAAATATCTCGTCTTTGTACAGTATTTAATTAAATATAGGACAAAAATACATGCAGATGATTGTATTCTGTTGTATTCACGTTTTAACTATCTGTTGACAGAGGTGCACACACCTGACCTATAGAGCAATACATGTTTATATGTAAACAAAAAAAGTTGTGTTAAATCTAAATGTTAAAGTTCGCCCATTTAGCTGCAACATGAGATTTAACGTGAAACTTTTTTTTTTTTTTTTTTTTTTACATATAAACATATTTCTAACAATTTACATCTCAAATGTGAAGAAAATGAGCTAAATATTGAAAATATATCAGTGAGAAAACTGCAGTCAACTTTCTACATTTAGTTTTAATGTTAGAGCTGCACAGTCCGTTGAACATTTTAAAACACTCCTAAAAACGTATCTTTTTTCCTTGGCATTCACTCCCAGCTAAGCAAACAATCTTGGCTCTCTCTTTTTCTTTTCCCTCTCTCTCTCTTTTTACTCTCTTTTTATTCTCTTTTTAATCTAGATTTGTTTTAAATTGACTATTATCCCTTGTGTTGTTTTTAATTGTTTATTGTATTATTGTTGTTTATTGTTTTTGTGATTAACTTTGTTGTGCTTTTGCAATTGTACAGCACTCTGGTCAACTGAGGTTGTTTTAAATGTGCTTTATAAATAAATTGTGACTTGACTTGTGACTTATGTCCCAGACGACCTCTGTTTAGTGTTCGCAGCTTTATAATACACATAAGTGTTTTTTAATGCAAATGAGTTATTTACTGATGTATTTATGTCGTGGAACAAAACATACATATCTCTTAAGCTCATGTGTTAACCGCAGACGATGTTTGACGAGAAATGGAAAATAGCAGCCTTCTTAAAGGAGGATGTGTCACTATCACATCTGTCACACACACGCACACATTTGAAATATTTATTTATGCCCACATAATAAAGAAGTACAAGGGTTCTTGCACAAGGGACATAAACACTGCCAGTGCAGTTGACAATGGAAGACGTCAGTCACAAAGCGCCTGGGCGGCTGAACACAGTTACATACAAAATGACCTACAGGTCAGGTAGAAAGCAGACATTCAAGGATATAAAAAACATCGTCTCCTCCAGATTGAACGGCTACCAATAATAACTGAGACTGAGCAGTACCTGGCTAACTGTTTAGCTCTTCTTTTAGGGAGGCCAGCCACCTGAAGGCCCCTCACAACCAACTTATGCACATGCCCCAGACTTCCAAATATAAAGACTAGAAGTTTACATCTGTAGCCCAGCTGAGAGATGGTCTGCTTCAGCTGCTGGTATTTCAGCACTTTGGTTAGAAAGGCCTCCTCTAGGCTGGAATCAAAGGTACAGACACACACACACACACACACACACACACACACGCACGCACAGTCATGCTGCCAGAATGAAGCAAACACAATGAATTGAAGCTTGAAAGCCACTTTCTCAGGAACAATGTAATTATAAAGACTCTAACTCTGAGTTGTCTAAAAACAGAGAGCAGTCATTTACAAACAAACTGTTTACTGACAACAGTTTTATGATGTGTTCCTGAGTCCATGTAGAAACGTCCTCTACACAATCATGTGTTTCACAGAGAGTTGAACCTCACTACAACCTGACTGAGCCTTTCAACATGACACTATCACCTGTTACCAATGAACCTGTTCACCTGTGGAGTCTTTTGTTGCCACTATCCCAAACTTGGAAGCAAATATTTACAGAAATC
Source organism: Pagrus pagrus (assembly GCF_965226575.1). NCBI lineage: Eukaryota > Metazoa > Chordata > Actinopteri > Spariformes > Sparidae > Pagrus > Pagrus pagrus. The sequence continues at coordinate 3,038,593 of NC_140187.1, read as the reverse complement.
AACATAGTTTATTAGTTTGTACCTAAAATATCTCATCTTTGTACAGTATTTAAATAAATACAGGACAAAAACTACATGCAAATGATTGTATTCTGTTTTATTCACGTTAACACAAGCTCCATGTGAGATCTGATCATTTTAAACACACAGAAACTCAGATCTGTGCCAAACAGGAAATATCAGGAGAACAAAGTTTAATAGTAGAGTGCAACACACACACACACACACACACACACACATACAGTCTCGACTCACATGAAGATTAATTTATTTAATCTTCACTGCAGAGTTCAGCATAACAGTTTATCAGAAACCATCAGCGTCATGGAAGGACTCTAGGCTTGAGACGACACAAGTGTTGTTGTTTACAGTCGGTTCAGGTTCACTGGAGTATATGCCACTGGTGTTCACTGCCTTGTCCATTTTTTTTCTTGATATGGACAAATGCTCAGTGTTGAGACACCCAAAGGAAAACTCCTTTTTCCTTTAAGAAGTCGATTTTTTCACAATGTTTGTTTTTGGCAAATTGTTGACATTCATCCAAAGAGCGACTTAAACAATAAACTTAAACAATTGATGTTGCTCCTTGTGTTCCTCAGTTTGGTTTGCTTCGTCTCCTTGTGTTGCAGTTTGTTAATAGCACAGACACTTTGGCACACATCCCTTTTCATATGCGTTCCTCTTTCAGTACCTTGAATATCCCCAAAAACTGGATCAGACAAGAGCTGGACTTGATGTTCCACAAAGTGCACGACGTCAGTGAAGTCCGCTTTGTGCTTTCTTTCGTTCTCTCAGTTTAAACTTTAAGATGAGCAGACATGTCAAGTTCTCTCATGTCCTGCAAATCACACATTGCGTTGTTGCATCCACACAGGAATAAAGTGTAACGCTGGAGCAAGGAAACATTTTCAGCCTTAACAACAGGCAAGTGGAGAACTTCTTCCATGTAAGCTGCTGTGATCTTTGTTTCATTGCCAAAATGCTCTTGTAGGAGGGTTTCAGCTGTTTCAAAGCCTCTCAGGACTCATGTGTAAACAACTTTGCACCTTGTCTCGTGGCCGCCCTCTGGTGCATCGTTCCAGAAAATGCATGCAGTCTCCTTTAGTTGCACTTTTCTCCACCACAGTGTTTACAGGCTTGCATGAAAACTGAATTTTAAAGGCTCACCTTCAAAAACAGGTGCAACCCTTTGGTGAAAAGTTGGCTTGTCCTTTGTTGTCGTATGAGCAGTTCAGATATTTCATTTTTTCCTTTGAAGAATTTGTAGTGTAGAAACATCATGAATTGCAGGTGAAGCATTTTCAGTCCTTTTTCTACTTTTGTGACAGGTCAGTTTTTATTTCCCCTCGATGTTCTGGACACTCTGAGCTTTGCATCAGGGATGACAACCAGGGTCCCTCTGCTGAGGGGCCCTAAGCAGAATTTTATTTTGAGCCTTTTACAGATGCACATGTCTGCATTTTCTGGATGCAAAGTCATCAATGAGGTCATCATATGACAGCTGCTGTGCCACTTCTGAGTTGATGCTTATGATAGCCAGGCCACTCAAGCAGAATCAGAATCAGAATCAGAATTCCTTTATTAGTCCCGCAAACGGAGAAATTTGTGCGTCACAGCAGCCAAAGGACAGTTCAATATAACAATAAGCAATAATAATAATAAGTAGTAATAGTAAAAAATAAGCAATATAATAAAAAGGTAAGAAATAGAATCATATATACATAATATGTACAAATATAAACAGTGTAATTATAGACAGTGTGGCAGTGTATTGTTATTAATAAATAATAAATATGAGTATGAAAATTGCCCAGTTAGGGCCTTGGGGTGTCATGCAAGCTAGGACCGCCACTGAGTAGACTGCCATGATTCACACAGCGACACCTGCTCAACTTTACATTTAACTGATTTTGATGAATCGTTTTTATATTCAGTGATTTATATTCGTTTAAGTTCTAATAATGACGTCCTTGAGACAAAAAGTCTGCAAATCAAAATAAGACCCTGCAGCTGGCAGTGAGTCCGCTTTCTTTTCTTTTAGCAGTGAAGTGATTTACTCCCTGACAGAAAATTATAGACTTATTATAACATTTTATGGTAAAAAAAAAAAAAAAGTAAAGTTGCCGCAGGCTGCTGTTATAAATATGCACAATGTATTATGCAGGTCAGTTGTCCTGATTTTGTTTAATCAATATCATACAAGGACTAAGTGCTAAAATTCAAGATTACTTACTTATTTGTCCCTCGGAGTGAAATTTAGTGGACATGAAGGCTGCACGTGAAAAATACATACACCTGGTGCAGTAACAGACACAAGTGTCAGCATGTTTAAAGGACCACAGTGTTACTACATGTCACCGTTTCATTTAATTTAACTTGAAATATGGACAACTGACTTCCACAATACATGGTGCATATTTATAGTAGTAGCCTACTGCAAATTTAATTCTCTCTTCTTTTTTTTTAACCATGAAATGTTATTGTATACAATATAATCAGTGTATAATATTATACAATGCTGTAAAATACAGATCATCTCAGAATCACACCCAGAAATTAAAATCACTTTTATTTCTTTGATCACAGTTTGAACACAGAAACATCAGAAACAGTCACAACACACAGTTTTGACATTTTTCATGTTTTATTCAAACGTTTGTATAGAAATGATGAAGCGCTGCCTGAAGTGACCTGATACACTACAAGTGCATCATCAGTGAACAACAGAAACATACATGAACTCTGCGAGCCACAATTCAAACATCAGTCACCAACAGTAAACACTCAGTGTCCAGTTTATCAGGGACACCCGGCTCAAACTAAAATAAAATAATAAAAACAGCTGCCAGAATAAGACACAACAGTTCAACAGCTGCACAAACTGCAGCCTCCAAACTGATCATGAAGTCGAATCTTTAACAACAAACTGAACATTAAACCTTCATGAAGGAGGATTTACTGCACGACTGTTGCATCAGACTGCATTAGCTTCAGCTGCTGCACCTAATAAACTGGACACTGAGTGTAGAGTTCAGTGTGTAACTGGACCTGACAGACTCTGGATCAGAACCGTAACAAATACAAAGAAGCATAGAAATATAAAAATAAAATAAGCTTTCATAAAAATTAAATATTCCCATGGTAAATCATAATTATGAAATAAAAGACAAAACTACGTGAGAAAAACTGAAAACATTTTTTTATCTCACAATTATGATTTTTTAAATTCATTATGTCGATTTATTTTATTTTATTTGCTCATAATTTTGACTTTTCGTCCCATAATTTTGAGGTTTTATGCCATAATCTTTACTTCTTTTGTCTCATAATTATGATGTAACATGGAAATATTTTTTGGGCCAGATAATGGTCCAATAATACCAACAACCAGAATATAAAAGTCACATTATATTTACTTGTAGCTACAAAGTGTTCTCACTGACTGACAGTGTTAACAGCAGGCTTTAGTTCAGTGAAGTCTGATGGTTTTAAAGCACATGTGGAGCTCAGTCAGGAGCTTTAAGCACTACAAGCAGTCTGATAATATTTGGCGAATAGACGGCATTTATACAGCACTGCTGCCCTCATTCATCCACTCACTCACTCACTCACCGATGGCAGTGAGCTACCATGCAAGGTGCTGGTCTGACCAACTAGAGACGCATCAGATAATCAGAATATAAAAATAAAAGAATAAAGCAACAGAACAGAGTGAAAGAGCTCGTCTTTGTCCTCAACAACATTAATAACAGAGTCAAAGTTTGTTTGGTCATTTTTTCTCTTAAAGCTTCACAAGAGTGGAACTGAATCTCACCAAATATCAGAATTCAACACAAACTTTTCATTTAATTCTCACTGAACAGAATGATTCATTAATAATCAGTCCTGTCAGCATTAAAGGCCTCCTGCTCTCTCCTGTTGTCACCTCGTTAACTCCAATCTGTCCGATAACATTAAACTACTTTAACACCTCCTGACACACAACGACCTCGTCAACGACCACGTTCATACAATCTTTCCTGGAAGTTGTACTCTGTTGTACACAGGACGTGAAAGAAGAAGTTGTGTGAAGAGTTAAAGAGAAGTTTAAACCCTGCAGACTTTCTGTTTTGGCCAATTACTGTGAATGTTGGTTTGTTGGTTTCAGGAAGTGAGTCGGGTTCAGATGTTGTTCAACCATCAGACAAATGTGTCAGAGCGGATTGATGCCTTTTTACTTTGACAGGATTCTGTGTCCTACACTTGACTTGGACACTATTTGTGACTGAGTGCTGTGAGATAAAGGCGAGGACTGTATATGTGTATATTTTGTATATTAACTGTGAGTTAGCTCTGTAGATCATCTTATAAAAACAGTTGGTTTAGTTCAGGGACAGATTGAGGTCGTGTTAATGAGATACATGCACATCGACAAACAGCCTTCATTTATTTTATCTTGCTTCCATCTCAACTATCTGCCTCAACACAACCTTAACCCTGAACCTGAAATTAATTTTAACTTTAAAAACATGTTTTAATCCTCAAACTGCCTGAAATAAGAGAAGACCAGACAAAATGTCCTCACCATCATCCAGCATGGTGGAAACACACACAGCAGAGAACTTCACAGCACATGTAGAGCTGGTTACTTTTCTGGATCAGATCCAGAAAAGTAAATGGTGTTGTTGAATCTGGGTCAGTTCTGGCGCCGCTCTTCTTTTTATCTGCAGGAAGTAAAACATACTCACAGTGAAGAAAGTCCCACCTGACCTGATCCTACTCAGTGTCAACACACAGAATAATTAATGTCAGAGATGATAAAACAACTGTCGAGACTCTGAACATGAGATCCATGTAAAGAATGAGCTGTGTTGTCTGTTAATTATGAACATGTTGATAAAATACATAATTTAAACTTACCTGTCCGACAACTGAGTTTCCAAAGCAGCAAAGCTAGAACAGCAGCAGCAACACTAAGAACCACAACGTGACCAATCCAGCAGACCACCCTGAAACAGATGAACAGTGAAGGCGTCAGTCAGAGTGTCAGTGCAGGTGATGAACAGCAGACTGGACCTCACAACTCACACAGAACAACTAAAGGTGAGTCTGCTCCTGAAATATATAACATCAATAGGTCACTATGGTAACCTGATGCTGATGCTCCAGCGAGCTGAAGGTTTATTAACAGTTGAAATTTCACACAGCAGATTATTCAAACACTAAAAGTATGATGAAGATATTGTTATAAAATGTCTCGACGTTCGGTCTGAACACACATTATCAAATAAAACTTGAATAAAACAATATGAAGAGGAAGAGTCTCACCTGGCTGTGTAGCTGCACCTGTGAAGATAACAAGCAGTGACTTATCAGTTATAAAGGACCATGACAGGATTATAAATGTAATATTACAATGTTTTTGTTCAACACTTCTCTTCACCAGGACAAGAAAAGTTAAACATTTCTAATTTCTTCCAAAAAAACTGCACATCAGAAATGTAATATTGGGATGTTTCTTGTTCATCACATCTCTGCTTGTTGATTAGAGCGAGTTTAAGATGAAAGAAAAACACAATAAAACCAAAAAGTAATAAAAAGCATGATGAGGCTCAGTTACAGCTCCCAGCATTATTCAACAGAGGATCATATTTCAGACACATTTCACTTCTACAAAGAGTTTGTAACTATTCACAACTGAAACACTTTTTCTGACTCACATCAGGACAGAAACACATCAACAGTGAAGACTTTACAGCAGCTCCTGAACTTTTACACATTTGTTGTGCTTAAAAAAACATTAAAGGACGTCATGTGAACTTTGTCGTCTATTTACATTAAATAATAAAGAAAATGTGTTGTGAAATATGAAACACAGCGTCATTAAAAGCTTGTCCCCTTCTGTTAACAGGGCTCGGGTGTGGCCACTTTAATAGGAACACCTGTACAATCTAAAGCAGGGCTGAGCAACATATACAATATATACTGTTATCATGATATGAGACTATATGTTGTCTCAGATATTTGATATTCTCACATGGTGATATATCATAACTGTTGTCTGCTCCTGGTTTTAAAGGCTCATTACAGTAAAGTGACGTCATGTTCTGAACTCACCAGACTGATCTACTTGTTCTGATACTTTCTTTACCCACTGAGTCATTATATCCACATTAATGATGATCCTGATGTTTATGAAGCGCTTTAGAGAAGATTTAAAATATCCAGTTACATATCGTATATCAGGATGTGGCATAAAAATATCATGATATAATTTTAAAGCCGTACCTCGCAGCTCTAATCTAAAATAATCCAACGCAACTGTTCTGTAACTTCAATAACTTATAATTCTAGCAATATTATATAATCATAATGTTTGATGAATATTTAGTCAGAGTGAGTTAAAATGTGTGCTGATGTTTAATGACTCACGTTGTTATTATGACTCATCATAACTCATCATTTCAGATCAGTGTCATGTCACATTATCTTCTGTTTCCTCTTCTACTCACTCAACAGCTCATATTCTGTGTTTCTGTACTGACCCGGTTCTGTCAGTTGGTTCAGTCAGTGACTCAACAGTTACACCTCGTAGTTATTATGTGCTGAACAACAAGCTCAGCTGTGTGTGAGACTCAGTTTGTGTGCTGTGATTCATTTGAGTCTGGCGATGCAGAAATCTTTGTTCAATAACCACATGTATGTACATTTAACTTGTCCAGGTGTGAACTCACAAACAGTCGGTGTGAAGGATTTAAACAGTCAGCAGGCAGAAGAGGCAGCCTGTGCAGCTTCACTACAGGCCTGCTTTGTGGAAACTGTCTCTCAACTGGAAAGGAGCCACAAACTTCACAGAAAAGGAGGCTCAGAGTTCAGGACCACTTCCAGTCTGAGCTCCTCAGTGGACCTGAGCTGGTACCAACATCATTCTTTATGTCACTGAGACAAAGATTTAGTGATGAAGATCCTGTGGCATCAGAACCAGAAGCAGCACCAGTGTGACTCGAGGAGACAGAGCTCAGATGTTTCAGGACTAAGAGTTTCTCTCTCAGTGAACACAGTTTCTCTGATTAATTAACTAAATGAACACATGAATCAAGTGTATGTGCTCATATTGTAGTCGTGTATAATTACACACAGACTAACAAACACACTGTGGCCACTTTATTAGGCACACATTAATGATCTGATGCAATCCAACACAACTGTTCTGACTCAAACTTCACTTTTATGATGAAATATAAAGTAAAATAAAGATTTGTGTGTGTTGCAGTTTGATACTATAAGATTCATGATGCACAAAACTTCTCAATGAGCTTCATAACTGTCCTCAGATGTTTCCTCAGAAATATATTTAATGTAAAGAGAGTGAGTGTAATACTGAGGATCTACCTGCATATCACATACAGCACATATAGTGTTAATAATTAATAAACGTTGTTCATCGTCACAAAGACAATAATTAATGATGTTCATGCTCCTAAAAGGTGAATTCAGACTGAACACAATTTTCTGTCTCTATTTAATCCTGAAAACTTGTTTATTCAACACAAACACCCAGTGTACAACCATCAACACGTGTGTGTGTGTGTGTGTGTGTGTGTGTGTGTGTGTGTGTGTGTGCGTGCGTGCGTGCGTGCGTGCGTGCGTGCGTGCGTGCGTGCGTGCATGCGTGTGTGTGTGTGTGTGTGTGTGTGATGTAAAACATTTGAAATTATTTACATATTAAATCACAACTAGGAAGAATCTCACCATGGATATACACAGGGATCACAGCAGCAGTCTGATGGCTGAATTTCTCCTGTGTAGCTACACAGCTGTAGTTGTCGGTCTTGGTCACAGTAGTCTTGACAGTGATGTATGAATATCTTCCTTGTTTTGACTCCTTTCGCTCATCAGCACGAAGAGTGTTATCAGCACTGTCCTTCCACTCTACTGTAAGAGGTGGATCACCATGAGCTTTACACTGCAGCAGGATCCAGTCCTTTGTATGATCAAGTGTATCAATATTTGGTTTTGGGGCTAAACCTGTGAACACATTATAAACAATAGATTATAAAGAGACAGTTTCAGCTTTATTAATGTAACATTGGGATTTAGTTCATCCACACTCTGCTTGTATACAGTTTACAGTGTGAAGAGAAAAACACAATAAAAGCCTCCAGCATCATTTTATGGGACGATATTTCAAACATTTTAAACTGTTTCCAGTTTGAGGCAGACACACAAATACAGTCAACTTGTTAAACTGAACTATAAAGATTGTAATAAAATATAAAACATAGTGTTCAAAGGTAAACACACCTGATGTGTCACATGTTAGTGAGAACTACTTTAATTATGCTGCCTGAAAGAAAAATTAACCAGAAAGTTAGTTGAACTTCTGCCAAGAGAAGGTTGTGAAAGATTTAACTGGGTTGTTTCATTTATTTAAACATGAGAGTGTTAATGTCAGCGAGGGCAGACTGAACATTAGAAACTCTTCTCAGTATCTACACAAACAACACAGTTGAGAAGCACCAAGAGATGAGCAGATGATGCTGAAGCTCCAAAGCTTGTTTGACTCTGTGACGTGAACTTTTCCAACAGAAACAACTGTTTCTAACAGGATCCAGCTGCACTTACATTTGACTCTACGTACGTATGATTGGTGCATCGCTTTAATGTTTTTAAATTAAATGATCTTTTCCTTGCCTAAAGGTTGGTCCAGTGAAGGGACGGGAGGACAGAAGACTTTGATTGTGGTTTGCTATAAAAACACTAGTTGATAAGTTGATAATAGTGAATTACCATTATTGAGATGAATGTGAGTTTCCACACCAGTGACATAAAAAGCTGTCTAGCTCAATAACTTACAGTTATATTGATTCTGATTTATTTTGAATTGTCACAAGATGAGCCTGCATCTTTCCTGTGATACTGAAATATCTGTGATGCAGATTTCTGAACAAAAAAATGAAATAAAAAGTGATTCCAGTCTGTTTCAGAGGCATGTTAAGAGTTTAAAGTATGTTTTAATGATTATACAAATAATATTTTGAATTGTACTTATTTTCTGGATAATACTGACAAACCTAGTTCAGTGTATCTTTACACTAAAGGAGGAAACAAAAAGCAACATTGAAGCATTCAGCATTTCCCTGATGGAACCTGATGAAGCTCTTTGTACCAAAACATTATTAAATTAATTCCTGATTGAGGTCAACAGTGTGCAGGAGTTGTTGTCCTGAGTTAGGGAACCTCAAAAAGACCATATGATGGCTGCCGCTGTGTCAGAGCTCGTGTCAGGTGAAGAATATCAGGTGAAGTTTGATGATGACGAGTATATTGATGATGTCAGAGGCTTCAAATGTCACTGCTGCTTCAGAAAGAGCTTCTTTCAGCTCACAGCGAAACTATTTGATCATTACTGAGATAAAAAAAAGAATAAAAGGAATATTGTGATGTTGGGACTCAGAAGGATCGTGACATAAATATTAAACATGAAGTTAAAACTCATGAACCCAGAATGAACCTGGGACTAAACTACATTAATAAAGTAGATGACATTATTCTGTCATGTCAGTAAAAAGACTTTATATGGAGGCTTTTTAGGAAATGCAGTAATTAATTATTTTACTTCTTCATGTAATTAGACAATCTGAATAAAAGCATTAGATTTAATAACACACAGGCTTCTTGGACTTAAAAGATGTTGTTGTATAACTATAATATAATAAACGTGTCCACCTTTAAGTGACGAGTGATCCCAGTCAGTTCAACACAGAGAGGTTCAGGCCCACAGATGTTAGTGTTCAGACTGACAGGCCTGAGAAGACATTTACAGAAACACCTGCAGAGGTGGAGAGTGACGTCATCACAATCAGGACTCACCTTGGATGTTTTCACCTGTTCTGTCTCTTAATGTTATAAGGTGCGGAGGATGCACGCGACCCGATATTTACGTGTAAAATTAATAAATAAACATAAAACATATTTTCATGTTGACGACAGAAGTCAACACACACATATTACACCTCATCTGAAAGCTGACATGTTCGTTTTATCAACACATTTAGGAACCTAAGATAAAGATTTACGACATCACAACAGCAGCGTCTCACTTTACGGCAGTAAACAGTTAGCTACTTACTCGCTAGCCTGTGTAGCCGCAGTTAAAATGTGTTTATAGGTGTAAAATCAGACATTTATAGACGAACAGCGGCTCGTTTTAAAGACAAAAGTCCACCCATTAAATCCAGCGCGTTTAAACGGAAGCGGAAGTTAAAACCACCACAATAAAAGTCGATTGTGTCCCTCGTTTATTTTTAGCGCCGCTCGTCAAACTTTCCAAACAACTTCATTTTAATCAATTTAAAGTATCGACAAAAGATTTGACCAATGATGTTCAGTATCTCTGAAATCAGTAAACGCCCCGGAACAAAACCAACCAATCAGCATCTTTCTACGACCTAAAGGGACGAACCTAACGGGCTTTTAACTCCACCAGCCAATCACAGGACAGCCTCTTTGCGCGAGCGCCACAAGTGTGTTATTGACAGCTGCTCTCATCCAATGGTTAGTCAGCACCGTGAAAACACTCTGAGTCAGCAGCCAATTAAATTACCTGTGTGACCATATATGGAAGTGAGTGTTGTCGGACTTCCTGTGGTAGCGGGACACCCACATAACAGAGAAACTTTATCGATATGTTTAAGGAGACATGATTCAATGATAATAAATATGTAAATCTTTATTTAAACACTCACAACATCTTTTTATCGTCAACTTTAACACTGAGGGACATTTTTCAGCATCTTAAAGGGATTTATAATCATCATTTGGTAACTTTGTAGAAGTTTTAGAGAGCTCTGTGGACATCTGCTGGAGATAATCTGTACTGCACTTTCTAAAATATCTCAGAGCCTCTTCTGTCTGTCAGCCTAAAATTTGGTTCAGACATTTGAGACAAGTTGAGGGAGAGATCCTGTGAATTTCAGCCTGATGGCCCAGATTATAACTTATTAACTTAATTTAAAACATGAAATGAAACAAACAAACAAAATAAAACTTTTACTTTTTCTCTGTTTAATCATTTACCAGTTCAACTCTCTCTGAGCTTTAAATAAGATCAACACACCTGATAAACCTCAGAGTGTTTGCTTTACAGTGATGTAGTGGACATGTATCAGCTCCTCGTGGTCTTTGTATTATACAGTTTAAAATGAGTAAATATTAAGAGGCAGAGACGCACAAAATCAAAATGAACCCCAAGAGGTTAAGACTTGATCTGAAAGGCAAAACAAACACATGTTAGATTGTTTTGAAACAGACAGGTAATACTGTGTAAAAGTCATATTTCATCTACTACAGACGGCTGAAATTTCATTGTACAGAGAGACATAATCTGCAGCGTCTCTGATATCAGGCATGTTTGATACAGAGGTCATCTCTCCAGATGTGGCTGCAGCTCTGTGGGCTCGAGGCCCTGCCAGATGTGTCTTCTGACCACTTAACAAAAGTCCATCTGGGACTCTTGAACCAGTCGCAGCAGTAAATGAGCGGACATCTTTAACTGTTTAATGAAAGCACTCACCAACAACAAGCTGAATGTAGAATGTTTGTCTCGGCTGAAGATTTGGAAAAATGCAGCTGTAGTTCCCGCTGTCGGCCATCTTTGTTTTTGTGATCTTTATGGAGGCGTCGCCATTCTTCAGTTGATCTTCAAAATGTGAGACTCGACCTTTGAACTGCTGATCTTCACTTGTGATGGTGCCTGAAACATACATGAACACCTCCTTCTGACCGTCTTTCTTCCAGTCAAAGACCTTTCCTGTCATGTCCTCCTTGGTGCTGGGGGAACAGGGTAAAACAGCATCATGGTCTTCTTCCACGACCACTCTGACACCTGGAAGATAAAAACATGTGTTACTCAGTATGTTAACATGCAGAGTCATCAGGAAACAAAGTCAGATAACAACTTTACACACCACAACAATAACTCAAACAGTTTCCTCTAACATAATAGTTTTGGTTGTGTCGTGCTTGTACTGACATATTTTAAGTGTATTTTAGCTTACGGTATAGTTTATTATGTTTGTTATTGAGCCTTGTGTTTGAATTTTACAAAATGTATTCAGCTGGGAACTCTTCAGCTTTATAACACCAGGAGAAGTTGTAGTTTTATTCATTCATCTTGATTTATTGGACTGGATTCAAAGACACAACTAACCACCAAACTATCCTGTTCCTCAGCTGAACACACAGGTTGTTTTTTACTTTGTAATTCAAATATGTTCACTGTACTTTCTAAGGACATCAGATTAAAGCTTCACATGACACACACACACACACACACACACACACACACACACGCACACACACACACACACACACACGCACACGCACACACACGCACACACACACGCACACACTCGGTGCAGGTTGTTAATCTTGAGGCTGATGTACAGTTAAGTTTTCTGTCTGTTTGGGTGAATAAACCTGCGATCAGACTCAAGTGAATAACGTGAGCTGAAAGTTGCTTCTCTGTTTGTGTGAAGTCTGACAGCTCAATCTCTGAGTTCACTGCTCTCAGTCATCATGAAGGAAACAAAAACCAGGAAACATTTTAAGAACCTGTTGGTCTGACAGCTCTTATCATTGATCAGACGATGTCTCCTCACCAGTACTAACTACAACCACACAAACAGGTGCTACTACATTGTCAAAAAATGAGTGTGAGTGTCAGAGAGAGGAGGACTACAACCAAATAAACTTCTCTGGTTTTTATATAAATGAGGCAACTTTAAACCTGCCATCCCCAAATAAACACACAATCACAAATGAATCTGATGCTGATAATCAATAAACTAGAAGCTACAATGAGACAAAGTCACACCTGACCTGAGTCAGTGATAAGACCTGACCTCCACCTGCTGTGATCGTTGGTTTGTGACAAAAGTCCAAACAGTTTGAGGATCACTGAGTCTCGACTCACATGAAGATTTATTCATTTAATCTTCACTTCAACATGATTAAAATGTTAAATTACATCCAGTTGAACCTGAGTTCAGTTGAACACATTCAGAACTCGACTGCTGCTGTTGATGGAGGAGCAGCTGAGCTCGTTTCACAGGACGCTCGAGGACGTCACACACAAAATGTTGGAGCTGCTGCTGTAGAAACACTCCGGTAGAGGACACACTCAGATAATCTGCTGCCGTCTACGACTGCAATATCTCTGTCATCAGACATAAAGCCCTGCTCCACCCACCACATCCACCACATCCGCCCGACCACACACTAACTGAAGAAACTCGAGCTGCTACGCTTCATCGATTACTTCTATAACTATTATATTAATCATCAATTATTTTTATAATCGACTGGAGTTCAGACAGAAAGTCAGAATTCTGGTTCCAGCTTCTTAAATGTGAATATTTCCTGTTTCTGTCCTCTGTGACAGTAAACTGAATATCTGTGGGTTGTGGACAGAACAAGACATCTGAGGACATCATCTTGGGCTTTGAGGACCAATGATGGACATTTAGTTTTAGTTTTTAATAATATATAACTGGAGTGTTTTATGTTGGTCAGTGTGTTAGCATGCTAACATGTTGCTAACAAGCACCAACCTCCAGGAAAAAGACAAAAAGACAGACGGAGAGAGAGACAATGAGGACGATGTGAAACTACTGTGAGTTCATGTTCATACAGCTCAGGGCGGATGATGGACTGAGTCACGTCTCTGTTTAAGTTCTGAGTGCGTTAGTTTATTCAGCGAGTCCAAAGTCCAACAGACATCCAGAAGGTTTCAGTTCAGAACAAGAGATGATCAGAAACCACCAGTCTGCAGCAGGAAGGAGGTGACGCACACACACACAAAGTACACACACACACACACGCACACACACTACACGTACACAAAATACACACGCACACACACACACACACATGTACACACAAAATACACACACACACACTACACGTACACAAAATACACACACAAAATACACACACAAAATACACACACGCACGCACACACGTACACACAAAATACACACACACACACACACACAAAATACACACACACATGCACACACACACTACACACACACACATACACAAAATACACACACACTACACACACACACACAAGCACACAAACAAACACAAAAAACACTAGTGAAGACATCACATCACTATAGAGCATCAATCCGATCAATACTATCGATGTGTGCTGATTATCAGGGTACATGTGACGTCACAGCGCGCTGAGCAGGTGTCTCGTACGCACTAAAGTAAAGCAGGAAGCAGCTGATTTTAGACTTTAGACACATTTTGCAATTCAAATTGGCACTTTTTAAATGCACTGAACACGGTTCTCTGCATAAGACACAACAATCTGACATAAAGTCACATGTCTGCCATTCAAAATGACACTACATGAGCTAATTGGCCAATATATGTGAAACCTGGCCAAACAATTGTTAATTGTTACCACTTCAATCAGGAACAAGCACTAAAAGACCACAGTTGAGCAACACCAGTTTTTTTTACAACAACAATGGAAGACCTTGCCGACCTTGGACCATACAACACAGCCCAAACTCTCTCAGTTCTGGACAGACTCCACAACATTCTCACACCACCAGAGCGTATGAATGATGCAGACCATCAAAGAAACCAGTAAGTTGTAGTATGGGACAACGTGAGCTTCCGTCGTGCAGCCCCAGTCCAAAACTGGCGTGCTGACCACCCTTGCCTCTTTTTTTTCTATATTTTTTCTGCACATTTTTTTCTGCAATTTTCTTTTTCAGTTTGCTGTTTTGTGAGCATAGTTTTGTTCACTCCAATGTAAATATATCTGCTGTGCATATGTTGCACTGACTTGTTTGGTGAAAAATAAATAAATGTTTCAACAGCGTGTGTGTGTATCTGCAAATATTTCTGTGCATGTGAACAATTTGGACTATTTTAGTATTATGGCAAAGCATACTAAAGATGAGAGTGCGTTTCATTATGCCCAACCGTGTGTAGTTGGTTAGACAAAAATCTGGTAATATGAATGAAGTGTGCGCCATTTGGTGCAAAAGTTTGATTTTGACAATGCTATATGTAGTTTGGCTGCAGTGCTTCATTTTGCAGGATATATGAGGTATTTTGCAGTTTGGGTGTGTGGTTTTGTGAATTGTGTTAAGTATTTTGGTGAAACCAGCCTAGTTTGCAAAATTGTGTTTTAGCAATTGGAAAAAACTGACGAACATCCAGCATGTTTCCACATTGTTCCGCTGTTCAGATGAAATAAAGTGAGAATTTAAAAACTCTCAGTGAGTGATGATCAGTTTTCTTACCTTCTCCAGAGCAGCTCAGCAGACAGAGACACACGAGAGGAAGAAGCTCCATAGTTGTCGATGTCCTCTGAGGACTTCACCACACTGATGATGTCTCTATATGATGGAGCTTCACACACTCCTCAACACCCTGATTGGTTCATCACAACCTGTTGCAGTTCCTCAGCCTGCAGGCAGTGAGAGCTGCAAGACATCCGGTACAAACCACATATTTCACTGTGACTCATGAACTGCACTTTGTCTTCACACTAACATTAAAGCTGTCTATAAAAAATCAACTTTACAGCCTGAAATTCAGCTTCAGCTTCAGCTTCACTGTTAATGTGTAAAAGCTGCTTCTCTTCCTGACCTGGAGCGACCTGATCAGCAGCAGTGAAACATCTCTGCAGTTCCTCCAACACAAGCAAATAAAGATCCGCTCCAGACGTGTTGGAAGAAACAGTCTGTGATGAAGAGTGTAACTCAGCCCCCAAGTTTCATAGTCCACAAAACATTTCCAGCTTCCCTCCTCATATTCAGGCAACACAAACACCACAGTAGTTTGTTGGAAATACAGTTAAAGGAACAGTCCACTCAAACAAAACAAACACTCATCATCATCTCCTCCCTCGTGCTGATGTAAAGTCAGGTGAAGTTTCATAGTCCACAAAACATTTCTGGAGCTTCACAGTAAAACTCTCCTCAACTGAAGTAGCTGGAGACTTGTTTTAAAACAGAAAAACAACAAAAATAAAACTCCATTAAAACTTTGCTGAATTAGCTGTTAGTAGTTCCTGTTTGCAGTGAACCTGTTGATGAACGGACAACTATCAGTGGATTACTGTGAGACTGAAGGAAACTTAAAAACAGGAGATTTCTCAGGCAAGTTCTGCACATGTAAGAAGCGTCTGTTTTCAGGATGTGTCAGCGAATTTCTGGAGTCATTATCTCCCCCAGTTCAGCCTGATGATGTTTTATACCGAGTGTCGAATGTAAAAAAGTTGACTGCAGTTTTCAAACTGATATTTTCTATATTTAGCTCATTTTATCACATCTGAGACAAATTGTTTATAAAAATGTTTATATGTAAACAAAAACAGTTTAGTTTTAAATCTAAATGTTAGATTTTGATTTAACTTCTTTTTTTATATATATACAAACATGTTAAATCTAAATATTACAGGTGACCCATTTAGATGTAACATTTAACTAACAAATCTAACAATTATGCCTCAGATTTGAGGAAAATTAGCTAAATGTGAAGAAAATCAGCTAAATATTGAAAATATATCAGTGATCACAACTGACCAGCTGCTAGAGACGCATCAGATAATCAGAATATAAAAATAAAAGAATAAAGCAACACAGAACAGAGTGAAAGAGCTCGTCTTTGTCCTCAACAACATTAATAACAGAGTCAAAGTTTCAGGTGTTTCCACTACGTTCATACAATCTTTCTTGGAAGTTGTACTTTGTTGTACACGAGACGTGAAAGAAGAAGTTGTGTGAAGAATTAACGAGAAGTTTAAACCCTGCAGACTTCCTGTTTTGGCCAATCACTGCTTGAAGTGGATGTGAACGTTGGTCTGTTGGTTTCAGGAAGTGAGTCGGGTTCAGATGTTGTTTAACCGTCAGACAAATGTGTCAGAGCGGATTGATGCCTTTTTACTTTGACAGGATTCTGTGTGTATATATACATATATATATATATATATATATAAATTGTATGCTAGCTCAGTTGAGGGAGCAGACATGCTGTGATGCTACTGTAGCGGCCCCTTGGATTTATTGATCAAGACGCAGAGAGTTTCAAACGGGTGTTGATTTATTTCTTCCTCTCAACGAGCACCATGCACCGTGAAAACTACAGAATAAAACAGAAGAAATACAAAATGCTTCTCTGTAGTTTCACAAATAATTCACACATGAATCATGTTCACATATTAATCATGTTTACACCCAATACAAATCATTTTAATCAACTCACAACGATGAAATATGAAATGAAACATGTTGTTTAAGCTATTATAACAAGTGTATCACATGCTTCTGTTAAATGAAATACAATATATTGTAATTGTTCACAGAAAGAATATATTGTTTTTATCCTGCTGACATGTGCAATTAACTCATAAACAAATGAAGTAATGACGTTCTCTGTTTTCTTAAACAAAATCCCATCTGATAATAATGACGACGCTGAAGTTGCAGTGCGACTGTTTGTACACTGATTGTCTGTTTTTTGTGAGACTTCTTGATGTAAAAACATTTTAGACATTTTAGGTAAGACATTAACTTTGCCTGACACCCGCTATTGTATTTGTGAAACGTTTATTTTATTTGTGAAAATGCTAAAGGGGAGATTTCACCGTTTTTGTTTGATACCTACAGACCTCATTAGACCAGGTCCAGGTCAAAAACCACTGTACCCAGACTTCTCAAATCTGGACTAGATTAATCTACAGAGGCTAAACATTCATTATAACACAGTTTCTGATCCGTGAAACCTTTATTCTATTTGTGAAAATGCTTTACATATAAACGTATTTCTAACAATTTATATCTCAAATGTGAAGAAATTGAGCTAAATATTGAAAATATATCAGTGAGAAAACTGCAGTCAACTTTCTACATTTGGTTTTATGTCCCAGACGACCTCTGTTTAGTGTTCGCAACTTTTTAATACACATAAGTGTTTTTTAATCTAAATGAGTTATTTACTGATGTATTTTATGTTGTGGAACAAAACTTACAAATCTCATACGCCCATGTGTTAACCACAGACGATGTTTGACGAGAAACTGAAAATAGCAGCCTTCTTAAAAGAGGATGTGGCACTCTTCATACCTGTCACACGCATACACACACACACACACACACACACACAAACACACACACGCACTGCCATGCTGCCAGAACGAAGCAAGCAGAGAATGAAATGAAGCTTGAAAGCCACTTTCTCAGGAACAATATAATTATAAAGACTCTAACTCTGAGTTGTCAGGCTGTGTTACACCTGAATAAAACCAGAGAGCAGTCATTTACAAACAAACTGTTCACTGACAACAGTTTTATGAAGTGTAGAAACATCCTTTACACAATCATGTGTTTCACAGAGAGTTGAACCTCACTTATTTGTGTTTCTCACAGACGACTCACTGTAACTCTTTATCTTCCAACAGTGAAACCACGAGAGGATGTTTGCAGGAGACGAGTTTCTCGGAAAGTAGCAGCTTTCTCAACAGAGGATATGACCCCCCCAAACCTACTCAACCAACCACCCAACTCCCCGAGTCCATGTAGAAACATCCTCTACACAATCATGTGTTTCACAGAGAGTTGAACCTCACTCCAACCTGACTGAGCCTTTCAACATGACACTATCACCTGTTACCAATGAACCTGTTCACCTGCAGTCTTTTGTTGCCACTATCCCAAACTTGGAAGCAAATATTTACAGAAATCAACATAGTTTATTAGTTTCAACCTAAAATATCTCGTCTTTGTACAGAAATTAAATTAAATACAGGACAAAAACTACATGCAAATGATTGTATTCTGTTTTATTCACGTAAACACAAGCTCCATGTGAGATCTGATCATTTTAAACACACACAAACTCAGATCTGTGCCAAACAGGAAATATCATGAGAGCAAAGTTTAATAGTAGAGTGCAGCAAACACACACACACACACACACACACACACACACACACACACACTCATCTGCACCGTCAGACCTTTCTGTTCCACACATCGAGGCTGGTTTTAGGACAGTAGAGGGAGCCACAGTCTTGAAAATGGAAACCAACACCTCAGAGTTCAGGTAAAGAGGGAACACTTCTCTTTTTGTTTCTAACTTGTGGTTTAAATACTCCAACGAGGCTCCAACAAGTCTGGATCTGAATACAGTCCAACGTATAATGAGTGGTGGATTTACAAATAATCTAGTTACACAGTCTTACTCTGATATTTAATATATGTCAATGTGCTAAATTTTGGAGTGGACTGTCCCTTTAAGTATGTAAAAGGTTCAATGTGTAATAATCAGCCACCTGTAAAATGTATACTCAAACATATATATACTCTAACAAATTAGCTATTTAGCACAGTTAGCCGTGCAGCTAGTGGTCCTATCCTGTACACGCTCTTAACGTCCTGTTATTTCTTCACATTTTGATGATTTTTGAATGATTAAACCTAAATTCGTCACATATTGCATCTTTCAAAAAACATCAAAATAACTTTAATTTCTATTAAATATATTCATTCCAGCACTTTCAATAACCTGTGTCTATTTTCAAAAACTTTTAATGCCTTGATATTTTCCTTCAATTCTCAAACTTTAAAGCATTTCAAGGACACGTCTCAGAAACGGACCAACAGGGTCAAATCACTTTTATTCACTTCATGCAAACTGAACACAGAACGCAGAGCAGACAGTAAAAACAGTGTTAATGTGTTGTAACATGAACACAAGTCACACGTGTGTGTAATCATTTCACACTCAACACTCTTCAGACTTTATCTGGTCATCATGAAAGAAAAGTTTGACATTTTATAAAAGTCTCCTGTTGAGAGTTAAATGAGCAGATTGATCCCACGCTCACATCCGGCCCTTACAGATGAGGCTAGCCCTCAGCTGGTTAGCTTAGCATAAAGACTGGAAACAGGGGGAAACACAAAGTGTACGACAACATTATGGGGTGCTCTGTGGACGGACTATCTTGGTTCTGTCCAGAGGTTTAAAAAAAAAAAATTAGCGTTGGCAAAACTCAGCTGCCTTTTAGTCTCTCGTGCAGCGATGACCAGACCTCCAGATGGAGCCAGGCGAGCCGTTTCCATGTTTTTCCAGTGTTTATGCTATGCTAAGCTAAGCTAAGCTAAGCTAAGCTAACTATCTCCAGGTCTCATATTAAACACACAGACATGAGAGTGATATCAATCTTCTCACTTCTAAATTTCCTAAAACATAAAAACACATAAGAAGCATTGTCTCACGAGAAAACAATTCTAATAGCACACAATATAAAAATGTAAAAAAAAACTTAATCAGTTATTTTTAAACTTGTAACAGCATCATGGCACGCTTCAGATGAAGTCTGGTAGTTTTGTCTGAATATAACAATATAACATCACATTGTCCCGACACACTCTGCTGTAAACACACGTCTGTAACAGGAACACTGTTCAACGAGTCGCACCAACAGTTCAGATTACACACAAAAACAAGATCTGTTAACACGTCAGGGTCACAGCTTCAGATACATACCAACTGTGTGAAGCGTCCTTGGGTCTCGTGAAAGGCGCATTATAAATCCAAGCTATTAATATTATTATTATTATTATTAAAAACAAAAGAGCCTAAAACAAACGTGATCTGTCAAAGGAATGATTTAGGCCTTAATGTTTAGTTCGGACTGTGACGGTGCGATCTCGTTACCTTTAGCTGCTGTTTGGTCAAAAGGATTTAATTTACATCTTTTATTGTAAATTTCTATTTTGTACTAAGGATTTTTAACTTGCAGTACTTGCAGTACTTGCAGTACCTCCCTGACAGTAGATTTGATTCTGAAACAGGTGAAAAGTAGTTTGTATATTAGAGATGTTTACTTTGTGACACATGGTGTATGTTCTTCTACTGATCACCTTTCCATTATTTTATTCTTTAACCGTTATTCAAACAGGATCTTTGAGTAAAACATCACAATAAAGGGAACAGTAACGTCACAGTATCTCTGCAGCGATGCACAGGATTAACTCCCCTCTCCTCTTCTAATGTAGGTCAACGACCCCGCTATCAGCTTCATGTCAGTTTTGCAGAGTGGCGTTGAAGATGTGGCGTTGTTTCGTCGTGGGCTGTTGTTGGTCACATTTCATACACGGACGTTTCCTTATTATCACAGGGCCATTGTTGGCTCCGGAGTCGAACCTGCAGCAAATAACACAAAATAATGATGAGAGTCTGTGTTTTCTTTCAACGTGTTTCCACTCTAAACATTTACACTGATTTTTCTCCTCGTATAAGATGCTGAAGACACGACCTGCTACCGCATTACTATTGTTTGGTCTTGTAACGTTGCTTTGTGGGCTGAAGTGTGGGTCATTTCTCTCTTATTTGATGAGTGAAGGATCTGTTTAGTTGTCAGACTGAACGGCATCATACCGACACACTCCTGCCGGCTTCTCCATTCACACAGACGCCCTCTCGCCCTCTGTTGCGGCTCTGTTACTACCTCTGCTAGTCGATCAGAGGCTGAAGGAAACTGTCCCCACTCTACACCTCTGTAACTTTCATTCATTCATTCATTCATTCCTGCCTTGAAAAGCAGCGTGAACGGGGCTTCTGCAACTACAAAGTCTCAAGAAAAAGTCTTGGTACCAAAATAAAGGTAACACTTGTGAGATTTGTGCAGAGCTGTAAGCATCAGTACTGATCTGAAGCTCAGAAAATGAAGCTAGAACACAGCATAAATAAAATATCTGAGTTCTGCCTGAGAACTTTCAGCATTTGTAGAGTCACAGCTCAAAACATTTAGAAAACCACAGCACAACATCTGAACGATCCCTCTGTCAGGACTGATGCTGACAAAGTGCAGCAGAGCAAGTTACAGAGATTTCAGTGGAGATGTGATGAAGTGTTCGACTTTCAAATCTGCAGCCTCAGCTTTTATCTGGCACATCGTTTGCATTGTTAGCATGAAGCGCTGTGACCGCTAGCGTCAGCTTTGTGGGCATGCACCGCTTCTGTTACTCTTGCTTTAGTTGCCTAGCGGTGGGATTAATGGTCCTAATGCGCTTTGAGCCGAGTCTTCTTGTAAAACCAGAGTGACAATGCTGAATCTATTATCACACAAATGAACTACAAATAAGATTTCGTGTTGAGTCATCAGTCATCATGAAGGCTTTGGTCTCTAACATCCGTGACTGAGTGCATCCTGTTTGTTTGACAAAAACAGTTTTAGTGATAACATCAAAGGAGGAATTGAGGCCCACTGCAGAGCTCTCTTTCACATCTTTATTTACTTTCATTTATTCATTATTAGACCCAGAGGCCTCTTATATAAATATATTTTCAGTGAATTTTCTAAAACACCAGAGACAAACAGTGTCACAGACTCTTGGAAATGACAGTCACAGTATCTTTTATATTGTTGCCGGCAAATTATGGATCTATTGATTAAAAATATTCAAACTTACCTTCGTTTCTTCTTTTGATGTAGATATAAACGAGCACTGCGAGCACTGTAACTGCCAACATTACTCCAACAACTATAGGTATAATAACTTGGGTTTGAAATTGAAAATCTTTTGCAAATGTTTCCAGCTTGTTACCTGAAACAAAATGCAGAAAAAGCTAATGTAACACTCATGTACAGCAGACTGAACACAGAGTTAACACAGAGAACAGTTAATATGGAAACAACACACATGAAACTTACAAAAACAGAGACTCACTTCTTATAAATGCAAAGATCCCAGAAACAGACAGTTGACCAGTTTCTTCCAGTCTGGCTACACAGTAGTAGAAGCCGACCTTGGTCACTGTACTTTCGAGGACGATGGAGTAGCTGCCTTCTCCTTCTGTGACCTCTGTGGTCTTAACAGGGAGGATGTCTCCACTGAGGGTCTGCCACACCACTTTAGGCTTTGGGAAAGTACCTTGAACCTCACACTGCAGCAGCATCTTGTCTTCTTTTTGATCAAGTATTTTGACGTTTGGCTTTGGAGGTGCACCTGTGAACATATTAACAAGAGAATCAGTCCGTCCTCACCACCTTTCAACAGGACATGACGTCAGTAAAGAGCCACTACCTGAGTGTGAGCTGTAGTTTTTACATTCGATAAGCATCCGAGAAACGAAGATAAAGTAATGTTCAGTCTGAACGGAGAAGGGACGTCTGAACCAGTCTCTGTTGATCAGCTACAACATGATGTGATAATTTAAATGCTGTACTCTGCAGCCACGCTAGCAGCTCTGAGAGGCTGTACTTAGAAGCTAACTGCTTTGAGCTAAATGCTAACATGCTCAGAAAGACAGAGCTATCAGAGCTGTCAGATGTTTCCAGCACGGATATTAAAGGTCCTTTTTGTAAGAAAAGTTTATGGGACATTTTCCAACTCGACGACACTTTGGGGTGACGACCGTCCCGACTTAACATGAAACTTATTTGTCATCATCTTTTTTTTTTGTAACAGGAGTGTTACAGGAGTGGGAACACTGTTTGAAGCTAGAAAGGTGGCAGGGTCCGCCACATATAAACAAAGTAAAACAGTATAAACTGTGTTGTCCTTTAAGGTCAGTTTGTTTATTCAGTCATGAAAACAAAGAGTTTGTTTATTTAGTTTGTTTAGGCAGAAAAATTAAGATCTTTCTCTTCTCATTAACATTTATTCATCAAAACTACGGAGTGCTCCTTTAATCATCATGAAAAACGGTCTCAAATACTAAAACTCCTGGAGCTCGTTCAACATTCACAAGTTTTATCTTTATTTTATTCTGCTGTGTTAGCCGACTGTGTGTCAGAGATAAGATCCCAGAGTTAGAGGTGTGGCTGCTATCATTAGGTTTCATTTCACAGGAAACACACACACACACACACACACACACACACACTACATCCAGCATGTTTCCACATTGTTCGGCTGTTCAGATGAAATTGTCCGGATGTCAGTGTCAGGACGACAAGACTCACTTGTTCAGACTTCACCTCGACCCCGCATAGCATGAAAAAATAAATAAATAAAAATAATCATATGCACCTATATGTTCCTAACTAGCACTTACATCATAGCACTTACGAAAGATATCCTTGATAAATGGCAGCTACTTTGCTCAGAAGAGGGCTTGAATATTGTTTCTATCTTTTCTACTTGATCAACAGTGATTTGTTGTGTTTTCTCAGATGTACTTATTGTCAGTCACTTTGGTCAAATGCGTCTGCCAAATGCCCTAAATGAAAATATAGATGAAATAAAGTGAGAATGAAAAACTCTCAGTGAGTGATGATCAGTTTTCTTACCGTCTCCAGCAGCAGACGTTTCTCCAGAGCAGCTCAGCAGACAGAGACACACGAGAGGAACAAGCTCCATAGTTGTCGATGTCCTCTGAGGACTTCACCACACTGATGATGTCTCTATGTGACGGAGCTTCACACGCTCCTCCACACCCTGACTGCTTCATCACAACCTGTTTCTGTTCCTCAGCCTGCAGCTGCAAACACTTCAGACAGAAAGTTTTCAGGAACATCCTCTACACACCTGTAACTCTTGAAATCTGCAGTTTGTTTGTTAAAGTGAGAAACACTTTATAAAAAAGTATAAAAGTACATATAAAAAAACAAACTGCAGCTCCTCAAACATTCACCTTTTCAGCAGAAACGACACTTTGTCACACGACACCAGCTGAGACTTGTCTTTGAGGAAGTCTTCTGAAAGCAGGTCCTGACAGGTCACAGCTTCATCAGGAACATCAGCAGCTAACGTTGTTAAATCAGGTGGCTGAAGTAGAAATAATCACATTTCATGAGAACTGAAAGAGGAGAAGTGGAGCACTGAAGAAATGAAACCTAACTTTCTCTGGTTTTTATTTAAATGTGGTCACTTAAGTAAAAGCCTGACAGACTTATTTCCACTTCATGAAGTTTATAACATTGTTTTTGTTGACAGTATCAGAAATGTGGAAATTCAGTTGCGTGTTTATGACGTGAGCTCGCAGTCAAAGACGTGTTTTACTGGACAGAATAATAAAAACACCTCTGAATATGATGCATGTGATGAAAAACCTCTGACACCATGTCCCCTGAGTGCACACAGGAGACTAAGATGTGAAACATTAAACTGTGATCAGTATTTCAGCTTTCAGTGTCAGTCTGAGGCCAGCAGGGGGCGCCGCATCATCGAGCACAGAGCCTCAAACAAACCTCTCACTTCCAGAAATGACACCGACTTTGATCAGAGGAGGAAACGTTCACATGTGACTGAGTTTGATTTTTACATTTTCTAACCTAATCTGATTCAACGCTGATAAATAAAAACATCATTCTGGGTCGCAGCGAGGCAGGAAGTTTAGTTTTAGTTAGCTGAGGTCCAGGGACACCCGAGGGTCCTTACAGAGGTTTCTCTGCTACACGTTGAATAATCTCAGTGCTAATTCTTTGTTTCTTTGGTTTATGAGACCTTGAAACATGAAGTCAAGACTCCTGACACAAGCTGCATCTTCAGTGTGACGGACACTCGAACAAAATTGTGATTGTTACTTTAAATTTTGTCTCAGTTGACTGAAGGACGTCAAGAGGCCAACGAGTTTTCAGTATTTTAATGGAAAAATGAGACAATCCCCAAAATGTCTGTGTCGTTCTCTGGAGGCCCGTGACTTCCAGACTGATAACTGGTCCACATGTACACAGGTGTTTGTTAAAACAAAGCTTTTTCTCTTCTGTTCTGATCCGTTTCCTTTGTTTGACATCGGAGTGTTTGTGGTGACGATGGTCCTGTTATATCCTCCTTGCGATGATGACACTTGATCCTGATCAGGATATCGCTGTACTTTGATTAACAAAGACTCGCAGTTAAATACCGGCCTTAATCTGACGGCTCGGCTGTATGACTGCAGATCCAGTGACGCTGGAAGAGGCAGTGTTTCAATATTTGTAAGCGTGAAACCAGCGGACATTGTTAATGAGGCATCAGGACATTTCCAGCTGCGTTTGGGGCGACAGAACCAACAAAACATTTTATTTTTCTGAGCCTGACCGCGTTGTTTTGAGCCTGAACCTGACAAGACCATAAACACAGACCGTATGTGACAACATTTAACATAAAGAAATATAAAGTTGCTGTAAAAATGAGTGTTGGGGCCGTTTCAAATATTCAGAATCCGTATCAATATACTGATATTTCTTTCTCTCTAAAACAGCCAGAAATGTTTGTTCTTCACTTGACTTCAGTTTTATTTCTGAATCTGATTTTAGAGTAATAAAATGACTCCCTGAACATTAAATATGACCTGTTGGTTTTGGCTTTTCAGGCGAGCTCAGCAGCAGATTGAATTAAAGGCTAACGTCAGTCAGTATATGTTGAGCTTTGTGCGTTATTGTGTCGGTATGCAGCTCTCGAGTGTGTTACATAACCTCCTCTGGTCCCTGTTGGTCGGTCGGGGACACTCGCAGCATTGTCGGCAGCTCGCTCTCCCACAGTTTCTGCTCATATCTGCAGGGGGAGCCGCTGCAGAGCCAAACACAACAAACCGGAGCTCCAGAGACGTTGACCTGACTCCAGCTGCTGAGACACGAGCACCGCTAACCCTCCGCTCTATAAGCTTCACTCTTCCTGCTGCACGCTTAAAGGAATTCACTAAATCTTGATGTGTTGGTCGACCTCACTGTTTAAATACTGAGAGAAATGACTCCAAAATCATGTGTGAATTGTAATTTATGCTCGTTGAGGAGCAGCTGCTGGTGAGAACATGGTTTATAGCAGCTCCACAGCTAATAACTAACTCTGATATGTAGCTCAGAAAGCCTGACGTCTTTATGTAGGAGATTTACAAGAGTCATGATGTAATAAACCTTTTTTTTACTACCAGAGATCTACATGACTTGTTTCTATAGAAAAGGAACAGAGTGTGAAAATCAGCAGCAGTTGATTCCTGATATTTACAAATAAATCTCAAACATCAGCTGATTCTTGGAGCTTTTAAGAGCTATATAGAGTCAAATTCCTTATAACTGGAAACATAACCGGCCAACGAAGGCGATTCTGATATTTATTTTGAAGGCTATAAATCTACAAGATCCTTTTCAACCAGCGTTTCATATTTCTGCAAACCAAGTCACACACATTCACATTACATGTTTACGAGCTGACGTTCCCGTTCAGAGGAGGTGGTAGACAACCACGTAAGAGACCGCTGTTCAAGACTGTGTTCAGCATTGATAAGCTTAAGACCACTGGGTGTTTTTGACGCGACAGAACTGGATCATTTAAGCCACAACGTGATGTTTTCTGAAGTAGTTTTGTGCCTAAACGTAACCAGAGCATAACTTCAGCTGTCACAACAGAAAATAGGAAACTGAACCCACAGAAATGTGGATTATCACAAATCTGTAGTTTGCAGAAATGTATGTTTAGTATCGGTTAATATACCGAAATCATCTGATGTTGCAGTGACAGTTTAAAAATGAAGCGTGATGAAGTGTTTTCATTGTCTAAAACAAATTAATGTCTTAAACAATGAGAGTAACTTCTTCTGGAAATTATTTCTCATCATGTGTAGAATTTAAAAATGTCTAACTTCAGTGCCACCTGGTGGTGACGTCAACAATAACACTGTGTTAATGCACCTCAGGGCTGCAGATCCAAAATGAGTAGAAAACAAAACTTAATGCATCACAATAGCATGAAAGATATTATGTTCGACTGTGTTCGACAGCTCGTCTCTTACTCTGCAGGTCGTGTTCACTGGATTCATCACAGTGTTTTCTGTCTGCTGCTGAAACATTACTGATGAGAGAGAAACGATGAGAACATGGAAGAGAAGCTCAGCATCAGGTGATACATCTCTGTAGGTTTGAGGAAACCTTTCAAACGTGTTCATTTCATCCGTTGTAATTAAAAATATCTGTCTGTGCAGCTTTGACGGACACCAGCCTGAAACAAGAAGGTGACCCCTGATCCTCCCACACTCACCTCAGCATCTTCTCCTGCAGCTCTCTAATCTTTCAAATCTCTCACCAGGTGAGTTTGACCTTTTCACTCACCTGGCAGCAGAGCAGAGCGGCTCCACCCAAACATGTGTTTAAACTCTGGGTTGAGTGTCGGTCATCGCAGTGACGGATGATAATGGATTCTGTTCACATGGAAAGAAACAGAGAATAAACTGTTCAGAGAAGCTGATTGAAGCTTATTGTCATTTTTTGAGGCTCGTGAGTTAAAATGAGAGGTTTTTCCAACAGCTTCAGATTTAAGTTAGACACAGGAACACTTAAACAAAAAATACTTGCAGTTTTCTGACTCAAATGTTCCTTTTAAAGAGTTTAAAGGCATCACAGAGCAGATAAAACTCTCCCGTCAGTCAGTCTTCACATCTGTCACTGTGCTCTCATTAGATGAAATGTCATCCGTCTGCAGACCTCCAACGTTTGGATTTAATTTCCTTTAGGTTCTCAGAGTCAGCACGGATTAAAGTTTCGCTCCTGACGCCCTGATAATGGAGAACGTTACAGATGTAGGATAAAGAGTTGGACTGAAAAAACATGTACATGCACATTTTTCATCCACATTAATTCCTTAAAGGATCAGTTCACCCAGTATATCTCCCCCTGATGGAAAGTTAGGTGAAGTTTCATCGTCCACGAAACATTTCTGCAGCTTCACAGCAAAACAGCGTCCAAAACGCCACAAAATCCACGTCTGAGTTTTCCACCAGCACCTAAATGCAACATACACACAACATATACACACACAGGTTTGAGGGTCTGGAAATAATGAAACATCTGACATTTATTCATGTTGGATTGTTTTTATTGGTAAAACTGGTTGACGTCTGTTCAAGTCAGCTGTTTATTTATGTATTTGTTTTTTTGATTGATTGTTGAGTTACACTTCTAATTAAATGCACATCTGTTCACACTGCAGTCACTCATATTTTGAGGAATTTGCTGACTCTGTGTTCAGTTCAGAAACAGATTGGGATGAAAGCTCTGGGAATTGAACCTTTGACCTTTGAGCCATCAGGGATAATCAGCACAAACAGTGCTGCTCCTGTACGTACTCATGTCCTAAGCTGACCTGCTCGTACTGTCTTTGAACTCGTCTTTTAATTGAGCCGTCGGCCGTTGCCTGAGTGGAAACACTTCCTCCACTCTCTGACTGCTGCTGTGGAAAAAGGCCACGCAGGCCCGACCACAGCTGGAGGCTGCGGTGGAGGTGGAGCACCACCCAACCATACGTTATTGTGTAATGAGATAATGTGGAGGAGAAATTATATCACAGCAGGAAGCAGGACTCTGATTTGGTCGATGCCTTGAGGTCTGAACACCGCGCTGTAACGAGATGATCACTGTTAATCACTTCACCTCTCTGTTGTGGCTGTTTGGTGAAAAAAAGTGGGATGCAGCTGGTGAATCATGCTTGATTTGATATCAAGCCAGACTTATTGTAGCAAAAGCACATTTGGTGTTCAGCTGAAAAGTTAAAATCCTTTGAACCAAAGTCAGTCAGATGTTTCCGTGTTGAAATGATCCGTTACAGGAAACAAACACGGATTTCACAGACGTCTGTTCGATTCTGCAGGAGAGTCAAAGATGGAAAGTGTTACAGCAGAAAACAACGTGTGTGAAGACGAGCAGCAGCTGATCACACACACACACACACACACACACACACACACACACACACACACACACACACACACACACACACACACACACACACACACACACACACACACACACACACACACACACACACACACACACACACACACACACACACAGGATGAGGCGGCCGATCTGTTGGCCCTTTAGCTCGGTCACATAAATTTATTTGGCCCTTTAATCCGGTGGATAGAGCAGCATCAGGGCGGTCATGTGAGCTAAATCTCCTACAGACAGCCGGCTTGTGTGTGTGTGTGTGTGTGTGTGTGTCGTGGGAAAGGACAGAGTCCGAGGTGTGTTCAGGGTCCGAGGTGTGTTCAGGGTCAGGGTTCACCACACAGCATCACTTCTCATCTCAGACAGATAAAATCACAGTTGGTTTCTCTGTGCTCTCCTCATGTGAGCGGGCGGTGGAGGTTCGTGTGAAGCAGGTGATGCTCATCATAAAATCACATCAGATCACAACCGTTCACACCTCTTTTGGCAGAGTCGAGTGGAAACACAGAGTGGGTCTGAACCGCAGTGGTAATGATTTGTTTACTGTAAAGGTATCAGGGAATTTCCCTCTGGATAGTCTGATAGCCTCTGTAGCTGTATGCAACGGAGCAGTCGCTGCTTAATCCAGTAAATCAACAAGCTCTCTTAGCTTTTCGTTTAATAAATGAACAAAGTAAATCACAAAATGTCCAGAAAGGAAATATTTTGACACCTGTTGTCCTCACTGAACAGAAAACTACACCTGAACACCGTCTGAATTCAACAAAGACGAGATTAATCGCCACGTTAACTCGTCTTAAAACACACTTCATTCAAACTGGACATAAACTGAATCAAAGTCACCAGAACAGTGTTGGTTTGTCTGCACAGTCACCTCTGGCTCGGTCCAAATAAATCCTCAGCTCACAGAGAAAGATGTGGAAATATTCAGGCTCTGCACGCCGTTTTCACCTGCTGCTGATGTTCATCAGACTAAAACCTGAAGAGAAATCACTGTTGTTCACCTCTTGAGGTGAGAAGCGATATTACGAGACTTTTAGCATAATAGTTACGTATTGCACCTTTAAGTTAGTCTGAATGCAGGAAGTTTACTTGTAGAGTATCTCTGGAGTTTTACTTCTTTTCCTGAGAAGACCTGACGTCCACCAAATCTCTATCACCTGTTCACATCCACAGACATGTTATATTGTTTCACCTCGTTATCTTCTGTCATGTCAGCTAATTACATTATTCTAGATCCAGATCATGAGTCAGCAGTGAGGTGTGACTCCTTCTCAGTATTTCTACATGTCTGATGCTTTCTAATAAATCAAGCCTCCCTCAGAGTGTTTAAATATTTGCAGCCGAACACAAACACAGCCCGGTTCTGCCCGGACGCTGCCGCACCACAGACCACCTCAAACTCTCCATCAGAGCCAGGACCAGGACGTCAAAGACCTCTTTCAAAAGTCTCAGTTTAATGACTCACACTCAGTCTTATTTGCTCAGTACTTCAACAGCCTCAGAGCGTTAATCATCAGAGTAATCTACAGCAGAGATCTCCCACGACAAACGAGCCGCGATGTTAGAGAGCCAGCGTTCACACGACGTCATGATGTGAGAGGATCGAAGCTGCTCGTACAGCAGCAAACAAATTAATAATAGTACAATATTCAAGACAAATAATCAGCCAGGAAACGAGCGTATACTGCAGGTCGACTGTGACAGCAGGCGGTGACCTCTAGTGGCCGTAGTGATTAAAAAAGTCTACAAAAGGAGGAGGTCAGGGTGAGGAGACAGTTGTGTTAGAGATGTGACTGCTCTTCAGGGAAGGCTGCCTACTCCAGCGCTCCTGGAAGAGGTAGTCCACCAGGAGCGTCACAGCTACATTATTGCTGTGATACGGCTACGAAATTATGAAACAAACACATTATTTTTCACAAAGGCTGAACATGGAGCAGTAGAAGTCCTCTCGAGCGGCCGCAGACCCCCGAGACTGATCACTACGATTAAACAAGCTGAAACAGTCGAGCTGAGAGGAACTGCAGAGCGATTCTTCTTTGTAGACTTACTCTACAGCAGGGTCCAGCAGTATTAAATATACATATATATATATATATATACACCCACACAGAAAGCGAACACTGAGTCGGGCTCCACAGCAGTAAAGTGGTACGAGGTCGTACCCTCCACACAGGCACCTCCTGGCAGGCCTCTCTCTGCTCTGAGCCCTCTGCTGGCCTCAGCCCTCCCTCTCCCCTCAGCACCACCTCGTCCTCTCCTCCTCAGACCAGCCCACCCTGAATGTAACTCCTCCCTGCTGTCCAGCACCAGTCAGCCTCCTCCTCCACCTCCTCCTCCTCCACCTCTAACCCACAGTCACCGGTGAACCTCTCCTCCTTCAATATGAACCCCACAGAGCAGATCCTCTGACTTCTGCTGAACACTTTTATACAATCTGGATTCAAGTGTGTCACCTGGAGCAGGTGAAACAAAGAAGATTAACACTTTGTTATTAGAATTTAATACAAAGTGTTAATCTTTCTGTTTTCATCTATTCCAGGTGACACACTTGAAAAAACCCAAAATTCAGTATCTTAGCACATCTGCTTCCCTCGTCTCAAAGTCTGTGAGTTTCTTTCATTGGTTTTTGGTTTAATGTCTGAATTAAGGTGTGTGGTTTCCACAGGCTGAAGATATTTACAAGGTTTGTTCTCTGATATAAAATACATCATTAAATGTCCCACAGTTTAATTAGAAAGCTCGGCGGTTGCTAACAAGTGTCTGAATGAGACTACAGAGGATGTCGGGACATTAAACGTCCTCACAGCGAACACAGAGACTCATCTACTCAGTAGTCCGTCTTTACAGGCCCACTTTAGTTACACACTGTTCTCACTGTCACTTTACAACTTGGACATTGATCAGTTTATAGAAAACCTGGATAGTAATTGTGCAGTAAGACACTTAGTGGTGGAGACGTTTAAGTCATGTGACCGTGATGTCGTCTGTTTATAGCCTAACATTAGCTTTTTACTGCTACACATTTAATTTACAAGTTTGTGAAGGTTATCTTGATGAGCAAAACGTTTAAGTATCAAAAATCTCACAGGCTTTTAGTGGAGGGAACCAGGGCGGTGCTAACTTCTGGGTCTAACTGTGATAAACAGTTAAAGCAGCCATACATCATGCAGAAACGTGGTGTACTGCAGGCTAATGAAGTGAGCGGCTGGCCTCTCTGCTCTGGTCGTCTCGCCGGCTGAGTTACACCTGCAGAGCCGTGGTGCGAACCA
This sequence comes from Pagrus pagrus, assembly GCF_965226575.1. Lineage (NCBI taxonomy): Eukaryota > Metazoa > Chordata > Actinopteri > Spariformes > Sparidae > Pagrus > Pagrus pagrus. The sequence goes on along the minus strand of NC_140187.1, from coordinate 3,005,656 downwards.
ACACAACACAACTGTGATCACACATCTGCAGGTGGCTGCGAGCCGCCTGCCAAGTAGGAGAGGAGCTGAGAAACTGCGCTGCCTCAATAAAAGACGGGAAAAGTGTCAGAGACAGACACTGATATGTGTGTGTGTGTGTGTGTGTGTGTGTGTGTGTGTGTGTGTGTGTGTGTGTGACTAACCGTCCTGGGCTGTGCTCCTGTGGGTAAACGCTTCCTGCCAGGAAACAGGTTTGCTTTCAGTGTAAGAAAAACAAAACAAGACACCACACACACTTCATTATTTCCTCACCGCCACTCAAGGTTATGAACAGCTGATCCTCACTGTTCATTTGACTACAACGCTCTGATATCCTGATTAAAGAAGTCAGTTTATTCACCGTGTGGACAAACTGAACCTCCAGAATAAATGTGGCAGTCGGTGTCTCACAGGAACCAGACAGACGAGTTCAAACCAAACGTTTGTTGAGGTTGAATTTGCTGTTTCTCTCTCGTCGCATCGCTGTGTTTACGCTCTGGTTAGGATTCGGCACAGAAACCACCTGGTAAACGTTTGGAAAAACATCATGGTTTGGATTAAAACGCCTGTTTTGGTTGCCACGATCACAGATGGAGACGTCTGACTTCCTGTGAAAAACAGCCGATTTGGTGACCACAGAAACATCTGGAAACGTCTCCAGGTGTCCTTTAAGATATCCAGTGGTGTGCACCGAACTTTGGTTTGCTGTTTGGTCGTTATCAAAGGCCTCCTGTGACGGCAGCTTTAGAGACGTGCACCTAATAAAACGTCATCTGAGCGAATGTCCTTCATCGTCTCCCTCAGATCCATCAGTCAGGTCAGTTTGAGGGAGATGGAGAGTTTCACTTCCACTGTTGCAAGCTGACACCGGATCGTTATTTTCCAACTGGCCAGCCGGACACACTATGTTCTTCTGTATGTGTGTGTGTGTGTGTGTGTGTGTGTGTGCGTGTGTGATTGAGTCTTTTTCACAGTTGCTGTCTCGGTGTAAAACAAATCTGTTTTAACGTTCATGCTGTTCCTCCACTTGTGGGTGTCTGTGTTAGTATGTGGTGATGCATGTGTGTCTTTGATCGTGCATGCGTGTGTGTGTGTGTGTGTGTGTGTGTGTGTGTGTGTGTGTGTGTGTGTGTGTGTGTGTGTATTTGTGTGTCCTCCCAGGGGTGCTGTGGCATTCAGTTCACAGGTTGGCAGGAGGATGTGAAGGTCAGGAAGCGACACTGCAGGTCAACAGTCATTAAAACACACATGTTACACACACACACACACACACACACACACACACACACACAGAGTTTTGTGTACGTTCCTCTGACAGTGGTCGGTGCGTTAGAGATGTGAACAGATGATATCATGGATACTATCAGTGTATTTATTTGTGTTCAGTGTTAAAATAAACTAAAATGTGAACATGTCTGGATTAAAAAGCCTAAAATGATTTTAAATGTTTGGGTGAATCAGAGAGCAGCGTTGTTGAACTTAACAGGAGTAACTTCCTCTTACTTTTGTAGTTTTCACTCTTCATGCAGGATTATTTCATCAAAACAAAAACATGTGCATGTTCAGAAAACGCTGCTGAGAAAAACAGAAACTTTTTCTAACCTGCTATTTTTTACACATTTCTGATGGTGACAACACATTTTTACAGCAACACATCACCAGATTCTCCTCTCTGTCGATGTTAAAGTCTAAAGTTTCACCTTAACCTCGAGTCAATTGACATCACCATGACACACAGCTGAGACGGGCTGAATGGACCATCTCCCACCTGTCTCACTCTGCACTCTCCTTCAGCAGCCCAGTCTCCAGGATATAATGTCAGCAGTGAACGTTTCTGCACACAGATACGTCCAAGGTTGACATTTGTACCAAAGGTGGTGTATCACGTTCACAGTAAATGTTTATTAGCCTCCTTTCATGTCATTAGGTGGAGGAGCTGGTGGTGGAGGAGCTGGTGTTGGAGGAGCTGGTGGTGGAGGAGCTGGTGGTGGAGGAGCTGGTGGTGGAGGAACTGGTGTTGGAGGAGCTGGCGGTGGAGTCATTAGAAGTGAAACGTTTCAACATTCACACTGAACTCCCTTTAGGCGGTGCTGTCTCTGCCGATGTGGTAAATCCCAGTGATTTACTTATTCAACCAACCAAATGGTGTCAACTCGCACTGAGCTTCATATTAATGTCATGAAACCTGCTCCTCTGAAACATCTGTTCGCCAGATGACATCTTCTGCCTGCCGAGAGGAAAGCTGAACTGGAACTTTTCAACAAGAGAGCAGTAAAAACAGAAGGCTGTGTGCAGCGGATTTACACTCAACAGTCGTTAAAGTCTTTAATCTTCACGGATCCTGTTCAATAAAAGTAACTGCATCGTGTCGTCTGTCATCCAGCGCGCTGTGAAGAAACTGCAGCTCCTGAAGCTTTCCTTCAAAAGCCTTACACAACGATGGCAACAACACATCTCATCACCATCCGACCTGTTGACCAAGTTGTACGCTTAGGTAACGCACCTCGGCGGCATTTCCTCAGCCAGGTGATTTTCAGACTTGTCCGACTATTTGATGATGGATTATATTCGCTGTTGGCTCGTAAAACACTTTTCACACCACGATACGAGGCGCTTCATGTCTGCAGAGGCTCGTAAAGTCTTCCTGTTCACCATCTCGCACCACGCATGACCCTGAGCTTTGTGGGTATCTGGGGTAACTTCCTCTGATGTGCAGTCACTCAAACACACACACACACAACGATGTCCTTAATCGCCGGGGTAACATCAGCTCTCTCACACACACACACACACACACACACACACACACACACACACACACACACACACACACACACACACACACACACACACACACATTTCCCCATGTGGCAGTGAACAGGAGGAATGTACATCTGTATTTGTTCTTGTCAGGACGGGACTGAAGGCTTGTTTGTATGTGGGATGTACAGGCTGACCCAGGTGGACACAAACTGTCTGGAAGAGAGATTCAATTCATGGGAGACAAGCAGCCCCCTGGTTACTGTTGCTATGCCCCCAAAGAAATATAAATTATCGTATATAAAAATGATTCACCCGCCATTTAATTATGACGGCGCACTTCAAATGTTCTGCAGGTCTCAGTTGTCTCAGACGTCTCCTTTAAAATATCCAGCGGTGTCAGGCTTACAGCTGTTGAAACGCCGTCTCAAACAGTGGTCTCTCACATCTCGATGTCCCGATGTCTCACAATTATCCGGTGGTTTGAAACACCGTCTTGAACAGTGGTCTCTGGCTTGTAAGATCATCTCAGATATGAGCATATTCATCAAAAATATCCGGTGCTGTTGCCACTAACATGGTGAAAAAATGTGTTGAAGCCTCCTCAAAAATATTCAGTGGTTTCACGCTTACAAGTGTTGAAATGTCGTCTCGAGCAGCGGTCTCTCTCTCTCTCTCTCTCTCTCTCTCTTGGAGCATTGTGGCATCTTTCAGCTGTTTGTTTTTAACGCTCTCATCAGAGTTTGTTTCCTGCAGCAATAGCTTAGATGCTGCTCAGGAGATGGTGGAGACCAAAAACAGAGCTTAAAGGAGATAAAAGAAACACGACTAATATGAAAACAGTTTTCACTGAATCAGGTAATCACAGAGTCTTTTCATGGTGAAAGCAGGTAGTTTTCCTCTCAGTGTGAACACGCCTCTCCCATCGTCTTCCTCGAAATCCTGCATGTTTTCCAGTGCCTGTCTCTTCGACCACCACCTGGCTATAATCTCCATTAACCATCATTAGCATTCCTCCCATATTTCCCATGCTCTGTTAGCTTCTGACAATTAGCATTCTACTCATATTTCTGCGGCTGCTCTGACAGGAAGATTCCTCACTGACAGCTTCTTTCACCAACGGTGACCGGACGGCTGACGAGCTCTTGTCTCATCTCTGAGGACGAGCTGATAGCGTCTTATTGTCCTCTGATGTCTCCGATCGTCTTTTAACAGCTCCTTTTCTTTTTGTTATAACTTTTGTTCTCCTTTCTTTGTCTTAAAATACTAATTTTCATGCCTTTCTGTTCTCCACCTCTCTTTTATTTCTCTTTTCTCTGACATTCAGTGTCTTCGTCTTTTCCACCATCTTGTCAAAATCTGCTATTAAATGTCTTTTCATCTCTCCTGCTCGTTTTCATCTGAACTGCAGTCCTTGTTATAGTCACTCCTTTCTTTCCTCCACTTTTCTTATCCTCTCCTCTTTTTTTTTTTTCCTCTCTGCATTTTCTCATGTTTTCTCTCTCTTCACCCCGCTGCCTGTCCATCACAGTGATGCTGAGGTGATGATATACAGGAAGAGGACTGTGGTAAAGCAGAGCAGAGCTGGACAGTAGGCTCCTTTATCCCACTGTAATACACAAAGAGGACCCAGAGAGACGGGGGCCCCTCGACCGCACTGTGAAGGATATGAGAGCTGAATGTTGTCCTGCAGGGAGGAGGTCGAGGCCCCGGTATAATATGCTGCTGCACACACGCACACACACACACACACACACACACACACACACACACACACACACACACACACACACACACACACACACACACACACACACACACACACACACACACACACACACACACACGTCCACGTGTGTTTTCTCTGTGAAGATTCAAAACTTTATTCTAATCCAATTCTACGATCCTGAATCCTAAAATCAATCAATCAGTTTAACCTTTGAACACTTTGAACACTTAACTCTGATCTCATTCTGAACCCTGATCCAGACTTTAACTCTTCCACCTCGACAGTTAACCTCAGCTCAAAGGGATTCAACGTGATTTCTGCTTATTGTTTCTGATGAGCCACTAAAGTCGCAACAACAGCATCAGGAAACAGACGGCGGCTCAGTGTTTTGGCCTGAACGTTCACCTCCTGTTTTTGCATCATCACAATAACGTCACTAAAATTAGTAATAGTTGCATATTAGTCGTTAGAAAGCTCAATAAACTGCTCCTTTTTACTTTTTTTTCTCTTTTTGACAGCACAAACAATGAATTGTAGCACCCTAAATAACACAAATACACAGATTTGTAATCTCCATCAGCAACACACCAAAGTTTAGAATAGAAAAATCATGTCAAGAGTCTCAGCTTATTATTTGACTGAAAACAATAAAACAAGGCGGAGTGAACGTTGTGATAACAGAAGATATATTCAGTGTGAAGCAAAGCAACACAAATCAGCAGAGGGTTTAAAGTCAGTGAGCTCAGGTCTTCAGGTACCGCGGTGGACGAGGTCTGAATGAAGAATGAAGGTGTGTTCCTACAGATGACAGCCGAAGAATGGAGCCTTTCATATAGCTTCTCGTTCGTCAGGAGGGAAAACGTGGCGGGCGTCAGTGTTTTGGGCACGTGAATCTCTCAGTTTGAAGTTTCTCCCACATGATAGAGATTAGGAGCCCGGAGGCCGCACGGTCTTGTGTTTCTGCCCGTCTCCTTCCTCCTCTCTCACACATGTTTGTCTTGCTAATGATGAGGAAGAGGAGGAGGAGGAGGAGGAGGAGAGGAAGGAGAGAGTACAGGAAGAGAGACACATGCCGTTCAGTTCCCCTCTGAATATCAGACACGTGAGGAGGTATGGAGGGAAGCTGGAGGCCTCCTTACAATAACTGTGGGTGGTGGGTCGGCTGGACGAAGGTCAAGCTACTGTATGTTTCACTGCAGTTTGGGCCAAGAACCAAACCACGGGCTCCTGGTTGTCTTAAAGTCATTTTAAAAACAAAACATTTGTTTGCAGGATGCCTGTAGGAATGTCAACGTTTGTCTGTTTATTCCAGATTGAATTATTCATCTATCTCCACCACTGCTTTCTGCTTCTCAACCTCTTGATGGTGATCGACTTCGGTGTGATCCCCAGGATCGACAGAAAAGTCGTTGTGGCTGAATTTAAAAAATGCATGCACCTTTAAAACTGTCCAGAGGAAATGGGAATTCTTCTCTTGGACGTCAGAAATGCACTCCTCGTTCTGGTTTTTGTTTTGAGAGACTGTGCAGATAATCCTACAGTAATTAAAGATCATATTCGTTGAGAGTTTTGGGCAACTGAGGTTTGTTCAAACCACTGAGCCAGAAGTTCAAAGGGTGAATCTCAGGACACCTTTAACTGACGGAGAGATGGAGCAGGGATGAACAAGTCTGCAGCAGTTGAAGCACGGCCGGCGCTTTGTCCACACTGGACGCTTGTGAAGTGCGTGACGGCTGCGTTGCTGTTACTGTTTTCATGGAGTTTGATAATAATCAATAAATATGATGATGTGATTTTCAGTTACCACCACTGAACACAAACAGACATGAACACTGGTGTGATGTCGATATGACCATCTACAGGTCGTTTTCAGGTCTATTTTTGCTGAGAATTGTACACGTCGCAGTAAAAATAGGCGAAACTCTGAATCTCTAGATGACGTGCCGCTGCATCCTCGCTTGACAGGAAGAAGTCGCGTCAGTGTGTCTGCTCTGACCTGTTAACATGGACGCTGAACTGAAAAGCACGACGTTCCAGCCTGTGATGTTCGCCTCTCCCTCTGCAAGTTATGCTTTGGTTTCTGAGGCGGACGGTCCGTCTGAGTCTCTGGATCAATAAATCACAGAACAATCCACCGCGACTCACAAGAATGTCCGTACACCCGGGATAATAATACAGATAACTGGACAACATGTTTTAATTATGCGTATTTAGCCGACTAGTTTGTGGTTATGAAAAGGTGTCGCACAGTGATTTAGCGTCAGTGAGGTCAGCCTGCACAATGAATCATGGGAAGACTGTTGTCAGTGTGTGAGTCACATTAATTAGTTTTTTCAGACACACTTAAACATTTAAAATAATTAAAACTTTCAAAATGTCTGCATCAAAATGATGTGATGTCTGGGAGCAGGTCAGTAGTTAGTCACTGAATTACTGAAGGTAATAAATCATGTAATCTAATCTGAATATTCCTTTTTTTACCAAACCAAATCAATGGATGCAGTCACTTAGTTGCTCAAATATTTTTTTTTCTTTAAACATCTCAAAACATTTTCAATGCAAATAATCTGCATTTTACAAACTCAGCATTTACAGTTGGTCACATCAAAATTATTCAAAACAGTTCATGTCATGAGCTAACGGAGCTTATTAATATCAAAAATGCCAGATTTTAAAGACATCATCAACTAGAGACTGTCTTGTGACGGGATCACGGTTCACAGTCTGATCCGTGACTACTCAGTAGACTTCAAGCAGCGATGGTGAAGGGACGGCTGCAGCGTTGAAGAAAAAAAAAGACAAACTTGACTCTCAGGAATACGTCACAAAGTGTCAGAGAGCAGTAACAGAAGCAGCCGCTGTACGAGTCAAATGTTGCTCAGTGATATTTGTTTTCCACCACAGCAACCTGTTGGAAAGTATGTTCGCTGTAGCTGTTCGTCTACCGTCACTGCTGAAAGTGAGTACACAGTACTGATGGGTCAGTCCACGTCCATCCTCCATCTCAGCTACATTCCTATAAAGTGTCACGTCTGGATCTTGCACAGTTGTGAGTGGAATCAATGTAACTATAATCTAATTACACATTTTTAAATGTAATCTGGGTCTGTTGTAGTTAGCTATTTCTTCTTTATCTGATTCTTTATCAACAGATCTGGATACAGTGTTCAAAGATGGCGCTTCATCCTGTCCAGTTCTTCTCTCTCACACACACTCACACTGTTGTTGAGTTCATCTCAGGTCATTAAATTAATATCTGCCTGCTGCTCTGCAGGTGCAGCGAGCTCAGGGAACATCTGTGCGATACGATCAAAGTCACAGAGAGAACTTGACGTAAACACTCAGACAGATCGCTCAGCGTCGTATCGATCATCTCGTCCGTGCGTCTCACAAACAGATGGGACGAGTTTGTTCTGTGAATCGAAGCGTCTCTGTAAATGAAGAAAGATCCTCCTCCCACTGTGTCGGAGCTGATCAGAAGTAGCCGTGTAATGAATGAGAAGTCTGCACGGGATGAAAAGAGAATGAAATCTGGGTTTACTGTGGAGCGATGGAGCCACGTGGGAGGTCCCGTCACGCCAGTGTGATTTCCTCCTGCTTCACTTGGTTGGAACAAAAGAGCTTCTCGGTTGCTCTTTTCAGCACGAACTTAATTACTCATAACTTAACTCCCAAAGATCAAACATACAGTGGGAACAAAGTGCAGCACACAGTCGGCTGATATCGCCTCTGTTGGTTTGTTGAATTTGGCTCCGGCCAGACACTTTAATTGGATTAACGTAATAAGGATGAGAGATTTAAGGGACAAAGGGACAAAATGTGAGGCCGGCGTGGATTATCGGACGTGATCCAGAGGATTTCTGTCTGTTATCGAGTGTGTGGTACAATACGAAAAAATAAAATACAATGAAGTCTCTTATTCCTGAAATAAAAGAGTCGGATTAACTTCTTTGAAAAAAAGCTGCTAGTTACAAAGTTTACACTGGAAGCTGTGACTGTGACACAAATCTGAAGTGTATCAGGCCTCGCGGGCGTCACCTGCTGAGGATCACTCTTCGTTGATATTGTACAAGTTTTTATCATTTTGCCAAAACTGAACCAACCTAAGACTGAACAGTCTCTGACATCACTCACCGAACCTCTGATGGGAAAGTAACTGAAAACGTTTACACAGATCCTGTCGGAGACGCCCACACGAGGATTATTACAGTTACAGTTGAGCAACAAAGGGCCATTCACACACACACACACACACACACACACACACACACACACACACACACAGAATATTGAGTTTGAAGTCGTCTCAGAGGATCAGATGAGAAGCTGAAAGCTTCACGGCTGCTTTCTCTCACAACACTCTGCCCTCAGCTCGCGTGTCCGTTCTCCTGAAAAAACTTCCTCCTCACTTCTGTCACTCTGTCGATCACGCCACAGCGTTACACACTCGCCACACTCGTTAGCAGCCGCGACAGGCTGGCTGGTTTAGTTTTCATCTGTGTGTGTGTGTGTGTGTGTTCTGGTGACACCTATTGTAGCAGGAACTACCACAGGAGATGTTACAGGTGTCGTTCAGATCAAAACTGAAGTTGGACCTTTGAGCACTCAGTACTCAGGGATACTGAATGTCAGCTTTTCCTAAACAATGTGAACAATTTGGAGGATCTGGTCTGAAATGAATTTTGTGTTTTGTATTTTTCTCATAACTTTATTAACATTACATCTAATTATCTTGCTGACAGGATTTCCATGGTGTCTGTGGGACACCTGCTCCGATAAACATCTCAAAGATGAAGAGGACACAGAGGGTGCAGAGTATTTTGTTCCAGAATGAGTCAGAACATTTACACGAAACCAGAACAAAACTCAGTTTCTTGCTGTGTGTCTTTGCTCCAAACATTCACCTGAGGACTCCACCGCTGTCACACAGGTGAGCTAACTCTGCATGAAGAGGTGGAAGTTGGCTCTGGTGAACTCCTGATGGATGGTCTCTAACAGGAAGTCGTCCTCCTGTCCTCCCTCCATCCGTCCTTCTCTCTTCCCTCCTCCTGCTGCTCCTCGGACGGACGGAGGAGGCTGGAGCTCGGGGGTGTACGTGAAGCTGAAGGACGTCCGGTAAATCAGGCCGTCCAATCGGATGAGGGACAGCGGGACGGTGATGATGCGTCGCAGACAACGCCAACCGTCAGTGAAGACAGAGACGTCAGGAACGACGCAGAGCAGAGATTTGGGCGACCTGAGGAGAAAAAAACAAGGAAACGATGATTTGGCATTATAGTCGCCACCATCTTGGTTTTTTGGAACCAGAAGTGACCATATTTGGATGAGAGGGAGGAGCCAGCGAGGATCGACTTACTGGACTTACTTCTTCTTTATGCTCTTTTATGTTGTGTATCTGTTGTTCTGTGTTTTTTTGTCTCCTCTTACAGAGACAACAGACAGAAACTAGCTGCCAGCTAACTCTGGTGCAACTACTTTTAATTGTGCGCTGTCCCGAAATAATAAACAATAAGATTTAATAAATACATGAATAAAATAAAAAATGTTCAACAACATGAACATGAAATGTAGACATCTGTATTATCTGGTGTGAGACTTTGCGGGAGGCTCTTCTGAACTTAATGAGCAACAAAAGCAACAACGGCGTGAAGGCAGAAAAATAAACCATGGAAGTAGATAATTAGATGATTATGTCACAGACTAAACATAACTCTGCGGCCAGTATGAAACACCAGCGAGCAGCGGCGACTCTGAATGCCCTTCTATAAGTTATTTCATCTAAACTGATCTACACCTCTGGCTCACATGGCAGTGAGGGGTCAGGTTGCTAATTGGCTGCAGCTTCTCGTACAAACAGCACATTGTGGGTGACTGTTATATAAATACGGCTTTCCTCTGCGCTGCCACGCTGCTGCTGATGGGAGGGATATTTGCAGAAGCCGGTGGCGAGCCGCTCTCGGGCTCAGAGACCCTGACTTACGATGCCTCAGCACTTTAGGTGTGGGCTCTGAGGTGGACTCTGACGTCAGAGAGGTTGTTTTGATTCGGGATGCGTCACCTGAGATCCTGCGAGGAGACGCCTGACCGTCAAGTTTCTGCTGCGGCCTTCTGTAACTTATAGACTCCCACACAAGAGTTAGAGAGACGATGGTTCAGTGCAAGCCGAGCTGAGCTCCTCCGAGTGATGCTTGAATATATAAGATCCTTTATGCTTCTCGGGTCCAGTCTTGGCTCCGACCCCATAAAACGGATGAATACAGGTACAAGGAGGGTTCAGTTAATCTCATGTCAGGACTGTCGAGAGTATTTTAAGTCAAACTTGTTGGAAAACTGCTCGTCTTGTTTCTGTAATGATGTTCAGAAGTTTGTCCTGAAAAATGAAGAGATTCATCAAACTCTTTGAAACCGAACACTGAAACAATCAGTCGATTAATCAGTTGATCAGTCAACTGAAAACTAATCAGAAGCTATTTTGATTATTAATTAATGTAAACAATTATTTGCCATTCTCTGGTGTAAATTATTAAAAACTAAATATCTTTTCTCTGGAGTTAAACTGTCGGTCGGACCGAACAAAACATTTCAGGCACACTCGACTCTGGAAACTGACATTTTCTTTTACTGTTTCATATACTTAAATAAATTAAAATAATTTCCAGACCCTTGTAGGTTTGTGAGTGGATCAGGTGAGTCTTTTTGTGATAAAATATGTACTGTAAGCTGTTATGCTGGCTTGAGTGAGACTGAGATGTCAACATGCTGTACTGCGACATATCTCGACATTTATTATATTGATGTGTTTTTTGATTGATGCAGGTTCATTATGCATCAGAGTTATTGGACAAGCCAGGCCGACTGAAAATCTTCTTTCCCTGAATCCTACCACAACGTTCAGCAGGACAGACCTTTCTAAAAGTCTCTTGTGCTTTACTGAAATTCCTCAACGAACAGCAAAATAACTGCCTTCAGTTTTTTAGGTCAAATGAATCACAATGTGGGTGAAACCTGCTCGGTTACATAATATTTAGTGTGGAAGTGCCACTTAATGTACAATAAAACAGACTGTTGTGAGCAGCCGGCTCAGTCTCATTTTAAACAGGACGACAACTTTAATTTTCTCTTCGTGCTGCTCGTCTGCACCTGGTGTCTCTGTGGCGAAGCAGTATGAGAGCGAACCGCACGAAACAGTCATAAATATAAAAAATAGGGCCTCCGAACTGATCGTTAAAGCAAAAATCCACCTAAAAACAGAAGCTACACATAACTACAGCACTGGCCTGAAGCTCAGACTCTATAAAGTGAGAGATCAACTGTAATAACTGAAATAATGTGTACTGCATGCAGTGTTTCAACACTTCATCAACATATTAAAATATTAAAAAACGTATTTTCATCATGAAGCAGCTCTCCTTGAGTCAGATATGGAGCAAGATGTGGATGACGAAAGTATTTCCAGCTTATTAAAAGGCAGCCAGACAACAGAGCAGCAGGCCAGTAAAAGTATAATGACAACTGTTGGTGTCTGTAATATTGTACTGTATGTTTATATTTCTTCCCTCCTTTTTAGGTTTCTGGGTCAGTTTCTTCAGAAATGTGAACAAAACAAAGGATTTCTTAAAAACAACAGTAACCCAGATACACTGCCAACTTTTACTGCAGCGTCTGGGTTGTCAGCCTTCATCACGTCTTTTCTTATTGTCTGTTCACGTTAATAAATCTCCTCTGAACTCACTTGAACATGGTCTCAGCCTCGCTGTTTCCAAACCACGCTTTGAGATGAGGGCTGAAGTTTTCTCCCTGGATCTCCAGCGTGGCCACGTGTCCTCCTCCGCTCACCTGCAGTGACACAAACACACACAAAGATGTTTGTAGCTACATCTGATTTGGATGTCAATGGATGTGATTTGGATTTGATTATCTCGTGTGTGATTTACAGTCTGTGCAGGTTCTCATCTCTGTTGCTAGTTTCACATGCACAGTATCCATCAGACGTCTGTCATGGATCTGGTCCTGACACTGAGGCCACTGACTTTTGTAATATCTTTTATTTCAGCCTCTTTTTCAAACTCAACGTAGATTGAACAATGTTCGGGCGCTGCTTTTACTCATAGATCTGAGCTGGAGCCGATAAATAAATACTTTACACTTTACACACTTTCCTGTGTGCTTCTCTAACTCACCTCTAACCCGGTGATAACAGGAAAAGGAGTAACTGGTGTCTGGATGCAGGCCAGACCCTGATTAAAGGTGAACTCCACTGCTTCCACTCCGATGATGGTCCAACAGGATCCGTCGTTCAGCACCACCCTGCTGGGGTCCCTGGCACTGGACGGGGCCTGGAGGGTAGGAAGGGACGGAGGAGACGTTTGAAAGGCAGAGCAGAGGAAGAAAGAGCGAGAGAGGACACGGAGTCTCACCTGGTACTGTATGATGGTGTCGTTGGATAAACACAGGTATGCGTATGGGTTGTCTCTGAACTGGAAGGCGCACTTGTGGAGCTGAGAGACCGGCTCGTCCACGTCTAAGATGGCGTGCTGCTTGTTGACCTTTCGGATAACCTGGAGACACGAACAAGACGAGAAAAATCAATAATATCAGGTCAAGATTTGTCATTTATGACAGTAAAGTATTTTTCTTACTGCAGAGCCTCAATAGACTGCATGTGTCACTTGAGCTGCTTGTGAATCATATTTTAGTGAAACGTTCAGCTGTAAAAAACGCTTTGGCTGCTTCGTAACTGTCTTGGGTGTTTTGTTGTTATTATAAGTTAAACGTCTGTTTATGTTGGAGCTTTAATTCTAATGTAATGCTGAACAGTTTAAAGATGAATAACACGTTATATTGTTGAACAGCATGTTTTGAACGGGCACTGCACCAGTGAATGAAGGATACGTCGTACCAGTCGCTCAAAGAAAGAGGATTAGCACCAGTTAAGTGACAGAAAACACCAGAAGTCACGCCCATAATTCGCGTGAGGTATCATGAGGGTGAAGAATAACGCGCTGCAGTATGAAGAGAACAAAGTCTTTAAATGAAACACAACACAGCTGCCTGCAGTAATCTGACCGTTTGGTCACGGGGCTTTAAAAAGGTGCAGACTCTGTATAAAACCAGGTGGTCTGTGCGTTGCTGGAGGTTCCACAATGAATTACTTCTGGTATCGCCGGGCCTCGAGACCCGGTCCTGAGTATTAACACATTCAGACACACCCTTCGCTGCACCGCACACTCAGTGTCAAAACACTTTGTTCTCATGTTTAAGTCTTTCCACAGCTGCTGATCCAGCTGAACCCGTAGGTCTGTAGATTCACCTCCACCTCCTCATGCGTCGACCACGACCCAACAGCAGAACCGAGCCGCTCCTCACGCAAACGACTCAGCAGGAAAAATGTCTTCAAACAAACCGTGCAACTGCAAAAACATATAGAGGTGTAGTGTGGAGGTATACCTTCACCATCCACCACCGGGCAGCGGCCGGGGATGTTATGACAGCAGTTCAGGAGGTTCGGAGAAAGAGTCAGCTCAGCAGATTCTGAAGGATTCTGCTCGGAGGTTTGTCTCAGTTTAACTTAAAGTGGAGGACGGCTCAACAATAACAGCATTTTAGGATCAGCAGGCTACGTTACACCTGCACAGACACACATCTGTAAGACGTATAGAGCCAGAGCGCTGATTACAGCTTTACTCTGTGGGTGAAACACTCGATAGTCAGACAGCAACAGTCCAGAGTCACAGAGAGTGGGTCCGGTTTCTACACTCTCCTCTGGTTATACGAGTCCAGAAAGTCATGACGCTGTGTTAAAACAGAACAGACAACAGTTTTCTGAAGTGTTCCTGAGCCCAGGTACTGACATCCTTTATACAATCATGTGTTTCAGTGTTGAACGTCGCTCCATCTTTGCTTGTGAACATGGAAAGATCAACCGACTCTGCGTCAGTGCTGCACAACACAAACAAACTAAGTCAAACTAACGATATATTTCTCTTCATAAAGAACTAAAACTCTGCAACAAACAAAACATGCTCACAATAAGAACACTAACATGTGTGTGTGTGTGTGTGTGTGTGTGTGTGTGTGGTACCATGGGTGGCAGAGTGACTCCAGACTCGGTGCACACTAACTGGACCACACAGCCGTAACAGACGAAGCCCTCGCTCAGCACAAAGTCCCCTTGGTCAGCACGCTGGTCCTCTACTACACACACACACACACACACACAGACACACACACACACACAAACACACAACCGAATGAATATTCATACACATTCATTTAAATTTTTTCCCATAAAATTTTTTTCCCTACTGTGGATAACTTTCCCACAAACAGATGAATAAAGACAACTGGACTGTGTGTGTGTGTGTGTGTGTGTGTGTGTGTGTGTGTGTGTGTGTGTGTGTGTGTGTGTGGCTGATGAATGGCTGAGGTTTAGGTCTTGGTGCTGGGAGGTCCGTGCACAGCGGCACTGTGTTAAATAAATAACCACACAGATCCTCCGACCGGCTTCTCCAGACGTGTGTGAGGGAAACACTCACACACTGACTGTATTTATGGCGGACGGCTGAGTGGTGACAGAAACCATCTGACGACTGAAGGTCACGTGTTCGATGCCACTGATGTTCACTGATGTTCACTGATGATCTGACATTTTAAATCCACATAGAAGCTTATTTTGAGCAGGAAACTCGCCTGTCTCATGTTATTTTCCAACAGCCCCGTCTGCTCTGATTGGTCAGCTCTGTTTGTGTTTTTAACACCACGGCCATGCTGGGGGCGTGGCTAAAGGGCGATGACTGTATTGTTGTGACATCACAAACTAACAGAAGTCCTGACAGCTTGTTTGAAGGAACAGTTTCTGAAAACAGACTGTGAGCATTTCTCTGTGAACCGAGCCTTCTGACAGTTTCACAGTATTTATATAAAACTACCTCGACTTTAAAGACAGGAAATCTCACTTCATACAATATGAGACCTTTAATGTAGGCCGCTAACAATCCTGTGTGCGCAGAAAATTAATTTGTGTGGAGTTCCTCTTCAGGAAGAAACGTTCTTATGAGAAATCTTAAAAAATCTTTTGATCCTGTTTTTTTATTTAAAGTCAAACAGTCAATTCATGAGGAGACTGCCCACTACATGACCTTTACAGTATGGCATCAGTCAGTGTGTGACTCAAGAGCTCAGAACATACAGTTAACACACAGACACACACACACACACACACACACACACACACACACACACACACTTACCCAGGGTGATGGTGAAGGCTGTCCACTGTCTGGCGCTGGCTATGAAGGCTCCTCTGTCCACTGAGAGGTAACGAGTGCTGACCGTCTGCGAGCGTAAGCGGTTGAACAAAGCAACTCTGGAGCATGAAGAGATACACACTGAAAACACACACACACACACACACACACACACACACACACACACACACACACACACACACACACACACACACACACACACAGAAAGAGAGAGATACTGTAAAGACTACACTGTAGAAAATCGAGCCAGGACTCAGACTCAAGTCCCTTTTTTTGCTGCATTTTATTAGCCGATGCATAATTTGTAACCTGTGAGACATTCAAACACACACGGACACGCTCACACACACACACACACACACACACACACACACACACACACACACACACACACACACACACACACACACACACACACACACACACACACTTTAAGGGTCAGACTCACAGTAACCTCAGTGATCTGACGTCACCTGATCTGCTATCTCAGCTGTCAGAGTGATGTCTCCTTTTAGTTTCTGTGCGTGTGTTGTGTGTGCTTCTGTGTGTGTGTGTGTGTGTGTGTGTGTGTGTGTGTGTGTGTGAGTGAGACTGAATAAGACTGACCCTGTGACCTGCAGTGACCCAACAGTACAGGGAGTCACAACTGGCTGTCAATCACTCAGACAAACCTGGAGCGCTCTCTCTCTCTCTCTCTCTCTCTCTCTCTCTCTGTGGTTCAAAGTACTTTGTTCACTGAATAAAAAACTAAAGTCAGGTTTTACAAAACGTTTGTTAAATGACTGAAACATTAAGTATAAATGTTCAGTGGTTTTACAGTAGCAGTACAGTAGCGTAGGTCTTTTGTATTTAGCTTACTTATGGTTGTGATTTATATTTGAAAAATGTTTTTTAAAAATTATAAAAAACGTGGCTCACGGTCGGCGTTCTTCATGGACTGTCTCTTCTGGGAGGGTTTGGAGATGACTTTGATCATCCTGCTCTGGAACGAACCCACTTCCTGTCTGTTGCCCAGGAAGAGTCGCAGCAGCAGGCAGAAGTGCTTCCTCTTGTCCTGGTCGGAGATGAACAGAGACTTGGCGCAGGCGAACATCTGATGGAGGCAAACAGAGAAAGTGTGAGTGACGGAGAGCAGGACGTGTCTGAGAGGAGATGAAGCATGTTTATGAAGTTTAATCCAAGTGTCAGAAGACGCCGCGATCCTGATGAGATGTTTAAAACTCTTTGAAGGTTTGTGATTCTTATAAAGTAACTCCAAGTTAACTGGACTTTATTTGGACTTTACTTCTTTACTTCTTTAAGACGTCTGGACCTTCAAACTGTACAGTAAAGCAGACGCTTGCTTCTTGTTTTCTGCCTCAGCCAGTAAATAAAGAAGCAGCCAGTGAACACACACGCTGTGTTTACAGCAGTGTAGATTTTCTGTCTGACATGACTGTTTGTCGAGTCAACAGTGGTCTGTAATAAAAGAGGTGATTGTCTCGTCTGGGTAAACACACACAGAGCTGTCTGTCGCTCAGACACAACAGGCTGCAGGTCTGAGTCCAGCAGCGTTCAGGATCCGGTCCATCGCTCGTCTACAGCTGCTGGTTTCACTTTGAGATCAATAATCAACATGGCAACAAGTTTAATCATCATTAACACCAGAGGACGGAAGTAATGAAGTACAAATACTTTGTTACTGTACGTCAGTAGATTTTTCAGGTATCTTTACTTAACTTGAGAAATTATTTTTCTGACAAAAACTTTGTCAAACTATAGTTTGAAGCATTTGAGGTGAATTATGGATTATTGTTATTTGGCGTCATCGCACGCCGCCTTCCCAACATCACAAGACTGATGTCGACCTATCAGAGCACATCACGCACGGCAGACGCAGCGAGACGAAACAAAGACGTGAGAAGACGTGAACAGACAGAGAGGGAGGCTGGAATGGGGAGAAAAGGCGTGTTAGTGTCTCGTATCTGCAGAGAGTTTCTTATTTTCTCTCTTTGTTGCTGCTCGGGACGCTTTACCAACCCAACATGTGGCTATTTGACGTCCTGGGAATGAGACTCAACAATCAACTATCTTTGTGGTGCGTTCAGGAACAGCTGGGACAAATCCTACTGACTCTACCTTTAACTTTAATAGTCTTTGAATTATATTAACATGACGTGAGCTTCAGTTAGCTTTGACCACAAATGTCCTTCAGAGGGAGACTTTTTACTCTGATTCTCTGAGTACATGTCAGAGCCTGTACTCTATTACTTTTACTGGAGTAAAGAAGCTGAATCTGTACGTCTACTGGAGGAAATAATGTGTGGACTTTTACCACCTCTGATTATCACTGATCTGGCTGCACAAAAAACAACACAACTCTAAAGTCTCGTTTTAAACTAAAGCTCAACACAAACATGAAGACCTGAAACCTGCAAAGACAAAGGAGAAGTAATATAAACCTGACGACTGAGTAAATACAACAGCTGAACCACTGCTCAGTAACCACTGGAGATCTGAGGCTAGACGACTCTGCAGGTCTGTGTTCTAGTACGGACAACAGCTGGTTCTGTTTAAAGGCTGTGAGATTTGTGCAGGAAAGGACAAAATAGGACGAGACAGAAAGAAGTTTAAATTCTGCTCTCGTGTGTCTGGTTGTTCTCAGAAAGTTACAGAAGCAGTCACAAGCAGCATCCTGTCAGAAATGTCTGGAGGATGGTTCAGACGATCTGAAAAGACCTTTGTTTGCAGCACACTGACACCATCAGTCATCCATTCTGATGAAAGTTAAGTGTTGGACAGTTTTGGGTCTTTTTGAGCGACTGAACATGTTTTCCACCGGATGACTGACATGAATTTTCTTTGTGTCAAAAACAAACGTCACACAAACAAAAGTGGAGAGCAGAAAACAGAAAAGCAATCAGTTAGTTTTCACAGTAAAACATTCAAAAGCCTCCCGGTTGATCCTGATAATTTAGCCGGGTCAAAGTTGAAACTTCCAGACGACTGGTGTCTCTGTTGTTGAAGGAATTTGACTGACAGGCAAACACAGCAGACAGGTGTGCACATGGCATCAGATCAGGTATACACACACACACACACACACACACACACACACTCACCCTGGAGTTTGGCTGCTGATCGAAGACCAGTTTGAACGAGTCCGCCTGAGACTGACTGGAGCTGTCCAGACACATGTAGCCACACAGTCGATATACAGAGTCTCCATAGCCGGCCTCTGGAGGAGAGAGAAGAACGATGGGGGGATGAAGGTGCAGGCAGACAAAGAGGAAGGTACACTCAGATTCAAAGAACTTAATCAAATGTTTCTCTTCTAAAATTAAACTTATTTTAGTGTCTTCACCTTTCAGATGGTCCTGCATGACTCTCCATCCTCGACCGCTGATGTAAACACAAGGAGGAGGGCAGAAGAACCTGCAGGTGATGTAACAGCACAGACTTAACTACAGAATCAAACATGTCATTCTTCTGAACATGAGTCTCGACTGTCAGCGAACCGTTTCTCGTTGCCGTAGGACTTCTGAGCCACCTTGGCGTGCAGGATGGTGACGCTCTGGTCCGCGTGAGCTTCTCTTCCTGGTTCCCTCGTCGATCCCAGTAACTGACAGCCTTGAAACCCCAGGTCCAGTCTCCTGATTGGACAAGAATGCTGTCAGTCACAAACAAACAGGAAGTATATTGCGTTTGTGGCGTGCGGCTCATGGAGGTTGAAACAGGGCTAGTGTGAACTGCAGTGAAATTAAGTGGTGGTGCATTCACTTACTGATGTACAGACTAAAGTAAACTGGAGCGGTGGTGCGTTCGCAGACTGCAAAACAACCCGGGAGTGCGTTTGATTGATACCTCAACAGAAGGGTGACGAAAAAACAGGAGGGCACGGAGCGTCCACAATAATAACTGCTGATGTGTATTAAACTGAATCAACTGAACTGAAGCGGACTGCTTGGTGGGAACGAGGTTATAAATTCCCTCAGATTAAACACAGAGTTATTTTCTCCATCCATCCTCATTAAGGAGAAACAGTGAGACGTGAATAAAGACGTGCCAAAGATAGTTTCCAATATCTCTGCACTACTGACACATTCAACAATGAAGAGATGTTTTATATCTGGACAGTTTTCTGTTACTGGAGCACTCGCTCTGACTGAAACCAGAGTCACAGTGAAAATGGAAAGTTACACGGTTGTTATTTCATTTCACATCAAGCCGACTCAACGATTTACAGCAGAAGTAAACGATTAGTTACAGTAGCAGATTTAAAACAACACTGATCGTTGAACTGCGTTGAACTACCGGCAGAGTTTTCTTCTTTATATCAAAATGTGGGACCTTTTGAGTTTTGAGTGCAGAGAAGTGAGCAGCAGGTGTATCACAAGAACAAAGCTACACTAATTAGAAACAAAAGGCAGCTGCAGGAATCATTCAGGATCATTTTTCTAACAGCTGCTGGTTCTGATTCTGAATCAGTGTGGATGTCTACAGTTTAAGTTGTGCAGAAAACAAAGGAACAATGTTCTCACTCGTCTATGCATTTGTGTAGGAGTTTTTCCTTTACATATTTCTGCATTAGCAATTCAATTCTACACAGAATAGGAGTGAATAAAGTCAGATTGCTTCTCTTTAGGTTTCCCATGATTCACTTCTGCATGAAGTGAAGAAGAAACAAGCCGACAGGTTGCAAACTGACTGTCACACAGAAAAAATCTCGATGATTTGGGAACAAAAACTTTACAGACGGCTCTAAACGCTCTTCTTCTACGTATATATTAAGCCGCTGGATATTCTCACAAACGTCATCATTAATTCTTCAGGCGGAGTGATTAATTTGAACGTGCCTTATTTTCAGGAACATGTTCTGCAGACTCATCTGCGTGATTAGATTTCAAACGTTCGATTGAACAGCAGGTAAGTGACCGAAGGAGCGGCGACGTTAATGGACCGAGCGGCCCCGTGTAGCTCTGCTAACAATAGCAGCTGTCACATCGCAGTAACGGTGTAATGAGGAGGTTCTGCCCCGGGGCCCGGCAGTCTGGAATGCTCCCCATAATGAAGACTGTTGACACGAGAGGAAGAGAAGAAGACGGGATGGAAAGATAAAGACGGATTCAGTGACTGATGATAACCACAGAGGCAAACAGCGGACGAGAGCTTAAAACAGGTTTGAGACATAAATACAAATGTGTCGGTGACTCTTTAGTTTTACAATCACTCTGTTCTCTCACTACTGAATAAGTTTGATAATCACTGAACTTCAGAAAAAGTCTTCATAGCAGAAATATTATTTAATAAAGATTTGAATATCTCAGTTGTTCTTTATTTTAAAAAGGAATAGTTCAAAATTTTAGGATTTTTTTTTTTGCAATGCTGAGAAATAGTTTGAAACATGACGTCTGATAAAACCACAACTATAACGTGTTTATTCGTGAGGTTAGGAGGTGAACTTTTGTTACATTTGGCGGTTTAACCATTATTCCAGTCTTCATGCTAAGCTAAGCTAATTGGCTGCAGCGTCATATTTACCATACAGACATCAGAGTGGTATTGATCTGAACATCTAACTCTCAAAAAACAAGCATATAAGTGTATTTCCCAAAGTTTTGAACTATTCCTTTAAAGGATTGGGGTTAAATATAAATGATTCCACATTTTATAAAGTGAAATAGTGGATGCATGTTAAATGATGTGATGACGTCATGATTGCACCAAATTTTCTACAAAGAAAGAAAAAAAATCTCTGTTTCTGCCATTAAGATGTAAACGGAGCCACTTTATATCTTCACTTGGACTTTTCCAAAAGATCAGTTTCCAGTGACCTAGAACTCAGTTTATGTTTGCACGAGAGGCCAAAACTCTCGGAAAACACCACGTTTTTAATAAATCCGTCTGTACGTGTGGACGCGGCCTGAGTGTCGGGGGGAGAGGAGCAGAGCTGCTCTGTAAAGCAGCAGGGTGCTCGCTTTAACAAGGACAACCCGACAACAGCACGGTCACACAGTCAGAACACACTGATCCGAGTCATGCAGAGGCCAAGTGGGTCACAACTTAACAACAAGAGTTCATGTTCCTCTCTGCTCATAAGAGCAAACAGAAAAACTTCAGGTCGAATCAAACTCAACTGAATTTAACTGACGTCTTGTTTTGGATGAATGAGAGTGAATGAATGAGCTGACAGAGTACTTTGGGCCCAAAACGTCACCAGTGGAGGTCGTAAATGTTCAGGGGAGCATTTTCCAGTGTGCAGCTCCTCATGTTTGGATGTATCAACTGTTAGAAATATTTTAAAACCTTTTTTCCTTCATGTAGTTCTGAAGTTTTGTGTGGGGAGGAAACGCTGACTCCATGTTGGTGTAATGCATCGTACTGTAAGACAGTTTGTACTGTTGTTGTTGTTGTTGTTGTTGTTGTTGTTGTTGTTGTGACCACTGATCTGTTTCTTTGATATAAAACTCTTTTTTTGTGACATCTTATGTATTGAAATCTGAGAACCTGACATGTCTGTTACACCTGAACACTGATAAAACAGCACATTCACTTCAATCTGCGTACAATTAACTCGACTTTAGACTTTCAGATTGTGTGCAGTAAATATGACAAAGACCAATTTTGTGTGCCGGTCTTTCACATTAAGTTCTGTGGAAAAAAAGATGCATCCAGATACCACACATATAAAATGTCAGGTGATGCAGTTAAACAACAAGAACGTCCAAGCAGGGTGGAGACACGGTTGATGAATGGGTCAAACAAACAGGACCCGCTCCCCCAGGAGACCGCCGTCACGACCCACGTGAAACCAAAAGTCAACGTTAACTTGTTGAAAAGCAGCTTGAAGCTGAGAAGTGTAAAGCTGTTTGTGCGCAGATTGATGGGACTGGTTTGATAATGCAACGCAATCACCTGAATAAATGTTGGCAATGTACGTTTCTGCAACATCAAACCACAGGTATGTTGCAACGGCCCGAACATGTGCGACGTAAACAAATTTAAACTTACCCGCGGTTTGCAGAAATGTAAAACATTTTATTCTGGTGACTGGGCTGATTAAAGACATTAACCTGCATCATCAACTATCTTTGAGTCACACAAACATCCTCCACATATAAACATTTACTCTGCACATCCAACTTGTGTAGAGTTTGAACCACAACAAGGCTGACGTTATAAATGTAGTTTTAAGATCCGAACCATTAAGGTCCAAATGTACGATATGATACGATACGATACGATATGAGAACGAGACTACGACACCAGTCCAGGAAACAATCAAGTGACTCATGAGTCATCTGTTTCCAGACAAACCTCAGGTAAAGACTCTTTCATTAACTGACTCCTGCCCTCATACAGCGGTTCATGTATTCAGCGGAGCAGCAGCTGCTTGAGAGGGAGGAGAGTCGGCCCGCTGAGCTGAATACTGAATGTTTTGTTCAAATATGAGGGGGATCCCACTGACCCGGTACACAGTTCAGGGTTCACACTTGACTGGCTGTGTGTGTGTGTGTGTGTGTGAGCAGTCACCAGGGTGCCAGCAGTAGTCTAAATTAGACCTTCCCCTCTTCAAAGGTCAAAGGTCAGTGTGTCAGGAGCTCAGACTCTCTGGCATTTCACACCGAGCACACAGAATAGACAGAAGGAAGAAAGCGGGGCGGCGCGGAGAGGAATCCACTTTCACCTCCACAAACTGAGGTTGCTCTGGTCGTCGGGGCTGAAAGTCGTAATGACCGCAATCATCGTTAGGTTTGTGAGCGAGCGCGGCTCAACAGGTGTCGGGGTTGTAAAAATGGACGAGGGGAACGTAGTTTAGACGTTTTTAGTGTCACCGTCCATAACGAGGTCATCAAGGTAACAGAACCTGTCCTCACCTGAGTACTGACGTCAACTATTACACAAGAAACTGCTCTTTACATCCTGTTTCAGTCAAATATAACTTTCATCTCTGTTTAATGTGATGTTGTCATTCAGACATACTGCACGTGTTCGATATGATAAATTGTGTATGGACGAACAGACTTTTTGTTCTAGTGTGAATCAAAACAAGAGCTTTAATTGAAGTCACGTTCATGTTTATCGAATATTTATGAGGAAAAATAATTTGGAAGTTTATTTTTAAAGGAACAGTTCATCCAAAAATGTAAATTCAGTCATCATCTCCTCCCTCCATGCTGATATAAGGTCAGGAGAAGTTTCGTAGTCCACAAAACATTTCTGGAGCTTCACAGTAAATCAGAGTTGCAGCGTTCTCAACTGAAGTACGAAACTTCAGCTGACTTTCCATCAGCTTGGCTGAATTTATATTTTTGTGTGAACTGTTCCTTTAAGGGACATCCTGTAGGGAACACCTGGTGTGTCCTGTGTGCGCTTCTGGGGAGATTTTAGTGAAAATATTGTATAAAGTTGATTTGAATCCAAATAGAAACCTGAAGAGTTTGTAAGATGAGTCCAGCCGTGCAGGTCTCATGAGAAAGGCTCAAGTGTCGCATTGAAAACACGTTTTATGACCAGTTTACTCAAATACTGAAGCGTTTCTAAAGTCTCATAGAAAACGTTTTGTCGGTGATGCCACCCGGACTCGTGCGCCACGCTGCGCTCCGTGCGCACCTCTCCAGACCCCGGACTCTCTCCCCGTTGTTCGGGTTTCGGAGGCTGGGGGGGTGGGGTCTCTGCCCTCACAAATACTTCTCCTCCTGCCATTTTAATACCTACACACCATCCCTCCACCACCTCCCTCCACCACCTCACTCCACCAGCGAGTAAAACCGAGGGAAGGTCACGGAGCGACACAGATCTGAACGCATTCTCACGTCCGAGCGCTCAGTGAGGACTTCTCCGAAGACAAGAAAAAGTTTGGGATAAACTTCAGTAAACTGTGAGCTCACCTTTCCTCACTGGGACGGTGTGTGTGTGTGTGTGTGTGACGGGACTTTCTGACGAGACAGTTCCCAGCGGTCTCACCTGTCCCATCCGCCGGTCCTCGGTGCGTCGTGTCCGGCCAGCAGCGTCCCCAGGTGAGTCAGCGGGCTGAGCGGGTCAGGGGACAGGGGAGGGGGGTATAACAGAGCCGGGTCGGCCGGGGGGAATCCGGACTGGCCGGTCGATGTTTCTGGCAGGACGAGATTAAAAGAGACAAACTGGTCGAGTTAATCTGAGTTACATTAAACTCAATCTGCAGGCTGATCTCAGGTCTGTGCAGCTGTGTGGAGGCGCACAGTGCAGCTCAGTATCAGATGCTAACTGATGCTGGACTGATTGGTCGATTAAGAGAAAAATATTACTCGATTACTCGTGAATCATTTGTGTCAAACAAACCCTCGTTTGTTCCAGCTTCTACAATGAGATGATTTGTTTCTTTTCTTTATCTAAAGTGACAGAAAACTGAATATTTTTGGCTTTTGGACTCTTGATCGAACAAAACAAGACATTTATGTGCCACCGTGTCATGTGTCTGACATTTAAGAGACAAAACAGTCAACTCAGTGTTGGACAGACTGATCTGTGATGAAAATAATAATTGTTGCCTCAGTTGCCTCTTAAATCTACTTTCAGAGGAGTTTTCCTGCATGTTAAAACTTTTGATGATGAGACACAGAGCTGTGAGGTGGATCATTAAAGGCATTTATCTAAAAAAAAAGAGACAAAACTGAAAATATCAAATATTTTTGGAAACATCAGAGGTGCTGATGGCCGGTTTAAAATAGATGAGTGAGTGAGAGAGAGAGAGAGAGAGGCAGAGTAATGCTGTGGGTTCACACTGGTTGAATGGAGGTGAAGCTCTGTGCAGTCAGAAGGCAGCATACAGGCAGACAGACAGGCAGACAGGCAGGCAGGCAGACAGGCAGACAGACAGGCAGACAGACAGGCAGGCAGGCAGACAGACAGGCAGACAGACAGACAGACAGACAGGCAGGTAGGCAGACAGACAGACAGGCAGACAGGCAGGCAGACAGGCAGACAGACAGACAGGCAGACAGACAGACAGGCAGACAGACAGGCAGACAGACAGACAGGCAGACAGACAGGCAGACAGACAGACAGGCAGACAGGCAGGCAGACAGGCAGACAGACAGACAGGCAGACAGACAGACAGGCAGACAGACAGGCAGACAGACAGGCAGGCAGACAGACAGACAGGCAGACAGACAGACAGGCAGACAGACAGGCAGACAGACAGACAGACAGGCAGACAGACAGGCAGACAGACAGACAGGCAGACAGACAGGCAGACAGGTAGGACAGTGAGTGCAGACTCAGTTTCACAAAGACAGTTCAGACTTGTCTTCATTTTACTTTTACATTTCTCTAATATAATAAAATAAAATCAGCCATCCCGCCCTCAGTTTTTTTTTTTTTTTTTTCAACTTTAGTGCAAATTTTCCACAGATCACAGTCCACAAGTAAACCATCCATTAATATGTGGATATTAGGTTCCCACTGAACAAAGGAGCATGACGGGATGATGTAATTAAAGGAGCTTCGGTCAGAGTGAAGTAACGAGTGCAGTCTCCTCATCGCAGCGACACATCTGATGTTTCTCACTGGAAGTTTAACTCACATAACCGTCATCGTCACACATTTGCAAATGAGACTTTTTTTAGTTTTAACAGGGGTTTTAACCAGTCATGTTTCCATGGTAACAGCCTGTGACACCTGCTGTCCAGTGGCACCAAACAATAAAGAGGAAAACGTGGCTGATAAGTTGAGGTTGTAGGAAGAGTTTAATGAGACGACGGTAACCTGACGGAGAGTTACAGCAGCGATGCTGTCAGCCTGATGTGATACTGAGTCCTGCCAACAGGTCCCTTCAGCTCTGAGTCAGATTTTATGCTACTGGCCGTTGATTTTGTGTTGTATTGTCAAGTTTCCGAGTAAAATGTCCTGTAACTGTTCAATTCTCACACATGGCAAGATTTACTGAAGGGAGCTGAGCAGTTTGACTCTTTTGCTGAGTCAGCTGTGTTTTTTAGTTTGAAAAAAAAGTTTTAATTTCCCCAGAATTAGTGGCGCATAAATCCTATGTACGATAGTGAGGAACTACAGTATGAAGGTTTGTGCAACAGAAGCATTTAGATTTCGATCTGAAGTCTGATCTAATCCAAAATCACAAGCTGCGTTTCAACTGCAGGGACCGTCCCCGGGGACGAGGAACCTTTGGAGGAACTCAATGTGTTTCCACCGAAGGAACCAGCGTCTACATTAACTTCCAGGGACGTTATTTTACTCCCCAAAAAGTCTCTGCTGGCGGAGGTGGATCATTTCTGATTGGGTTTCATTTCAGCCACCTTTTTTTAAAAATCTGCAGCCACAAACCAGTTTGTTTTGTGCCATCAACACAGAGTCACAAAGGAAAGACAGACGGTCTTTCATCGCTAAAAAACAGCCGTCGCCTTTTCATACGTCATCGGACTGATGTGTCTCATCTTCACAGTCTTCAGACGTACGTGGAGGAAGCACCACGGGAACCTTTCAATTTTTTGGAAATTAGTCCCTGGGATCAATGTTTCTGGGTACTTCGGGTGGAAATGCAGCTAAAAAGTCTTTATGAAACTGGCCTCAGGTGTACAGTCAGGTATGCAGACAGATAATCAAGCAGTCAGACAGCGAGAGAGTCAGTCAGTCAGGGCTGTCGACGGAGGGGGGGGACACACCGGGTATGTTGTCAGAAACATCCCTCTCACCCTTACAATGCTGACAGAAATCATCTTGTCCCGAGCACAAGCAAGACTGTGGGCAGCCCTGCAGTCAGTCATACAGGAAGTGTGTCAGTGAGACAGGCAGTCAGGCAGACAGTCAGTGAAACAGGCAGGCAGTCAGTGAAACTGCTAACAGTAGCAGAGTCAACATCTGGTTCCAATCTTCAGCCACTAACAAGAAGTGCTGTGTGTTCATCTCCGCGTGGCTCCAGCTGTCACTCACGCCACCTACAGTAGCGACCGCAGGCTGCTGCTCCGCCCTCTCTGACCTCCATCACGCTTTACTTTCACCTTTTTTTACTTTATGTTGCCTCCGTGTGTGAACATATGGTCTCCATCTCTGTCCTGAGCCGCAGAGCTGATGTGTTTTTATCTCAGTGTGAATCCGGCCCGTCAGTCAAACTTTATATGTAACTCACACTTCTTGACCCACGTCCTGCACCTGTTGCTTTAATCTTTCAGCCCGAGGAGGGGGCCGTTGCCAACCACGGTTTAACTGATATCACCAAGTCTGTGTTTTTTAATTAACGTCGCTCCAGGAGCATCGTTTCATCCGACGAAAGAGCTTCACAGTGGAGAACTGGAGGGAGCTGATGTGGCTGAACAGGTTAAAGAGTTGTTACTGGTTATGAAACAGTCTCAGTTTAACTCTGATGCCTCAGGAGGAGATTCTTCTTTAGATTATTTTATTTTTTACACTATATTTTGAAGGCAGAAACAATACCGATTTTGTCCACAGGGGCCTCCAAAATCACCAAAATATCAGAGTTACTTGCAGTAACTTTAAAGGTTTAGGCAACGAAAACACTTGGTTTGGTTCAGGAAAAGACAGTTTGGGTTAAAAAAAAGACCTTTCGACAACCTTAACCAGGTGTTTTTAACAGGATAACTTCTCCCTTGTGCTTATTTTTCTGTTTATCATTTCACAAAAACTTGATTGCTCAGTTGCAATAATGTTCCCGCTGCAACATTAATTATAATCTTCCAGGAACAACAACAACAGCGGTGATATCAGTCCGTGCATCAGTCACAGTCTAAGAAACTGATTTCAGATGTGATGAGGTGACAAAATCAGATATTAAGAGCAAAATAAAATGTTTAAAGTAAACTAAGACCTCTCAATGAAGAAGACACAAAGACGAGTCGCTTCAAACATGAACACATTAGGCTCGGGCGATATCACGATGTTGTCCCGGCCAAATATCACGATAGACGATATTATCGGCCCAGCGAACAGCGCAGGCTGATGGACGCTGAGGTGAGACTGCACATTAGTGAAGTCGTCTTGTTTAGTTTACAGCTGCTTACAGCAAACACGACGTAAAGCCTCATCCAAACCCCCTGGCTCCACATTTTCTCCCACTTTAAACCCAAAACTTGCCAAAATGTCGTGCTGGCATTCATCCATGCCTGCCATGACAGATCTGTGTGCCATTTCCTTTCAAAATAAAACCCTGAAGATGTCCTAACAGCTGTTAGATATTTGATATTGTTAGAAATATTACATATTATTATTTATGACAGTAAATAGAGTGATATTTTGATCTAAAATTGGTCCAAGCCTAAAATACACCACATCAGTTTATTGCTTATACTTTTTACTTTTTAATACCTAGAACTACTCGATAATAATAATTTGAGTGTTTATCACTTAAGATTTGTACATTTTTACAGGCGCCTGTGTCGTTCTTCATGTTTTTTTGGCAGCTTTATATTTTGTTAAACTGAGTAAATGAGAAGTCAAACTTACAGTAAAAACCAAAAGTTAATGTACCAACATGAAGTATGTCTGTAAATCACTGTAAATATTAACAATGTGGAGCTAATAAAGTTATTTTACTATAAATAAAACTTGTTCATCAATGCATAGACAAACTCCAGAGGGTTCACCTCAAATAAAACAGAAGATTAAAGACAAATCTGAATGTATAAACCTTTGTTCCTCCTCTTTTAACCATCTCACAGCTCCTCAGCTTTAACAGCATCAGGTACTTTTTGTTCTTTATCCTGGAGCTCGACTGTCTAACAGGGTCACTGCAGTCTTTGTTTCATAACACTGAAACAGAAAAGCTTTTGTTTTAACATGAAATGACAACCAGCTGATGTAAGAGGAGCACATTGTCCAAGAGGCAGTAGTGAAACATGCTGATTGAGGACTGGATGCTACAAATATCTTCTGCTGGAGAAACTTTTGAGCTCCAAACCAACACAGCCCCCAAAAACCCTTTTCATCAGAGCACAACAAGACAAACTGAGACGCTGTGTGCACAGTTAGTATTTCTGAAACGCTTGAATGTTTTATAACCTGAGTTCAGTCGTCTTTCCCCTGACAAACTGAGGAGCGGAAACTTTCCAACGGGACGTCGACAACAGGGTCAAATATCTGTCACCTGTCTCAGTTTCTCAATCTCAGGGTCACGACCCCGGCAGGAGGTCACGGGATGGTTATCAGGGGTCGGATGATTGACAGAGGGTGAAGAAGTAAACATATAATTATACTTATCTGGAAGCATCATTGAACATTTGGTTTGTATTTCAAGATGTTTGTGAGCAGTTAATCATCACTTTCAAACAGTTAAACAGACAGAAAGACTAGAAAAAGAAAAAGAATGAACTAAAAACATAAAAATGAACACAGACAAGTCATCCGAGTCATCATGTCTCATCAAGTCATCCAAACAGTGACCAGAGTCCATATCTCTTAACATGTAAACATGCTAAACTAACACAGTAAACACTGTACCTGTTCATGATCAGCATCTCAGCATGCTGATGTTAGCATTCAGCTCAAAGCCTGCTGCTACTGCTAGCATGGCTCTCATGCTGCGTTCAAGTCAACACCAGAGGTCTGAATTTACTAAATGACATTTCCAAATCCCCAATTCAAAGTGTTTCAGGTGCACAACGACGAAAGTGAACAAAAAACTTGTGTACGCACGAGTAAACCCTCAGCAGTGCAGCAGAGTAAAAACAAACTCATGAGGTAACAGATGCCATTTTACATGTTTTCACAGCACTTTTATAAATGGAAATATATCTAAATATTTGATTCACGAACCGAATACAAATACACCCTATGAAAATAAACCCCATTGTTGTGTGACATCAGACACAGAGTTGTCCGGAGTGCAGCTTCAGTCTCGTTAAACTGTATTATTAAAAATGATTTACTAATCCCTGTGAAGAAGCTTGAACTGTTGTTTGTTGCTTGATAGAAATAAGACGGCAAAATCATCTCCGACTCACCTTTCCCGCCATCTTCCCCGATGTCCAACTCCTCCATGATGGCCTCTGCTGACATTAAGAGGGGGCGTTCCTCAGGTCCATGGTGACGTTCACACCTGTTTTTAGGATAACCGCACAGTTAACACGGATCTCTTTGTGAATGTGAGTGATGTGGTTTGACAAGCAAACGCACAACTGGCAGACTTTATTATGAGGGAATAAAACTGAGCCTCCAGTGTCCATCAGAGCTGAATAATTCAATTCATGCAGCTGTCCACTAAACATCAGCTTGGCTTTGTTTTGCAGCTTGATGGTCTGTTGCATTCAGACGTTCCCCTGCTGTTGGATCATCTGCGTAAAGTCACCCTCACTGCAGCTAACAACCTGATCCGTCTCACTGAGGACAATTCACTGTGGCTTTAAATGTAACACAGACCCCAAAAAACAGACTAAATACTGCAGTTTATGTATCAAACTTCAATAATATTAAGAAATACAGTCAACAACAAGAAATAATAAGTTCTGCTGACCTGAAATCAAGAAGTCAAGTCTTCGTTGTGCAGCTTCTCAGTTAAAATCCTCCTGTTGTTCGTCTCATTCTGCTGCAGGTTCAGTTTCTTTACGTCCAGTGATGCACAGTTATGTCACAGTTTCACCATCGTGCCTGCAGTAAAGGTTTAGTTTAGTTCGAACGCGTCAGAAGTCCATCAGTCAGTTCATAAACACGATGTTTCCACCACAGCGTACAGTCTACAGTCAGAGAGGCTTTAGTGGAAACGATGTAAGTGTGTCTCTGTGTGTCTTTGTGTGTGTGAACGTGTTTGCACTCCATCCCGGATCTGTTATCTGACCACCGGTCTGTTTGTGTGCGTGTGTGCGTGTGTGTGTGTGTGTGTGCGTGTGTGTGTACATTACTGTATCTCTCAGTGTGTGTGGATAAAGAGATAATCACCTGTTGGCCGACTGCAGGTTTCTCACACTCACCTTTCTCTCTGACAAACACTGCAGCTGACTCCTATAAATGTTCCTTTTTTTACATTTCTGAAACACAAAGTTCACATCAAGTTTATCTGTTCAGTCTAAAATGCAAACCACGTTTTATTTCTTGTGTACTAAAAACCGCTCGGTGCTGTTTATTATTGCTAATCAGAACTGAAGGGACAGTACATAAATACAAAATTATAAACACCCATAAAAATGTTCTTTATTGATCCAGAGTCAAACTGCACACTTAATAAACTGAGTCCTGCCGGCTAATAGTGCTGTTATTGATTCCAGTGACTCTAAATGATCGACATGTGATGATGAAGCCACTGCTGAAGTCTGCTGTAGATACACAGACTTGGTTATCAGTAGCTGTGGTTAATGTATACAAGGTCATTATGTTTCTTTACAGCCCCGACGTTTAGGATCAGCACGTTTCTAACATCCTGAGACCGAATAAACAAAACTACACATAAAATACACTAATTATCACCAGAATCGTCAAGCCAATGCATTCACAGTGACTCGAAAGATACTATAATCATGTTATAATTAATCCAAACATAACAAAAGCACAAGAACAGAAGAGTCATCGTATAATGTTCGCAAGCATTAGCATTAGCCACCACATGCTACTGGTCCCACAAGACTAGCAGCAGAAACCCTGAGTGGATTCATTTCAGACAGAGTTTTGTCTGTTTTGTTTATTTAATTGTTAAAGTAAGAATTTGTTATTTCTTCCTTCAAAAGAAGAAAGAAAGTGTCACTTACACTTGAACACCACATCAGACCACATCAGACCACATCAGGCCACATCAGGCCATCTACATGTACCAGTTATAATGGTGAAATGCTCTTGTGGAGATTTATGGACACTTACACTGGACTCTTGTATGAAACTAATTGAAGACCATTCATGGTGAGCAGTAAATATTCCATCAAAAACTAGAAGTGGGACTCTTTAATATCACGAGACGCCACGGGAATCAATACATTGATTAAACAAACAACATATAATGTGTAAACTAGGGAGCTTTAGAGGTGCTGATGGCAGATACTTATTTCATGCTAAGCTAAGCTAACCTGTGAGAGTGGTGTCAATCTACTTGTCGAACTCTCTGCAAGAAAGAGAATACGTGTATTTCCCAAAATGTTAAATTATCCCTTTAAACTTAAAAAATGCAGTTAATATGGTTTTAAAGCAGGTAGTAAAATATTAGCGGTGGAGGAGACAAACTATAAACCAGCTCTATATTTCAAAAGGAAACTCAGTTGGTTGAGTTCGTCCCCTCGGAGACACACAGAGACGCTGCAGTGTGTCCTGCAGTGTGTCCTGCAGTGTGTCTGTGTTACAGGCTGCTGAAGACGTTACAATCTGTTGAAATCAAACAGCAGGACTCAACAACACGCCTGCGTTTTCTATCAGACAGCAGGGCGGAGAATGACAAACAATAAATAAGTCCTGGTTACCGTTCCAAAAATACATATCTGATCCGTCCGACAGCTGGAGTTGTTTACCGCCCCGGTGAAGTGATTACTACCGAGAAAGAGATTTGCTGTGTTTGAATTGACGTGAGACGCCGGAGGAAGAGTTTGAAGTCACATCAGTCAAACTCAAATCGAGGCGCGATGAAAAGAGTTTGGAGAGCTCGAACAACGATCGATCCAAACCTGATTGAAATATGTTGGGCCTCTGCCTCGCATGCTGATGAGCAGGACCAGAACAGATCAGAACCAGGTGTCCAATCAAAGTTTCTTTAGCTTCATATTAATTCATCAAAAAATTGGGGCTGAATCCAAAAGTCAAGTCAGTAATATTGTATTTCCAACTGAGTCTGAGTGCAGATGCAGTTTGTACGTGATAAATAACAATCACTTCCTTTGTTGATTAGTCTGTTGATTATTTTCTCCATTGATCGATGAGTTGTTTGGTCTATAAATGTCAGAAAATAACTAAAAAAGACATAAAAATAATTAAAAAACAAAATATTCACATTTGAGGAACTGGAATCAGATAATTTTGACTTTTTTTCTTATAAAACTGACTCAAAGTGATTCATTCATGATCAAAGTTGTTGGTGATTAATTTAATAATTGACAACTAATCTATTAATTGTTGCAGCTCTTTGTCTATTAACTGTAAAATACTGGAAACAAGTGTCTGTTATAATTATCAGATTTTCAGTCCAAATTAATTTAGTGCAGCTAAAACTGTAAGCAGTCTCTTTTGTCACAGAGAAACTGTCTCTGAAAATTCCCTTTCTGCTTAAATAAGCTTTAATCAGCAGATTAATCGATGAGTGATCATCAGCAGCAGTCATATCTCCCTCTAACACGTGTTTTATCTGATAATCAGAGTCACATCTGGTCTAATGCAGTTAAAAAACATCCTGTACAGTTGAATGTGTTGTGCAGAGTGATGCTGGGCTCAGGTGAGAGCTCCTCGTGTCCTCTGACTGTAGTTTAAGTGGAAATATGGAAAATGCATTAACACGTCCTGCTCCACAGGGGGCAGCAGTAACAGGAAGTCCAGGCCAAGTTCACAAGATGCTGATGTTTGAGTTGCTGCACTTTGTTTAACGAAGTGAAGCTGGTTTGTTCCTCATCTTCCTCTTTTCTTCTTTATGATTCTGATCCTCTGTGCTCTGTAGAGTGGTCTCAGGTTGAAGCAGGGCTGAGTACCTCAGGTGTCTGAACTTCTACCTGAGTGAAGAATGTGTGGACTTTTGCCGCCTCTGCTTTCACAATAGCTCGACATTGTGAGAGTTTTGTGGAAGCTTGAAGGTTTACTGAGTTGTAGTTTGAATCTCTGAATCTCTGCTGGAGGAAACCTGACGGTTTATTTTTACAGCCTGAACTTGAAAAGACCTTTTTAAGAAACTGTTTCTTTTGTCGTTGTAATCTCACATTCAGGCCAACGTCAACAACTGCTGCAGCTCTCTGTCTCCTTTTAAACAACTAACTCTGTTTACTGAGCGCTTGATTTAAACTCGCTACACGTGACCTGCTTTTCTTTTTCTTTTTTATATTGTATTTATAGCACATTTTCCTTCAGATTAGACGTCAGTAATAAGGTGGTTTAGTTAATTATCCTGTACTTTCACACAGAAGAAACACAAAACAATCTGGTTCTCTGTATAAAATCTGTATCACAGTTAGTTCACATAATAAACAGAATACTAAAGGTGCCCGAGCAGACACAGTTTTAATTTGTTTAAAGAGTTAATCGGAGGAAATAGGATCTCCACTTCTATATTTAACAGCTGAGTAACAAACACACAGTTAGCAGTGACCACGGCGTTCACCCCCGACCAGTCAGTTAAACGTTTAACAAGAAAATATCACGTCTGAGCTCAATGATCCTCTTTGTGGATAATTATAGAACATATGTTGGTCTGTGAGCCACGCTGAGCGGCAGCAGTGAGTGTGTGTGTGTGTGTGTGTGTGTGTGTGTGTGTGTGTGTGTGTGTGCGTTCAGTAGCAGCAGGATGGTCGTAGATTGTTGTTTGGTGAAGGAGACAGGAAAAGGTTGTTGGGGGTGGAGGTGGGGGGGTTTGGCGACGGCCATATAGCTACAGAGAGTTGTACTGAGGGGTCTTTGTCCTACACACAGACACACACAAACACACACACACACACACACACACACACACTCTTCATAAAACAGTCTCGGGCTTCAGGTTCGTCCCATCAGACCTGGATTGAGACCAAACTCTGAAATGAGTTCATACGTTGAAAAGTCTCCTCTGTTTGTGAAGATGAAGTGTTTTCATTCATAAATTTACAGACGCTGATGTAAACTGTTAACAGTTACCGAACGCCTATTATTACATTGATTTACATTTGATTATTAGTTTATTAGTTTATAAATTATCGTAGTGTAAAGACAATATGTCAAGTTCTTATCCGTCGTCTCTGCTCGCTGTTGAACGTGATGGTTATATTGAAAAGATTAATTTGCTCCATCTCCAGTCGTCCAGTCACTCTGCCAGCATCAAGCTGGAGCAATAACCCCACCCAGTGGCCACAGGTGACCTGCCCTCACATCTGTTTTATCATTAAGATCATTAGAGGAGCAAATTACCAGTGAATCCACTTTTCTACGCAGGAAAAAACAGAAAAAGTCTGTGACATCATCACAATGTAAAGTCTGTGCGCCGAGCAGGAAACTGTACTGAACATATTCAATGAGCCACATAACCAGGAAGTAAACCAGGAAGCTAGAAAACGTCTCACTGGTGTGAACGGACGCCATCTTTTCATCCGGTATCTAGTTCTTATAAATCTTTGCTCACAACTCGTTCACTGTGAAACTTCTTCAGGCTGCAGCCGTCAGTCAGAACACATGAACCATCATTTATTCAGGACAATCTTATTTATTATATCCATATTTACTGTTTGTCGACCGTACGCAGTGTTATGACTTTGAATCTTGCTAGCATAATGTTAGCATACTGGCTAACAGCTGAGTTGAAGGGTTGCTGATTATTTCAAATTCTCGGATATGTTTCTCTGACCCAGTTGTGACACAGGTCCATATCTATATTATGTTTGAAAGTAAGAGGTTAAACATTGAAACCCTATTTGTCTCAATATATTTGATCCAAATC
The DNA here is from genome assembly GCF_965226575.1 of Pagrus pagrus. Classification (NCBI taxonomy): domain Eukaryota; kingdom Metazoa; phylum Chordata; class Actinopteri; order Spariformes; family Sparidae; genus Pagrus; species Pagrus pagrus. The sequence continues at coordinate 2,969,382 of NC_140187.1, read as the reverse complement.
CTGAAACTGAACGATTACGCCGCACCAAATAAAACCAAATAGACTTAATAAAAAAATCAGATCGTATAGATTAAACAGATTATATTATATTATATATTATAATGTAAACCAAAACAGTCCTTTAAGTCAACTGGATTAATTAAATGGTTGAAAAGAAGGTTGAGTTTCTGTGTGGCCACGATGAACGACTGTAAACTTTAATATGGGTTTATTGTTATTTTCTGTTTTTCTAAATACAAGGTCCCATTTTTAATCATGTCTCCTGAGTCTCATTTTAAATTGTCATCAGTGTCATTACTCCTCCTCCAATTAATCCAGTGTGTTCTGATGAGCTCAGATAATGATAAGGGCAAAGAAAACGTCCTCTTGCTGGAGGTAATGACAGAAACATATCAACATGCACACAGAGTGATGTGCCACCACCAGACATCCACCTCTGCTCTGACAAATAAAAGATGAACATATAAAAATGATGTCTTAGTCGACTTTTGAATAGTTCAACAGATCCTCCTGACTTGATGAGTTGAGATGTCGGTTCCAAAGTGTTCGGGCCAAAACACCAACAGTTACCTTTTGTTTTATAGTCTGAGGGGTTCATGGAGGAGAGGAGAGGAGAGCGTCTCCTCCGTGCTGAAACATCTGTTACAGAAAGCCTGAAGACTCAGATCTATACGTGATGTGAAGCAGGTGGGAGGACGTGTTATATACAGCCGGACCTTTGACGGTGGACGTTCTGTTCAGGTCATCGCCAAAATGTAGAAGGCATTACTGCGGCGTGCTCTTTAGAAAGCACGGATAATGTGCTCCAAATGTCTGGCTGACCCTCGCTTCGCTACGGAGACGCTGCTGAAAACATGTGGACGAGAGAGACAACGAGACAAACAGAGACACAAACAGAGAAAAGAGTCTTTGTGCTCGGGTCCATGTGTTGACTCATTACCCAGAGCTGAGCCAGCGATGACCACAGGCTCTGGCTGCCAGTCACACAGAGATAAACCCTGAAGGACCCCTCTCCACAGACCAGAGGAAGAGAGGTGGCTTTCATGGTGCCGGTTGGAACTGAGTGTGTGCCCCTGAACATAAACACTTCCCAGACATTATCATTATCGCTGTGCTGCTGCTGGTAGCCTACAGGGATACTGTCAGACACACAGGCAGATTAGTGACTGCGTGAGTGTTTATCCACAGCCTCCTATTAGCAGGAGATGCTGCGAACCTTCTCCAGGTGTTTGCAGACGAGTGTTTTACGACGGGGCAGGACTGGAATGTCCCTCTGTGACACATCGACATTATCGCCGCTTTACAAACACACACAGGGCAGGAAGTCACTGCAGTGTCTACACTCTGAATCATTCACAGCAGATCCAGCGTCACGTGGCAGCAGAAAAACTGCGAGGGTTACTGACTGAGATATAAAATCTGAGAGTTTCTGGATAATATGATTTCATTGTCTCGTACTGGCGACATCCGGTGGTGTCCCCAATTTCTTTCCGTCACCCTCAGTCTCCTCAAACAAGTCCTCATATTAAATAGTACTACATTGTTTGTAATCGTCTCCAGAATGACACATTTGAAGTGTCTTTAAAAACTGTTACAAATCACTGTTTTGATCAGATTTCTGCTCTCATGCCACTGTGGTTAAGGTTTGGTTGGTTTTTTGGCACAAAAGACAACTTGGAAGAGTTAGAGAGGAAAATCATGGTTTGGTTTGGGGTGAAGTATCGTTAGGAAACAGGAAACTCCTTCCTCTGCAGACTCTGTGGCTCGATGACAACATCACAATGAGTCATAATTCCTACGGCCACTAGAGAAAGGCCAAGAAAAAATCCATCACCAACTGCACTGAAAATCGATTTGGTTTCATTCAGTCAAGCAAAAATGTGAAACATTTGCTTTAGTGTAATCGATTAATCAATAATGAAAATAACCTTTGATTAAACCATATGATTAATGATATCTCAGTGCTGCTCAAACCACTGACAACCAATCACCTTTCAAAACGGCTCAAGAGGAAAAGACATCATAGAGGGCGACATTAAACAGTATAAAACAAGCTAATAACACCAAATCAAAGTCTGAAGGGGAGAATCTGTTTTAAACTTTACATGAATTCTGTGGTCAGAACCTGCTGAAGCTGTTAAAGTAACACCTGACCTTGATGTCCGGACTTCTTTGGACACTATTTAAGTGTAAATCAGCCATAAAGCAGCCATTATTCTGTGTCCTGGTCGTTACCACAAACTCAGGTCCTCTCAGTTCCTCTCTTCTTCCTTCTATCTCACGCTCCATCTCTCCGCCCTCACAGTCTGATCCAGTGCCAGCCGAGTCCAGCTGTGAGCGACCCGTCTGCTAGATCGCTATCATCAGGATGAAGATGAGACAGCTCAGAGGCTTCATTCTGTTGACCCTCGCCGTCCTCGCCGCCGCCAGACCAAAAACAGGTCAGTGTGCCGCAACTTTGAGAAAAAAGAAAATAGGCCGAGACAAAGGAAAGACTGTTTTTATCGTCACCCTCCGTTCAAGATGAGAGAGTACTGTTTCACAAGACACCTGAGCACCGACCAGAACTTTGACTTTTTGCCTTTATTATCTCAGTATATCTTTTATTTTGAACGAGTCATGGTCATCGTCAGGAATGAAAAATACTACTCAAAAAAATAAAACAGACAGACATTTTAAGAGCAACTTCCTTGTGTGTTGAAAACTCTACAACTTGCGAATCCCTCAACTGCAGGTACCGAACACCGACCAGGCAACCGGATCACCAGAATAAATGTTGGCAATGTTTCTGCAAACCACAGAAATGTTGAAACTTTGTTCTTTTATCTTGCAACTTTACATTTCTTTAGATTTCCACTGTATGTTTCTTAATGTTGCAACCTGACGTTCCTTTACATCGAATCTTTGTTTCTTTAAAATTTCAACCTTACACTTCTTTATGTCCGGAAAACATCATGTTTTGGTCGCAACAAACACGATTGAAAAATGTCCTGATGTCTTGTTAAAAATATCCAGTGGTTTCAAACACTTCAGCCACCTCATGTTGTCACACCGTCACCTCCACCTCCTCCTCCTCCTCCTGACATGAGGTCGGCTCATGTAGAAGAAGAAACTTTATTTATGTCACACATCATACAATGTATGGTCATGGTCATGATATGATGTATATGAAACATACAGATGTGAATAACTGTGGTTTACAGGAACACGATGCAGACATTATTCTGTGATGTGGCTGGAACGAGACTCTTCTCACGAGTCTGTGAATAATAACTTTACCTAAAGGAACTAATGTAATGAATACTGTGTATAAGACCTGCTGTCTACATTTGAATGTGGTTAACATTATACCTGCAGCTGAAGGTTGACTTGATTTATACGACCAGACAATGAAGTGAACATATTTATAAGATGTTAAGAAACCAGCCGTTACTCACGTCTGTTTGAAACTAAAGATGAATTCCTCAACAATCCCTCACACATTAACTCTTCTAGCCTCTTCTAGTTTCAGTCCAACCATTGTGAGGAAACTCTGGATGCGCATTAATCAAACTCCAACTCATGAAATCACAGCACAAACACAGGCTCAGCTCATACCTCATCCTTGACTGCCGCGTTCTTGAACGAGATGATGTTACGACACGGGAGAGTTTTCACAGGGATGCCGACGAATTAAAGACAAAAACAGGCGCCTGGAGTCATGGAGGAGCGAGCTCAGGTGGCACATAATGCTACAGAGTACGAAGGCATCTGCTGCTGCTATATGCGAGAAAAATGTAAAACTGAGAACCTCACACACGTTGGCACATTTACACCACTGCATTTAACTCCAAAAGGTGTTAATGTACATGAACATTTACATCACAGGGGATCAACCAGCTGAACGTCTTCACTGTGTTCTTTGTTGATTATTGTTTTGTTCTGTTCTCCCTCAGTCCTCTCCGCTGTCAGAAACAACAACCACAGTTTTTAGCTCCATATTTCCCAGCTGAGTGTTTTTATTCCTTCCTTCAGGTCCCGAGCAGAAATGTAAGTCCGGTCCGGTGGATCTGGTCTTCCTCATCGACAGCTCCCGCAGCGTCAGGCCACATGAGTTTGAGACCATGAGGAAGTTCATGATCGACATCCTGGACACTCTGGACATCGGACTGAACGCCACCAGAGTGGGAGTGGTTCAGTACTCCAGCCAGGTACCGCAGGAACCCGTCTTCATGTTGTGTTTTCATTCTTCAGTGTTGTTTTAGTCACGTTAGCAGAATCTGTTTGTCGGTCGGTCCAACACTTCTTCTTCCAGACTGATGGAATAGTGATGATGATATAATAAAGGATAATATTTGCCTCTGCTCCGCTCTGATCCGACCTCAGTGCTTCCTCTCTGCTCTTGTCTTCAGGTCCGCAGCGAGTTCTCTCTGAAGACTCACGCTAAGATCGACACGATGGTGAAAGGCATCAATGAGATCATTCCCCTCGCTCAGGGCACCATGACCGGCCTCGCCATCAGATACGTGATGAATAATGCCTTCATTGTCGAGGCGGGAGACAGACCGAAGGTAACGCAAGACAACTTGACAGTTTTAGTACACGTCTTCTTTTAATGTATTGAGTTTATACTGAGGGCCTCATCACTTCAATTCACTCAGTTAGTTAAGTTTGTTTAATTCATAAAATCTTGTTGATCGACTTCCTGAGTCAGGGTTAGGACATCGAAAACACTGACGTCCTTCAGCTGTATATATGATGATATACGGTAGAAACAGTTCTTATCATTCAAGAAAAAGTGTTTTTCTTGTGAAAACTTAATGCTCAAAAGATTTGCATTTGAGACTATGACCTCCACACCACCGTCCTCCCTGCGTTACCTGAGCTCTGATCCTGAGGTTTTCTCTCGAACAGGTCCCCAACGTGGTTGTGATCGTGACAGACGGACGTCCTCAGGACCGCGTGGCGGAGGTGGCGGCCGAGGCCAGAGAGAAAGGCATCGAGATCTACGCCGTGGGTGTGGCCAGAGCCGACATGACATCACTGAGGGCCATGGCGTCTCCGCCCTTCGAAGACCACGTCTTCCTGGTGGAGTCCTTCGATCTCATTCACCAGTTTGGGCTGCAGTTCCAGGATAAACTCTGTGGTAAGACAGGAAATGACATCACTGTCTGTAAAAATCCAAAGCATACATTTGTTTTTTTCATTATCACATTTTCTAAAACCATTTTTAAATAATAACAGGAACTTTTCGATGAAGGTTAGCTGCCGGTAAAAGTGGCTGTTAAGACAAACCACAGCTCGTGGTTTAATCATGACTCGGTTTGGATGATGATTTCAGGTTTTGTTACATTATTTCTAGCAGAGTTTTATGAGAATACATTTTCTAAATAAAGAAAATTTTCCTGGAATGTGGAAAATTAAATCCTCACTGTCATAAGGCCACATTAAATACAGGTACAAAGGTCATAAAGATCCTGACCTTTGAGAGGACTAATACTTTATGGATTTGAAATCATATTTTGTAAACACCCCGTCTGAAACTTCACATTTTATAATAACTTCCATTTAGATTCATAAGACAAGCAAAAACCTGCAGCCAAGTGTCTGGAGTTTGGATTTCATGCTTCATCCTGGGCAACACCAGATTCTTTGTGTAATTAAAAACACTTTGAATGTCTCGTCTGACCAGAAGAGAAATCACCGTGCCCATCTAACCCCTCAGAACATAATACTTTTTCATAACAGCCGCCTCAAATCCCTTAAGTGCAGGATATTTCCCCGTGCTGCTATTATTCTAGACTGGACGGCTGATTTAAAAAATATCTGGCTCTCCTCAGAGGGAGATGGAAAAGAGAGCAAAGGCAGCTGAAGACGGTGAATGAATATGAAAGAAGGAATTAAGAAATTAATTAAAAGATGTTTGTAGCTTAGAGGTGTTGGTGCAGGGATAAAACAAAACTCTTCTTATTTTGGCAGAATTGTGTGTTTATATCAGGTCCATCACAGATTATAAGAAGCTGGTTGAGTTAATACATTTTCAGGGACTTTAAGACGACGATGAACCTGCAGCTGATGTGTGCTCTGGACTCTGAAGTTGACATGATGTGTGCTGTAGGTGTGGATCTGTGTCTGGAGTCGGACCACGGCTGCGAGCACATCTGTGAGAGCTCCCCGGGCTCCTACCACTGCCTCTGTCTGCCCGGATACACTCTGAATGATGACGGGAAGACATGTGCAGGTAACAGCAGAGGACGAAGGTCACACACACAAACATGAGCAACAATATGTTGTTTCCACAGTTAACTTCACAACTTCAGATCCACATTTGGGTGGTCATGAAGAAAGTTAATTATCTCCAAACTACAATACAATCAAAGCATGTCTGTGTCAGCCCTGGGGAGGCACACCTGACCTCTGTTTTAGCTAAAAACACCTCACGCAACTGCAGAACAGAAAATTAATGTGTTAAAGGTGTAAACTTAAGATACCTGCATGGAAAAGGTTAATCACTGAAAATGAACATACTCAATAAATCGTGTGTGTGCGTGCGTTTCAGCCATCGACCTGTGTGCGGAGGGGAAACACGACTGTGAACAGATCTGCGTCAGCTCTCCTGGTTCCTTCACCTGCGACTGCAACAAGGGATACAAACTGAACGACGACAAGAAGACCTGCTCGAGTTAGTCTCACACACACAAACAAACAAACAAACAAACACATGTAGAAACTGTAGTAACTGCTGATAGCTGCTGGCTTTATATCATAAATTGTGCTTGAATTCATGCTGAGATGGATTCTGAGCTTTGAGCTGCTCAGTCTTGATATTTCTGCTGCTTCATGAAGCTGAGTGTGGGTCTGCACTATGTTCCTCCTGCTGCTGTTTGTATTTGTTAAACAATACATCTTTTATATTCCTGCACATCCGGTTGAAAACCCTCAACTGGACACAATCAGGATGTGCACGGCTGTTTTACAAGAAGAACCTCGTTTAAAAACCGTAATATATACTGCAGTCTACTGGCCTTGTTATAATTATTAAATCTTAAAGACTTTTATTGTAATTTTGCGCGTGAGTCATGCAGCTTTAACAGCATATCCACTTGAGGGAACAGTTCATCCATTATCTTCTGAGTCAGGTGAAGTTTCATAGTCCACAAAACATTTCTGGAGCTTCACAGCAAAACAGCGTCGCTGCAAACAACTGAAGTAGCTGGGGACTTGTTTTAAAACATTAAAAAAAAACATAAAACGGGTCCATACAGCTCGACCGGCGTAATCACGGTCTCCTGAGGCCCCGAGATCCCACACTGATTCGAAAAGATGTTATTTAAACCCTTGTTTGGCAGAAATCTTCACGGTAGCAGTCTGAAGATCTTGCACAAGCTCAACCATGCAAGGATGTACATAATATCCTCTTAGACACATTTGGGACCTCGAGGCTTCTAGAGACTGATGCAGGAGTCATTTTATGATTTTTTGGTTGTTTTTTCCATTTAAAAAAAAGTCCCCAGCTACTTCAGTTTGTTGAGGAAAATGCTGCAACTCTGTTTTACTGTGAAGCTCCAGAAATGTTTTGTGGACGACGAAACTTCCCCTGACTTTACATCAACATGAGGGTGAGGAGACAGTGACTTGACAAAATCTTTTTTTGGGGTGAACTGCTCCTTTAAGGACCTCGTGCTCGTTCCAGGTAAGATTTACTGAGACACGGAGGGAACATAGATGCATTGATCCCGAACATTTGGCTGCTGTTTGCTCTGCTGCTTACGGCCTCGCTGCTTCCCTCCCCTCAGTGATCGACTACTGTTCGTTTGGGAACCACAGTTGTGATCATGAGTGTGTGAGTGTGCTCAATGGCTATCACTGCCGCTGTAACGAGGGCTACAGGCTGCTGGACGACGGCAAGACCTGCCAGGGTGAGTAGTACAAAGATGAGTCACTGTTAATGATACAGATAAAAACAAAACTACGTTATCTGCTGCTGCTATGATGGAGGTGAGGATCAGATTTTACTACCTTGTTTTACGATAGTGAAACCTGCCTCACCTTGACCTGGTGGAGCCTCGAACACACAAGTATTATTCAACTAGGATCACGTAGTCTTTCCTTTAAAATCTCTAAACAACCTCAGAACAGAGCAAACATTGCACATTTCCGTTCTCTGTTTGGAAACTTCAGGAGATACATTTCAAGTATTTCCATCTCTGGCTGCAACGTTCTTGATGTGAATCTTTAACAAAGCTCTGTTGAGATTTCCTGGCTCCACCTGTCCGCTGTCTGTCCCCCTTTCTAATCTGAGGGTCGTCACAGGATGCCAATTAAAATCACACAGTTATTTTTCAAATGCTCCAGTTTATCTTTTTACTGCATCACGACTCAACCTGAGCAATAAACAGTGAGAGAACAGGCAGAGGCTCAGAATACCAAGCAGACAGAGTCAGCTCATTTTCAGCCTCATCATTATATTTTGGGTTTCTACTAAAATAGGTTTACATGCTTTAATGCTCAAAAAACACATCTCACAAAAAAAACATCCCTTGGTTTTACTGTTTCCTGCCACCAGCAGTGACTTTGCTTCTGATTCATCTGCTGACAGAAACTACATCTGTAAACTGATTTATATGAAGGACTTTTAACAGCAATCCGCCTGCTTCACAGAAACAAGTCAGTGTTTTTGTGGCCGTAATGTTCATTCACTGAACAACTAAACCCCTCAACTGTCCTGGAAGCTCATTTCTGAATAAAAACTCTTTACTGCAAACCCATTTCATTTAAATGCAGCAACAAAAGAGCATTACTAAAGTCTCACTCACACACAAGTATGTTGTATGCATGGGAATGCACACGTCCAACATGTTTGTACATATTCATTCATGCACACAAAAACACACACACACACACACACACACACACACACACACACGTCTCAGAGGCAGCAACACCTGCAGTACGAGATCTCGTTGACAGAAAACTATGAAATGAGCATAATTTACAGCCAAAGACTCGCTGCTCCCTGAAAGTCACAAACATTCAAAGTAACGCATCGTGTAATTGTGTCACCCAGTTTAACCCAAATACCACAGCAGAGGCATGTAAAGAGAAATGAAACATCACCACCTGCTGCTTCAGCTGTTCTGGGCTTTTTGGAAACAGCTGGTTTACGTTTGAATACACATGCTCATTTAGATAAACAAGATGATGAGTTACAGTTTACATCTCGTTCCTCTGAGATTTTCACTTATTAAAAAAAAAAAGGAATCCAGCTGATCGTTTCCATGATCCGCCTTCAATTTCTAGAAATAAACAGAAATGTGATATGGCTCCATTAGATGTGCGTGAGTGTGGAAGCAGCTGACCTGCCTCATGTGTGGACACGCTGCTAAACCTGAATCCAACAACTGAAAAATGCTCTTTGGCTCGAATAGATGAAGAGAAAGAAATGAAAAAAGTTTCCCTGGAAAATATATTTTTACCAGAGAATTAAAATGACCATGTCTTCAACACACACACACACACTTTAACTCAACGTGTGTGTGTGTGTGTGTGTTATCTAGCCATTGACCTGTGCGCTGAGGAGAAACACGACTGTGAACAAATCTGCGTCAGTGCGCCGGGCGTCTTCACCTGCGACTGCAACCGAGGATACACACTGAACAAGGACAAGAAGACCTGCACACGTTAGTCAGGCCGTCGTACAAATACACACACACACACACACACACACACTCTTTAACTCAACGTGTGTGTGTGTGTGTGTGTGTGTTATCTAGCCATTGACCTGTGCGCTGAGGGGAAACACGACTGTGAACAAATCTGCGTCAGCGCGCCGGGCGTCTTCACCTGCGACTGCAACCGAGGATACACACTGAACAAGGACGAGAAGACCTGCACACGTTAGTCAGGCCGCCGTACAAATACACACATACAGACACACACACACACACACTCTTTAACTCCATGTGTGTGTGTGTTATCTAGCCATTGACCTGTGTGCTGAGGGGAAACACGACTGTGAACAAATCTGCGTCAGCGCGCCGGGCGTCTTCACCTGCGACTGCAACCAAGGATACACACTGAACAAGGACGAGAAGACCTGCACACGTTAGTCAGGCCGTCGCACAAATACACACATACACAGGTGTACACACACCAACACACACAATACAGTGAAAGGAAATCACTCCAGGTGCATCTAGAAGTGTCATTTCCCATTTGCACAAAGACACAGTACCCTCCATCAGCATTATAACAGAAAGCTTTCTTAGTTTTGTCTTTTACAGAAAATCATTTTTACATCGATATTAATTCAATCAGATGAATATTAGCTGACTTTTAACAAATACCTGACTTTACTTATTCAATTAAATCACTTGTTTATTTTAATTTACATCAACTATCAACAACAAAACTGCAGAGAAATGTGTGTGAGACGGACGAGTGTGGAAGCACCTGACCTGCCTCATGTGTGGACTCGCTGCTAAAACTGAATCCAACAACTGAAAACACTCTTTGGCACTTTTCTCTGGAAAATACATTTTTACCAGAGCATCAAAATGACAATGTCTTCAACACACACACACAGAGACACACACACACACTTTAACCCAATATGTGTGTGTGTGTGTGTGTGTGTGTGTTATCTAGCCATTGACCTGTGCGCTGAGGGGAAGCATGACTGTGAACAAATCTGCGTCAGCGCGCCGGGCGTCTTCACCTGCGACTGCAACCAAGGATACACACTGAACAAGGACGAGAAGACCTGCACACGTTAGTCAGGCCGTCTCTCACACACACACACACACACACACACACACACACACACACACGTTAACAGTGAAAGGAAATCACTCATGGAGCGTCTGTCTTGTAGAAGTGGTATTTTCATTCACTTTTTATGTAACGATTTAATGACCATTCTGATGATCCATCATGTACAAACAGTTGCTGCTTCCAGCTTCTTAAATAAATCTTCCGGGGTTTTTGGAGTAAAAAGGCAGTTTGAACTTCATTATTAAAATAACGAACAGATTAATCAATTCAAAATATATATTGCTAATGTTGCTGCAGCTCATAATTCCCCTCTAAACAGGTGCAGTCGCATGTTTCTTCTCCTTCTTCCTGATGAACTCAAGTGGAGATAATGTTTTTTTTTACATGATCCTCCGGCTTCACTTTAACTTATGATTGTAGACAAATGAAATCACATTCACACAGAAACAAAGAAAAACATCACTTACACAGAATGCTCCACAGCAGCGTTCATTACAAACTTCATGTGTGCATGTGTGTGTTATTCAGCCATCGACCTGTGTGCCGAGGGGAAGCACGACTGTGAACAGATCTGCATCAGCGCTCCTGGTGTCTTCACCTGCGACTGCAACAAAGGATTCAAACTCAACAAAGACAAGAAGACCTGCACAAGTCAGTGAAGTTCACACGCAAAAAACTTTTTTTTCAATCGTGTGTTTCTCCTCAACTCGTCATATGTGTGCTCTCAGTGTGTTATCCCTGATTTAAAATCTACCTCAGGCATCCATAGATTGACTGAGAAGAGAAACATTAGAATTACATACAAACTGTATACAAACTGCATGAAACAGGTGTGAAATGTGTGACTATCCGACACTGAATGTATATTTATAACCTCTCTGGAGCTCGACGGACGGAAAAAAGTCTCTAAAAAAGTTTCAACAGTTTTTATAAACAGAACTGAGCTGAATCCAGGCGGTCAGACAAGATAGACAAGATAGACTTGCACAGCTGTTATTTTATGCCCACCACTGGTTTCATGTATGTGTCTGTGCAGGTTTAATGTATAATATAATATGGTTGACTGACTGTATTTGCAGACATGGACCTGTGTAACACAGTGGAGCACGGCTGTGAGCACCAGTGTGTGAGCACTCCTGGATCTTACTACTGTATCTGTCCGGAGGGACAACTGCTGCAGGAGGACGGCAAGAGCTGCGGCAGTGAGTCGACTCTCTGATTCATTATCTGTTTCATATGAAATCACCTGCATGGTCGCTGAGGTACAGTACAGGACAAAACCACCAGTGAGGGCACCACAGGACACGTTCACGTTTTTCCTCATCAACTTTTTTTTTTTTTTGTAAATATATGTTTATTCTGAATTTTGGAGTTGGGACAGGGCGAGAATACCTGTTTGGATCATTGCACAGGTAAACAGGCTCATAACAGGTGATAGTATCATGATTTAAAGGCTCAGTCGATCACAAGCAAAGATGGAGCGACGTTTAACACGTGGCTGTATAAAGCAGATCACTACATGGGCTCAGGAAATACTTGGAAAAATGGAAAATGATTGCATTCTGGTTGTATTTACATTTTGAGCAGTGTTTGAAACTCACCAGGATTAAGGATAATGTCAGATGTAAGGGTTAAGATCCGGTGGGATCTGTGGGACCAACAGGTGCAGCGGCTGGAGCAGGAGGTCAGCATCGTCATCATCGCATCGGTCTGAGATCAGTCCACAGAAAGAGAAAAACAGAACAAAGAAAACACTTTAGGGACGTGAACCCAGACCGTCTGCCTCAAACTCTGATATACACACAATCAAAACAAATCTGTAATATGTCAGGATCACATCATCTGATGTCATGACACCTAGATCCATCGTGGAGCGATCAGATGAGGGAAAACCTCCAGAGCTGGGATTAGAGTTGGAGTAAGAAAAGAATGTGGTTATTTTTCTCAGGAGACGAAATAAAGATGTGTTTGACAATAAACCAAATCTCCGGCTGATGTTAAAAGCAGCTCAGTTATGTCTGGAAGGAGCTGGCTGCACAGTGATGAGATCTTCCTCCGGGGAGGCTGAGAGAAGCCTTCACACAGCGCCTCCATGTGGACATTCATGGTGGTACACAGGCTTTATCATCCAGTTCAGATTTACACCGACAGACCACTGCTCCAGCTGACTCCCTTTGTCACCATGACAACTCTCCTGTGAGCAAAATGTCTCGCACTCGTTCTTATTTTACCGTCTGAATACTTGAGTAATATTGATTGAGCCATATCAACCGTTTTTTATATACATATGCACAACAGCTGTTATGGAGAAACAGCAACAAAGATTTTTGTGTAACGATTTTATTTTCTAAGGAGATGTATTTACATAACAAACACATTTTCAGGATGAAGGACTGATTTACTCGACCGATACAGATTTTTGAGGCCGATACTGAAAGCAACATTTGCACCACTATACTTTTTTCTTTATCATTAAACATTCGGTAACATATGCAAATATTTTCTGAGAATCCCAGAAATGTCATTGTCCGAGCACTGCGACCAAGATATGTTCAGATACAAAATGACTGGACCTCAAAGATATCTTTATCTTTTCTGTGCTCAAATTTCTTGTGACTTATCAGCTGACATACATCAGCAACAACATATCGGTCCAGTTTATTAGGAATCATAATCAGTCTCCCTCTGTCCTCTGGTGTTTCTCCTTCAGCCTGCAAGTCTGCCAACATCGACCTGGTGCTCCTGATCGACGGCTCCAAGAGCGTCCGCCCTCAAAACTTTGAGCTGGTCAAAAAGTTTGTAAACCAGGTGGGGCATGTTATCAGACAGACAGCTACAGTATTTTCATGTCAATATGAAAAAAACAAAACACAAAACAGGATAGAATCAAACATAATCTGACACTGAAATCTAAAATTATATATCAACAAGAAGAACAAACTCCTGCACAGATGAGATGTTTGAACACATCCACCAGCAGCTCATCTGATCACAGGCTGATCTGTAAAACAGCCAGCTGGTCAGTAGTTTTAGCAAATGGTTCCCAGCATAGATTAATTAATGACCAGTATCAGATTACAGAAGAAATGAAGAACTGTACTCAGAAATCAGAAATATGCAGCAATAAATAACGAGTGTTTGTTGTGGAGACACAGGAAATGATGTAGATCCCTCCACACATGTTTTAAGGCATACAAAGAATTCTCTAATGTTTGTCTGACAGGGATTTTGATGAATAAAAGGATAGAAAAGTAAAATTGTGAAGTGAAAATATCTGCATATTAATTTCAAAAGTTTAACTGTTGGACACAAGACGTACAATAAGCCGATGTATATGAAAGCAAACTGATAGACGACCTGTACCTGTGACGGATGAACGTCCCTGACCTCCTCCTGTGCTGCAGGTTGTGGACTCCCTGGACGTGTCTACTCATGGCACCAGAGTTGGGCTGATTCAGTACTCGAGCCGGGTCAGGACAGAGTTCCCTCTCAACATGTACCACACTGCTGACGAGATCAAAGCTGCAGTCATGAAGGTAAAGGCCAACAAATGTCTTCATCTCTATCTTTTATATTTAGCTCTAGATGCATCATCACTAACTAGCAGTGTACATAAAGTATAATCAAGTATTCCCGTTGTCTAATAGCCCCCGTAGATTCACTGCGTTTCACAAGTTCTCTCAGCTTTTACTGTAATGAATGAACAAAATAAACTCACAAAATGTCAAGAAAGGAAACATTTTTACATTTTTTCCTTACTAAACAGAAAAATACAACCACACACCATCTGATTCAAGTTTCTCTCTTCTACTGAACTGAGACGAGCTTAATCGCCTAAAACTAAACTAAATCAAACTCACCAAAATGTCATCAGTGGTGAAAGAAATGCTTTTCAGTTACTTTACTTTAACTGTTGTTACTGTGCTCATCTAGGTCGACTACATGGAGAAAGGTACCATGACAGGTCTGGCCCTCAAACACATGGTGGAGAACAGCTTCTCAGAGGCGGAGGGCGCTCGTCCCGCCAGCCGCAACATCCCCCGCATCGGACTGGTGTTCACAGACGGACGCTCTCAGGACGACATCACAGAGTTCGCCAAGAAGGCCAAAGAAGCCGGTAAGACTCAACTAGTGTGAGGGGCAAACTACATCTATAGTTTGTGTTCCTGATCTACGTGATGGTGGAGTAATGATGTGATTTCTGTATGCAGGTATCACCATGTACGCAGTCGGTGTTGGAAAAGCTGTGGAGGATGAACTTCGTGAAATCGCATCTGAGCCTGTGGAGAAACATTTCTATTACACCACCGACTTCACTGCCATCAGCAACATCGCTGAGAACCTCAAACTCAACGTGTGCCCAGGTACAAAACTGCCACATGTGACACCAGCAGGTCCCTGAAAAGGAGTCTTGTCCTCTGGCTCCCTCTGCTGACAGCTGTAGAAAAAGCATTAAAATATCAAAGGAAAAACAAAATATATACCAACAATATAATATAAATAGTATCAAACATGAACAAAATCTGGTTATAATTTGGAGTTTAGTCTTTTGTTTATTGAGTGAACGTTTTAAAGTACTCAGGTGGTCCTTAACTGCCCAAAACACATCATGTTTTATCAGTCTGATGTGTGTTTCTCACATGAGTAACTGATACTTGCATTAGGTGGAAGCAGTGACGGTGTTTGTTTGCTGATGGTCTCCTGTCTGTGTCCCTTTTCCCTGCAGAGGAGAGTCAGGGGGAGATCGAGGTGAAGGACCCGTGTGCCTGTGAGAGTCTGGTGGAGTTCCAGCAGGCCACCATGAGCAGCCTGGAGCAGCTCACACAGAAACATATCCTTTAAAAAACAGCTTCATCCAAACACGAGGAGGCGAAACAAAAGAAATAATCAAATATTCTCAAGAAGCCTCACGCTTAAACCCAGAGGTGGGAAGTATCAAAGTATAAACCTCTGACTCTCTCTCCCTACGTCTGAACACAAACATCTGAACTCTCTGCTCCTCAAAACAGGCTTGTTACTTTAGTTCGATGCTTTCAAACTATTCATGCAAAATGTGGCTATTTGACGTCCTGGGAATGAGACTCAACAATCAACTATCTTTGTGGTGCGTTCAGGAACAGCTGGGACAAATCCTACTGACTCTACCTTTAACTTTAATAGTCTTTGAATTATATTAATATGACGTGAGCTTCAGTTAGCTTTGACCACAAATGTCCTTCAGAGGGAGACATTTCAGAGCCTGTACTCGATTACTTTTTACTGGAGTACTTCTACTTTTTACTGTCTTTTTTTTAACACAAGTATCTGTTCTTCTACTGGAGGAACGAATGTGTGCACAGATATAGTGACGGCTAAGTCAGCATATTTTACAGTATTTTTCTTGTTGTCTGTGCATCCATCCTGTTCTTGTGAACTCCTTCATTAAATTTCTTTAAATTTGGACTCGAGGATGAACTGATTAGAATTTAGTCAAAGGTCACAAAACAAATTCAACAATTCATAGGTTTTAAACATGAAACTATATATTTTTATCTATATAGTTTTTCAAGTTTTACATTAATTCAGTAGGAACCGATGGGCTCGGAGCTGAGAGCCAAATTAAGTTAAGTTAATTAATTAAGTCAATATTAATGTTGGTTTTTGTCTTTTTAGTTGGACTTGTTGATAATAAAAACCTTTTCTGTGGTCCACATGATATCACATGGAAACATCTGTTCACAAACAAAAATAAAGTTGTGTACTGTGACTTTAAACCTTCTAATATTCGACACATGTCAAAACTCTGATGGATGTCGGTGCATGTGTTTATGAGCAGACTTACAGTTAATACCTGTCATTATTATTCCTTAATCCTCTGTCTACTGTCCGGCATGACTGCTCGTCTGGAGCAGCTGGAGAACCAGCTTCTCTCCAGGAAGTGATCTGGTATTAAAGGAGCGAACGGGACACCACAGAAGAAGAATAACAGACTGAGGAGGAGGAGGAGGAGGAGGGCACATCCTGGCGAGATCATTAACAGGGGAAATCAGAAACCCTTCGAGTCGACGGACAAAACCAAAGTGTCTTTTCAAAAAGCCTTTGAGGCCTTCAGTAGCTCTGTTGCTCTTCATGAGGATGACGTGATATATGTGATGATATAGAATCATATTTCTGGAATCAATGTAAATGACCTATTTGTACACTTTTGTCTTAAAAAAGAAAAGAACGACACCACGTCCACTTTCCCATCCATCACTGAACGAAATGCTTTCATCAAACAGAAGGATTTTATATTGTCATGATTCCCCGAGACGTCTGCTAACATCTGGGATTCTTAGTGCATGTGTACAAACAAACAAACAAACAAACAAACAAACAAACAGAATTAAGGATAAATTCAAGAGATTGTACAACATTTGTTATTGACCTGTAACACAGCAGCACAGAGGGGACTGTAGGCTACCTTTGTAAACTAGATGTAATCAACGTACTGTAGATATTAGATAGAAGCACAACATGTTATTCAGTGAAAACAGGAGCAGCCTCACACACACTTCATTCAGTCACACACACACACACACACACACACACACACACACACACACACACACACACACACACACACTCCGTCTGTCTCTCTTCGTGCTGTTTATACTTGATCTGTTTTGTACGGTTTGTTAAATATGATGTATTTATAGCAGATTGTTTTTTTAAGTACAACGGTAGTATAGCATTTTTTTAAAAGAAGTTAGAAAAGAATGAAGTGTTATTACCACTCCCAATGTTGAATTGGTCATTGGTCATTGTTTGCCCGTAGAAACATGAGTTTTGATCGCAGGACTAACTGGCATGCAGTGTGAGGAGTTTTGAAGAGGAGACCACATCGCCAGAATAAATGTTCACAATGTGTGTTTCTGCAAACCACAGAGATGTTGCAATTTTATGTTGTGACAACACTGTGCTGATGATCTGGTTACTTTTAGGCACAAAACCACTCTGTTAGTGTTGGGAAAGATCATGTTTTGGCTTAAAATGCTTGTTTTTGTCACCACAAACACAGCCGACAACTCTTCCGAGGGCTCCTTAAAATTATCCAGCGGTGTGACGCTTACACATTTTGAAACGCCGTCTCAAACTACGATCACTGGCTTGGCAGCTTTCTCGCCTAGCTGCAACTCACCACTATCAGAGCCGGGTCATTAAAATGCAAAGTGAACTTGATATGACGTTTCTGTGCAAATGTCAGTATTTTAAGTGTGACATGCACAGATTTGAACGTCTGAGCGGTTTACAGAAACATTAACTGCTAACATTTTATTCCAGGGTCGCGGCTGAAGAGGAAAGTGGTTTAGATGTTTTCAAAAAGGGACGTTAGGAAGTTTAAAGTTTCTCTGTTCGCTGAAGCTGTGGTCTGATCCGTTCAGGAATCAAATTTGTTTCTTCGCTCTGCACTTTCTAGATTTTGTCTCACAGCGCCCTTCACATGTCTGACTGTTGGTTTACATACAATTAAAAAAATAAACTCTCCTTCACATAAAGTTATATCGGCAGCCTCTAGTCACATGAAGGGAGAGTGAGAGGCCTCACAGGGCGGTGTATGTAATTAAACGACCACATTAGCTCCGGTAGATCGTCTCATTCTTGTAGTTTTGTATAAAAAACCCCACATATGTATGCCCCTTTATATTTGAATGCCTGTATGTTTTTGTATATTTTCTAATAGCTTTACCTTTTTGTACTTTTCTGATGAATCCCTGTATTACAGCACAGAAGGCAATAAAAGACTGAACTTTTCACCTGCGAGTGTTGAGTTGTTTTACGTTTCAGGATGCCATATTTGCAAAGCTACGTGTCGAGCTGAGCAGATAACTGGATTTACAAATGTATCATGTAGTTGTCAAATTAGTTACATCCAGTTAGGGCTAGTCAATAATATTATTGTGATATGAGACTATATATTGTCATATTGTTATATGGTGACTGATTAAAGTCAAGTCATTACAGTAAAGTGACATCATTTTCTGAACTAACCAGACTGTTCTACCTGTTCTCATGCTTGTCTTTACCCATTATATCGTCATTATATCCACATTACTGATGATAATTGATCAAAAATCTCATTGTGTTAATATTTTGTAAAAGTACCAATCATTACTTAAATAATGTCACAACATCACTATCGAGGTATTTGATATAAAATGTTGCGATTTAAGCATTAATTACAAAATATAGTGTATCATGATGTAGCCTAAAAATATCTGGATACTATTTCAGGGCCGTATTGCTCAGCTCTACATTGTGCTCCATGTCAAGAAGAAACAAAGTAACACCAGTGAAAGATCAACTTTAACTTCTCAAAGGAAGTACAACACAGGAATTAAAGCAACATTATGTAGAAATGTGCATTATGTGTTTGCATTATTACCTCATTAATATTGTAAATATTAAATTATTCTCCAAAACTACACAGTGCTCCTTCAATGTTTATCTCAACAACAAGGTTCTAACTCCTCCATAAGCGGAGGCTGCTGTGTGAACACGTATGTTGTCACAGGAAAAATTACACTTGTCGATCAAAAATGTCCTTATACTTGCTTACAACTACACAATAGTGTGTTATTAACATTTAATTCAATGGTTTTAATACTGTTTATAAATACTAAAACTGACAAAATTTCAACGCAACAATCTTTTAAGGCAATAGTGATTCATTGCACTAGCTTTCAAAAGGGCCTCTGGATTTGTATTATTATTATCATTATCATCATTATTACTAATACTATTATGATAGTCATCATTAGTATTGTTATTATAATTGTTATGCACATTATTCTAATAATCATCATTATTATTATGATTTTCATCATCATTTCATAGATTTTTATAGTTTCTTGTTTGTCCTGTTTTTTTGCATCTGTACTGGAGTGGGTGGGGGTGGGCTCCTCCGTATAAGGCTGATGGCTTCTTGACCTGACACGTCAGTATAAAATATAGTTTGTATAAAATAAATATTATAATTGTTATATAATTAATATTATTATTGTTGTATTGTTTGTTGTTATATTGTTGTTGTGACTATATGTTATGAGGTGTTCATGTCATAAATCATATGTACTGTTGGGCCAGTGTTTTCCTGTGGTCAGTCTGTGTCTGTAACGTTATAACCTGTGGATCAGTGTAGTGTCGTGTCTCGTCCACGAGGTGGTGCTGCAGTTAGTTATCCGTTTGTTGGCCGGTGTCCAGGACTGTGACCCGCCCAGCTCCGGTCTGTATCCGCCTGTTTGTCTTTAACTTTACTTTCGCTTCACAGCCCGATGGCGCAGTCCATTTCTCCGTGTAAAGGTAATGTAAACGACATTTTTATCCTGTTGTACAGTTTGAAAACTCTTTGCTCATCTTGTTAGTGTTCACTTCTGTT
This sequence comes from Pagrus pagrus, assembly GCF_965226575.1. Classification (NCBI taxonomy): domain Eukaryota; kingdom Metazoa; phylum Chordata; class Actinopteri; order Spariformes; family Sparidae; genus Pagrus; species Pagrus pagrus. The sequence goes on along the minus strand of NC_140187.1, from coordinate 2,949,233 downwards.
AGCTTGTTGCTGTCAAACAGCAGAACTTCACCGTCGCTCGCTCGTTAACAACTTTGATAACAGTTAGTGAGACATAACGGCTCCCAACGGCTCTCCGCCATTTTATATTTTAGAGTTGTAACGCGGAGTTAGAGTCAGTCGGTCCTCGGTTGTTGAACACCGTCGGTTATACTGTGTTTCTGTGCAGCACCACTTATATTACTGACGGCTGAAGGCAGCTTCCCTGCCTGAGTCAGGCGGTGGAGGAGGCGGAGACGAGCCGCTGCTCTCCCGCTTCAAACTGGGCTCCGCTCGGCCGGACGCCTGCAGCAGGCAGCCGCAGGAATCCAGCTGTTAGAGCCGGTGAGTGTCCCTCATCATCCAGTGTGGACACTGCAGGACTGATGTGGACACAGTGTGGCAGTTACAGCTTTTTAAGGCTCAACAGGCTCATGAAGTGCTCTCAGAACTGTCCAGCAGTTAATTACTTTCGGTTCTGATCAGTAATGGGCCCACATAACTGTTAATGATCCACAGCTGCAGACAGTAACTACATGAAGGAGGCTGATCAAAGTTTCAATGTTTTATTGAGACTTTACTTCAGTTATTATCTGGATCTGTATTCTGGATCATATTATTCATCAGTAGTACAAAGTAACTACTTTTACTCAAATACTGGAGCCTACATAAGTACTTTTCAGGTACTTTTACTCAATAAAAAGAGACGTTTTACTGTGAAATGAGTACATTTACTTCTGATACTTGAACCATATGAAGCTGATGGTTTACTTTTAATAAGATGTTTAATGTTGGACTTACTTTTACTCCAGTAAAGCTTAGGAGTATTTTTTTAAAGAAAAAATAATATTTTCTGTTTTTTACGGGTTGTGGACAAAACAAGACATTTAAAGAAGTCATCCTGGGCTTTGAGAAACACTGACTGACATGTTTCACATTTTATAGACCAAACAACCAGGGACCTGGGAGTCGTTCACAGTTTGTGCTGAGGGGGTCAGTCTGTATAATGACATCATAGTAAAGGTTGTGAGACATTCATGTTTTTTCATATTAATTTGAATGTCCAGGATAACGTATCTGATTGTTAACAAACATTTTTAGACCGCACCAGCGTATTGTAGGTCAAAGCAGCCACATGACTACAGTCAACAACAGCAAGGAGATGAAGAGGGAGATAAATTCCCCAGACTCCCTTATAAAATCACTACATTTTGTGAGCTGTTGAGTCAGGAGAAGCTTTCTAAACTTTGTGAAACGCTGTCAATGACAAATTCTTAATTATTTGGTCCTTCTTGTAAATTCAGCATTGGTTTTAGCCTCGTTTTAGGTTTAATTCCTGCATCCATGCAAACAACTTGTTGATTAATCGAGAAAATGATCGTTAGTTGCAGCCCTTTTATTCACATATGTTAATATTTTTGCATATTCAGCTGACCTGCATTGCACTAATTAAATTATCTCAACAGTTCATTTGAGTTTACTAATTAGAAAAATACCAATTAAACACGTCTCTGTTTTAACAAGGGGCTGATATTCAGCATTTTCAAATTATTGGTATCAGAGATTTTCTCTTCTCACACAATGTCTCGCCCACAACACTATCTGATTGGTAACACGTCACATTTAAACTGAACACTGAATAATCTGAATCTGCAAAGTAACTAGTAAACAAATAAATGTACGACTATCGGTCCTAAATATCAGTTTTCAGTCTCCTTGATTTCTAATAATTGAAGAAAAAGAAATATCTGTCGACCCATTTCAAACCTAAAATAAATGACTATAATTAGAGTCTGTTACAGGAAACCATAAACAGCCAATATAAGTAGTGTTTTAATAAAAGATGTTTTTTTATCGCCAAAGATGGGAAATGATTGGATGTTATAACATTGAGTCTTAATTTCAGCTGCTGGTGTGAAATAAACAGCTGTAGCTTGTTGCATCAAGTCATGTTTTTACAGTGACACTCGCTCACATTATCTTACCTCAGTTACTGCTGCTGTGTCAGTGAATGTCAATGGTCCTCCATGCATGTGTGTGTGCTGCTCTCCACTTCACTACAGCTTCATGACGATCTAGTGGATTGATGGGTAAGTACAGCAGCTGAAGGCGGCTTCCTCTGCCTCACACTGACCTGAAACAGACAATAACAGCCACTAACTGGAGGAGCAGCTGATGGTTTTAAAGGAGAAATGATGTAACTGATCTCAGTTCATGTGCAGATGAAGCATTTGTGTTTCCTCTCCAGATTAAAGTGTGTGAGCTGACGTGGTTGTGAGATCAGCAGCATGGATCAGAGTGAGGACAGAGAGGAGGAAGAGAAGGTGGAGCGTCTCAGCCGCACCAGATCTCAGAGGTGAGATGAGGGTCTCCAGCTGTCCACGAGTCTTTTCCATGTCAGAGCTCAGAACTTAAAGCACTCCATCATCAGTATTCACACTCAAACAAAAAGTGCTTTATACATGAAACTTTAGCAAACTTGTACGAACACACATTTATATTCTCACATCTGACAGCTGCCAAGTTTCCAAGTCTTCATCTGTTGACTTCAGTTTAACATTTACCCCTGTATTTAGTTCAATATTTGTGCTGCTTTTGGCTCTTTTTGTGGTTTTTAAGGGAAAAATGAACCGATGATACACAGGCTGAAATCATTCAGCTTCATGTTTTATTGAACTTTGATCCTTCTTCTGTTTCTTTAGACTAATGATGGTCTTCCTTTCTGTGTAACAGGATCCAGAAGAGACCAGATTCTGCTGAAGCTGAACCTGAAGCTGAGCCTGAACCCAGCTGTGTGTCCTTTAAGAGTGACTGGTCAGTTGATCGTGGAATCGATTTTAAACGAGGACAACAATCCTCTGCTGCAAAGAGGTAAACTGTTGATGAAATTTAAATATTACTTCTAACTTTGATTTATCTAGATATGTTTCTTAAAAGCTGTATGTTTAGTTTCACCATTGTTCTTCACATTATAGGGAAGACTTTTTGTAGATCTCTTTCCCTTTTTTTTCTTTCTTTTGGTTCAATTTAGTTTGGTCTGTCTCTTATTGTGCTTTGTTTTATACTGCAATGTATTTTACCTTATTTATTTATTCATTTATATTTTTTTGTGTGTGAAGCACTTTGTGACTGCCTGTTTTAAGAAGAGCTATAGAAAGAAAAGCTAGACTTTACTTACCTACATACGTTTATATTCTCACAGCTTCATGTTTGAGTGAACTTTGATTCTTTGATAGCTGGTAAGCTTCCTCTCTGTCTAACAGGATCCAGAAGAGACCCGATTCTGCTAAACCTGAAACTGAAGCTGAGCCCGAACCCAGCTGTGTGTCCTTAAAGAGTGACTGGTCAGTTGATCGTGGAATCGATTTTAAACAAGGACAACAATCCTCTGCTGTAAAGAGGTAAGTTGCCGATAACATTAACATATACAGTAGCTGATTCGTGTTTTAGCTGGTATTTATCCAGATAAGTTTTTTTTTTTTTTTTTTTTTATCAGTATGTTTAATTTCAGCATTGTTCTTCCCTTTATGGGGAAGCCTTTCCACAGGTCTCATCTCTTGTTGTGCTGTGTTTTATATTATAATTGTATTTTTGCGTTATTTGTTTATTCATTTATATTTTCCATGTTGAGTGAAGCAGCATCTGTGTCTGAGGACTAAAAGGTGAATTTCCATCCCTGATGGTCTTCCTTTCTGTCTAACAGGATCCAGAAGAGACCCGATTCTGCTGAACCTGAGCCTGAACCCAGCTGTGTGTCCTTTAAGAGTGACTGGTCAGTTGATCGTGGAATCGATTTTAAACGAGGACAACAATCCTCTGCTGCAAAGAGGTAAACTGCTGATGAAGTAAAAATATCACTGATTTGTTTTCTATTTGTTATTAATCCAGATATGTTTTTTTTAAATCTGTATGTTTATTTTAAGCATTGTTCTTCTTGTTCTGCTCAGTATAACCACTTGTTCTGGGTGCAGTTCAGATCAAAACCTGTCTTTGTGTTTCTACCAGGAGGAAGCAGGAAACACCTGAACCCAGCAGAGTGTCCCTGAGGAGTGGCAGGTTTATGAAACATCATAAATCCTTTAAAGATGGACAGCACTCTGTTGATCAAAGGTGAGCATCTAAAAGTGATAAGAAAAATATGATGGATACGTCATCGATAGCAATAAAAAAATACTTAGATTTGTCTTAAAAATGGAAATGTTTGATTGTCTCAGGTGTAAGCATTAAAGGCAAACCAACATTAAGCACGTAACAAATAGGCCCTGGCCCTGGCATATTCAAGGTTCAAGGTACAAGGTAATTTATTCGTTATTACACAACACAGGGTTGCATAATGAAATAAAAGTTTGTAAACTCCTTCATGATGCACAAATTATACATAAATCATAGTGCATCTTTTGAATCCGGTCAGGGTGAATGTAAACAGCAGTAACAAGATGGTGATGATAATGTGCTCGGCATCTTCATATGTGTTGTTATAAACACAGAGTCCACCTCTCCTCGTCCAGCTGTAGTTCTGCGCTCTGTCGGCTCAGAACACGGTCCGCTCGTCATGTGCAACAGCAGATGTTGTGGCGGAGACAGGTCTCTGTGGGCACAACAGTCTCTGATTTTGTTTCTGACCAAACATTAGCCAGGAGCAGCCTTAAACCAAGCTGTATTAGCAACCATGGCTCTGATTCTGACCCGCTTCCTCCCTGGGGCGGTCCAGCTGGTCAGGTTGGATGGTGGAAAAACACTATGCGCCGTGATGGTCTGAAAATATGGTGATGGTCTTAATCCAAAACACCTGCTTTCTTCTTTCTTTGATGGAGAGGAAATGTGCGTGTAAATATCAGCTCGCCGGTATGGCAGTTTTATTTTTTGATTCGGACAAAAATCAGAAACTGAAAGCTTCACTGAAATGCAGACTGGAGTGTTGATTCTGGGAAAATTCTGATTCAATGTGGTAATTATTCTTGGGCTCAAAGGATCTGCCCGTGTTTGTCTCTGCATGGACAGACATAATGTGAGCTTCTTGTTCATGATTCCTCCACAGAGTCGACCCGGAGAGCTCAGAGGTTCCCAGTGGTCATTCTGCCCAGCAGCATCAAACACACCTGGACTCAATATTTATGGTCTGTACAACTTTTACATTTATTCATCTATTCACACAAATCTCCCTACCGCACTTTGAAGATTAGTGGATCTACAGTCTGTTCAACGTGATTCTAATGTTTGGTTTCATGATTTTAGTTTGACTGTGCTCTTTATATAACGTTCATTTCCAGCTGCTGGAGGAGAACATCGTTTCATTTGTGAAGAATGAACTGAAAAGGGTCCAGAAGGTTCTGAGTTCAAATCACCCAGAGTCCTTAGAGAGTCAGATGGAGGATGAGGAGGTGATGGATGGTAGAGAGAAAGAGCAGAGGAGGAGCAGCAGAGAGGCCTTTTTGAAGATCACATTGCACTTCCTGAGGAAGATGAAGCAGGAGGAGCTGGCTGACTGTCTGCAGAGCAGTAAGAGGATTTCTCCAAATATTTAACAAGCTGGATGAATGGAGCATTTATGTCTTTGGAGATGGAGGAAAAATATGTTTATAAGCATACATTCTTTATGGGAATTAAATTGTCATATTTTCTTTATCAATGACTTATTGATCTTCTGTGTTGTGTGTTCATTCAGAAAGTCATGCTGGTGTTTGTCAGGGTAAACTTAAAACTACCATGAAGAAGAAGTTCCAGAGTTTTTTTGAGGGAATCCCTAAAGCAGGACAACCAAGCAGTCTGAACCAGATCTACACAGAGCTCAACATCACAGCGGGAGGAACCGGAGAGATGAACGCTGAACATGAGGTCAGACAGATTGAAACAGCATCCAGGAACACTGCCACACCAGAAACAACAATGAGACAAGAAGACATCTTCAAACCCTCACCTGGAAGAGATGAACCAATCAGAACAGTGATTACAAAGGGAGTTGCTGGCATTGGGAAAACAGTCTTAACACATAAGTTCACTCTGGACTGGGCTGAAGGCAAAACCAACCAGGACATAGAATTCATATTTCTATTCACCTTCAGAGAGTTGAATGTGCTGAGAGAGAAAAAGTTCAGTTTGGTGGGACTCATCCATCACTTCTTCACTGAAACCAAAGACGCAGGAATCACAAGGTTTGAAGAGTTTCAGGTTTTGTTTATCTTACATGGTCTGGATGAGTGTCGACTTCCTCTGGACTTCCACAACACTGAGATCCTGACTGATGCTACAAAGTCCACCTCAGTAGATGTTCTGCTGACAAACCTCATCAGGGGGAAACTGCTTCCCTCTGCTCGCCTCTGGATAACCACACGACCTGCAGCAGCCAATCAGATCCCTCCTGACTGTGTTGACATGGTGACAGAGGTCAGAGGGTTCACTGACCCACAGAAGGAGGAGTACTTCAGAAATAGATTCAGAGATGAGGAGCAGGCCAGCAGAATCATCTCCCATATCAAGACATCACGAAGCCTCCACATCATGTGCCACATCCCAGTGTTCTGTCGGATCACTGCTACAGTTCTGGAGGATGTGTTGAAGACCAGAGAGGGAGGAGAGCTGCCCAAGACCCTGACTGACATGTACATCCACTTCCTGGTGGTTCAGTCCAAACTGAAGAACATGAAGTATGATGGAAGTGCCGAGACAGATCCACACTGGACTCCAGACAACAAGAAGATGGTTGTGTTACTGGGAGAACTGGCTTTTAAACAGCTGGAGGAAGGCAATCTGATCTTCTATGAATCAGACCTGAAAGCCTGTGGCATCGATATCAAAGCCGCCTCAGTGTACTCAGGTGTGTTCACACAGATCTTTAAAGAAGAGAGAGGCCTGTACCATGACACAGTGTTCTGCTTTGTTCATGTGAGTTTTCAAGAGTTTCTGGCGGCTCTTCATGTCCATCGTAAATTCTTCAACTCTGGTGTCAATCTGCTGTCAGAAGAACCATCAACAAATGGATCTGCAGAGACACATTTCTACCAGAGTGCTGTGAACAAGGCCTTACAGTGTCCAAATGGACACTTTGACTTGTTCCTCCGCTTCCTCCTGGGTCTTTCACTGCAGACCAATCAGACTCTGCTGCGAGGTCTGCTGACAGAGACAGAATGTAGCTCAAAAGCCAATCAGGCTACAGTCGAGTACATCAAGAAGAAGCTTGAAGAGGCTCCGTCTGCAGAGCAAGGCATCAATCTGATCCACTGTCTGAATGAACTGAACGATCGATCGCTAGTGGAGCAGATCCAACAGTACCTGAGTTCAGGAAATCTCTCCAGATATTATCTCTCTCCTGCTCAGTGGTCAGCTCTGGTCTTCATCCTACTGTCATCAGAGAAAGATCTGGATGAGTTCAACCTGAAGAAATACTCTGCTTCAGAGGAGGCTCTTCTGAAGCTTCTGCCAGTGGTCAAAGCCTCCAAGAAAGCTTTGTAAGTAGGATATTTTAAAATCAATAAGTGATCTTCTTTCTTTTAACAGGAGAGGTAAATAAATAACTACTTACTGGTTTCCTTACTCTTGTCTCTCCAGGTTGAGTGGTTGTAACCTCTCAAAGAGAAGTTTTGAAGCTCTGTCCTCAGTTGTCAGCTCCCAGTCCTCTCGACTGAGAGAGTTGGACCTGAGCAACAACAACCTGCAGGAATCAGGAGTGGAGCTGCTGTTTCCCGCAGCAGAGAGTCCACATTGTACACTGGAAACTCTCAGGTCAGATTAAGTCACAGTTTGTCTTCAGTTATTAAAGTAATTCCTAAAATTTTAACCTCCATAAAACAGCCTCAATATTTCACATATCACAGGACAGAAAATGTTTGAATCTTCCAATTCATTTTGTTCTCATTCATATTTGCAGATATTGTACAGCACGACATGAACTGTGGCTGAGATCGAGAATCTCATTTATGTTTTGTTAACATTTAACATTTTTTGCTGGATGTCTGTTTATTTCAGATGTAGGAATGATTAATTATTACATATTCAGCTTGTTTGGGGTAAAGCTGGAAGGATTTTAACGTGTTGAGAAGAGATTATATGCGACCCAGCATGTTAACACAAATGTTATGTGTTCTTTTTTATTATTTCCTCTTCAGACTGACTGGCTGTAGCCTCTCAGAGAAAAGCAGTGATGTTCTGTCCTCAGTTCTCAGCTCCAAGTCCTCCAGTCTGAGAAAGCTGGACCTGAGCAACAACGACCTGCAGGATTCAGGAGTGAAGCTTCTCTCGACTGGATTGAAGAGTCCACATTGTAAAATTAAAACACTCAGGTCAGATCAGTGTACAGTTTGTCTAAACTTATTTAGATATTTCTCCAAAATTTCAGCTCCATTTGACTGAACTTTTAACAACTTTTGTCCCGTAAGGATTTGAAGTTACACAGTCGAGAAAATGTTTTATTTTCCTGGTGTAGTTTGTTCTAATTCAGACTAGGGTTGGGCCGATGGACGATGCCATCGCCGATTGCTGACAGCCATCGATTACTAATCCCTGACCATCATAACATCGTGATTTAAAGGCTCCTCACCAGAGAGCACAACTGAGTGGCTTGTCCCCTCAGAGTTGCCATAGGGCAAGAGTTGTTGTTGTTTGTGATATGTGGGGAGAGGAAATGAAAAACAGTATGTTGCTGCTCAGTGCACTAATATTACATCTCCATGTCCCGTTTATTATTTTCTTATTAAACCAGTTCAGTCAGGCAAACCTAAGATACTTGGCTAAATTTGTGGCAGCAGTGTTTCTTTTCCCACGGGCGGCTGTTTCTCTCAGTCGTTGCCGTTTTTATACAGTTTTCTAAGCTTAGCTTCCTTGGCTAGTCGGCCAACGTTGTTTTATGCACATGAGGCTGAACAAAGCTAAATTACTGACATGTGGTGTGGAGACGAGGATGCTTTTAAACCTGGTAGAGAGATTTATGTTGTGGTAACGGGAGCTAGTTTCCTCTGCAGGGTGAGACAGTTGGAAAATTATGTCAGAGCAATGGTGGGAAACTGCGGCTACAGTGGTGAGCTAATATGCACCTGCTGCTTTACAACAACACTAAGGGGACACGCTGCCTCAAATTCATAAACATTGATGTCATCGTCCATCACAATGTTCACTATAGACATCGTCATATCCCCATTCGGCAGACATCACCCAACCCTAAGACAGACTCAGTCTGGCTGAGATTGAAAATCCAACTTATTTATTTAGTTGTAATAGCATGTTACTTTTATCAGTGGATGACTTTTAATCCCGATTTAATCAAATTAATTGCCATGTTTCCAACAGCCCAGAGTAATACAGCAAGGATTTTGTGCTGGGAATTGATGCGTTACGTAAAGTCCAGACTCAACGTTTTAAAATATTATTTGTCTTTTCTTTTTCTTTTTTTCATTTTCAGACTCAGTCTGTGTAACCTGTCCAAGGGAAGCTGTGAAGCTCTGTCCTCAGCTCTCAGCGGCCAGTCCTCTAGTCTGAGAGAGCTGGACCTGAGTAACAATGACCTGCAGGATTCAGGAGTGAAGCAGCTGTCTGCTGGGCTAAAGAGCCTTAAACTGGAAACTCTCAGGTCAGTATTAATTAACCCCTCCAACTGATGACGTTGATGATTTACATTTTTTTGATAAACAGCTAACCTGTGCAGGCTTTTATCTGCTTTTATGATTCATGTTAAATTACATTACCAAACAAGCTTTTCACTCAATAGTATTTTTTTAATGATCTACTATTTAAGTCTTCTGTTGCATTTTGGAAATGTCAGTCAATGTGGATCACTTTCCCCTAATAAGTTTTTTGAAAGTAAAACAAGAAGCAACACAATATAATACATTTTAACGCCTATCATTACCCATACTTGCGTTTCCACTTAGCCTATACTGAGACAGAGTTCATGTTTTGGAATCAAAGATTTATTAAGAATAAAAGACAGAGCCAGAACTTCTGGAGGAATAAACACACGGAGTCCCACAGACAGCAGTGGAGGGGAAATGTACTTTACCTCATGTATGTAACGTTACAGAGGACAGGTGAAAAAGACGAGAACCAGAGTCTCTGCTGAGTGCTGAGTTTAGTCAGAGGTTGACCTGAATTCAGGCACAGACACACACTCTGTGTGTATCTGCTAATTATAATCTGACATGACGCAAAAAAGATCACAGGCAATATATTCTTGTGGATTTCTCTGGTTTGAACATTATTGGACACATTTATAAGGACACAACTCAACAAAATATATAAGAGAAATATCACAAAAGTCACATATACTCCAGGGATGATCTGACGTGTGTTGTTTTGTGTGTCTGCAGGCTGTCTGGCTGTCTGATAACAGAGGAAAGCTGTTCTTCTCTGGCCTCAGCTCTGAGCTCCAACGCCTCTCATCTGAGACATCTGGACCTGAGTTACAATCATCCAGGAGACTCAGGAGTGAAGCAGATTTCTACTTGGCTGGAGGATCCACACATTCTCAGGTATGAAGAGGCCAGCTGCAGCTCCAGACAATCAGTCTGATAGAGAAACGTTTTTTTGTGTCAAAGCTGGTGATAGATAACCTGTCACCTGGAAAGTCGTCTATGGAAACTGTTTGATAAATGAAACTCTCATCAAAGCCAGTCAAGAGAAGAGTGAACACATGCTTTCCATCAAGAAAAGCCTTCAGTGTCGTTCTTTGCTCTTCATTCAATGAAATATATTCTCCAGTTCTGATATAACTGATGCTATAGCAAGTACGCTAAAATCCTCAGGAGGGATTTGTGAGAGCACATGATCCGCTGCTGGTTCTTCTGTGGCTTCTCAGGCTCTGTTGTCAGGGTGCCAAGCTTAGAGGATGACGCGTGACTAACAGATTCTACTTTAGTCATACGTCATTGTTTTAAGTTAGTCGTCAAAAAATATTTGCTGATCAGTGTGGCTCATCAACAAAATCTAAAACCAAGTTTAAAAAGAAAAACAAAGAGAGTGATGTCATGTCCATGTTTGTATGCTGAAAGAAGATGCTGCTCTGACCCCACCTTCCTTCCCTTAGGGTGGAGCCTGCTGGAGGCCAGTGGTTGAGACCAGGTCTGAGGAAGTGTAAGTGTGTTTTCAATTTAATTCTTGAAAAGCAAAGCAGCACACATTCAACCTTCTTCAAACTGTGACATCCCTCATTCAAATCTCTGATGTCACGAGTCATCATCAAACTGTCAATAAATGAACAGATGACAGATCAATAACTGCTGCTGTATTGTGACTTGTTCTCCCCGTCAGATTCTTGTGAACTCACAGTCGACACAAACACTGTACACAAACAGCTCCAACTGTCTGACAACAACAGGAAGGTGATGTATGTGGAGGGGGATCAGTCATATCCAGATCATCCAGACAGATTCGACTGCTGGAGGCAGCTGCTGTGTAGCAATGGTCTGACCGGTCGCTGTTACTGGGAGGTCGAGTGGAGAGGAGGAGCTCTTATATCGGTTTCCTACAGAGGAATGGGAAGGAGAGGAAACACCACTGACTGCAGGTTTGGAGAGAATAATCAGTCCTGGAGTCTGATCTGCTCTGACGGTTCTTACACCGTCTGTCACAATAACAGAAGGATACCCGTCTCCTCCTCCTCCTCGCCCTCTGCCTGTCACAGAGTGGCAGTGTATGTGGACCATCCTGCTGGTATTCTGTCCTTCTATAAAGTCTCCTCCAACACACTGGTCCACCTCCACACCTTCAACACCACATTCACTGAACCTCTTCATCCTGGGTTCGGGTTTGGGTTCTGGTCCAGGATTGGTTCTTCAGTGTCTCTGTGTTCTCTGTAGGATGGAGAGTCTCCTCCTGTTTGAGAAACAGTCACTGCTGAACAGATCAGTTGAGTCCGTCCAGGATCACACAAAGCTCATGTTAGCTCGGTTCAAGGTCCAAAATTGACACCGCCACCAAAAGTAAAAATCTGTGTTGGCGAATAAAGTGAATGAGATCAGCCACCACTGGTGGGTTGCTCAGTTAGGCTTTCTCCACTAGCTCAGTGTTTTCTCTTCTAACATTTAACCATAGTAAGTAGGGCTCATTGAAAGTACATCAGAATCTTATTGTGATTTCAGACAATAAATCATCTTAGATTTTGGATATTATTAAATCGTGATATGGCATAACTGGGGTCTTTTCCTGGTTTTAAAGGCTGAAAACTTACCAGACTTTTCTACTTGTTCTAATATTTGTCTTCACCCATTTAATCACTATATCCACATTACCGAGTGTTAATATTCTGTGAAAGTACTAATAGTCATCCCTACAATATTGTCGCAATATCAATAGAGGCCTTGGTCAAAATATTGTGACAATATTTTCAGGTCATATCACCCAGCCACAGTAAGTAGGATTTCACACAACTCTGCTGAAGAATGCAGGACGCCTTAGTAACATTACATGAACAGGGACTTTTGATTGCTGTTCTGCAACAGTGAACACAACACAGCCTTTCAGTCGAGATTATGCTTATCCAGCCACATTACAGCTGACTAACGTGACTACCCCTTATAGCAAAGCAATCTTCTGTGGCTGCATTAGAGTATATTTACACATACATATATATACAGGATACACACATATATTCATATATAAGAACACATATATATGTCTTTAATTAAAAGTCGAACATAAACAACAGTATACCGGTGATGAGTTGGTGAACTGGTTATTGTCTTTGGTTTATATTTGACATTTTTTACATACATTCCTTTTATCCTATAGCACTTTCCTTAGTCATCATTTTTACAGTGCATCGTTGTGTTGTCATTGTGTCTGTCACTTCTAAAAGTGTGACCTGGTTAGAAGTTTTACATTTCATGTCATTTTTACAGTGTATCTCCTGGTTTACCTGTTCTGATGTTGATCATGTTTTGTTTGTTGCAGTTACTCACTGTGACCACAGCGGGGCAGTGCAACTTGATTATCTTGTCCTGATTTCTTTGATTTCAGAAAGCATTGTAGTAGTGAATTAATACTTAATCATATCTACACTCAATTAGCCTGACTGATATTGTTGCAGCTAAGACTGCTGACATCACAATTTATATGTAGAAGAATAGTAGATGACAGAGGGAGTAACTGCAGCACTCCTCATCTCATAACGTCATCAATCATGATTAGTATGGATCCCTAATAAGTTCTGATGATGCTTGATACATTTCAGTGTCATGTAGTGTTGCAGTGACTCAGTTTGACCACTGGGTGTCAGTAACTACTCCACATATCAGTCAGTTAAGTACTATAACAGGCCTATTCAACTTCTTTTTTAAGGGCAAGATTTGAAAAAAGTGCCGAGGGGGGCGACTTTTACATTCCCTATGTCTGACCTGTAAAGCTCATAATTAAAATGTGTTAAAACAATGCAATTCTATTTTAAAGAAGAAATATTACAAGCCACCAGTTGAGCAGGTCTGTACTATAAGATAACTACTGACATCAGTATTTACAGCAGTGTCACATATAGTGTCATTATTATCAGACTGCTGAACATTAGTGCTGAAATCATTTGTAATAATATCAGTGTGAATATTATTGTTGTCAGTTCTCTGTGAGTCAGTTTACCTTTCCAGTTTAATATGAAGCACTAATGCGTGTATTGGACGTCACTGTTGGTTACCAATAATCACAGTGATGTCTAATCATATTTTGCTTTTTTATCATTCAAAAACATTTCATGTGATTTGTGTAAATGACATCATGCAGTTTATGTTTTCACCACCAGAGGGCACCTCACAAAATGATGTAAAAAGAGAAGTTATTACTAATACCACAATATAAAGACTGAATTGTAACTAAGATATTACAAAGTGAAAGCACTTAAGGAAGAATAATCCACTGTGATATGTTTTTATAGATTACATGATAAGATTTTTTTGCACTCAGAATTTTACAGTGGTGGCTGGTTGAGGTGGAGTAATTTTGTATTTGTGAAGGACTGAAACTAATGATGTTTTCATTATTGACCAATCTGCTTATTCTTTTGTATAATTTTTTTTAATTATGATTCTTTATATGTGATTGGTGTCAATAAAGAAAATAAAAGGCTGTTTTTGAGTGAGTGTGAAATTTATATTGTTCATCTGTATCACAGGCAAAATGTTCTGTGTGTAATAAACAAGAAGGTGATATGAGAAAACAGATGTTGTCCAAACTGTGCTAAAGGCCAGCTTCAGTCAGGTGGATGAAACATTGTAGACACCGTGAAATAATTTGGTATAAAGATGTGCAGCAGACTCTGTATGTGCAGAGCCACACCACAGTGAAATACTCTGCCAGGCTTTATATCTCCAAATGATTAAAGACACAACTAAAAGAGTTACTCTTGAAGGACAGGAAAATAATCTGACTTCTTGTGGTGGTCTCAGTCTGTTGGAGGCTCACGTTTCTGTACAGCCACTAATCGTCCCACCACTGCTCTTTAAGTTCTTGTCTCTGAATCTCAAGAAAAAAAATAGCTGTGGTCTCTAGCTGCATATTAATGTGTAGCTGTTCACACCTCTGTCTTCATACATTTAAAAAGTAACATTAAAATGCAGTCAATATAAATGTTTCCTTTAGTTTTTTGAAAGACAAATATTCAGGAACAAAAAACCTGACAAATCTTGTGGCTCTAGGCCTGTAAAATGGGGAGATTATGACCAGCAGTGCAAACCACCACTCTCATTCTGACCACTTTCCTTGTAATTGTTTGGGTAACAATGACTCCCAGCTTGGAGGTCCTGTCTATAATCACGGCTCACTGACACACACTTCAGTCTGCAATGAAATCCCTACAAACAGACGGATTCAGAGACGGTAGGCCCGGACACAGCATGTAAAAGGCCTCCCACCCCTCCGACATACAGAAGAAAGACACAAGGACTGAGACACAAGATGATGAAGCAGAACTCAGGTGCTGCTGGTGGTTTAATACAACAGCACACTTTGTGAAATATTATAGCAAACTATTACAGAGAGCCTGAGATTCAGGTTCCTGCTATTAAAGCAGAGCTGTTCAGCTGTCAAACTGATCCAAGTCACTTTTCTAATGTTACTTTGTATTCTCTGTATTTTAATGAAATATTACAGTGGCCTCTGTCATATGGAAGGAAAGCTTTTTTTTAGAGATTTTTAAGAACAACATAATGAAAGGCATGTCCTTGAGTGAAAAGCTCTGTTGAACACTAAGTAAACATTCATTCATTATTTCAGATATTTCAGATTAAGTTAAAAACTACAAAATGGAACCACTCAAGAGAGGGTCCATCTCAGCTGCTGCCCTGCTCAACTCTGCATGTTTAAACTACAATTGTAAAAGCAAATCAGCTTGACTCAGTCGAGGCCAAAGGTGCAGATGGAAAACCCCCTAAGTACAACCAGCAAGATCTCATCTTTTATTCCTTCATTGTTCATCAGTTCCGTCTAAAGAGTCGTTACTGCAGGAAGACAATTCACATGATATAAAAAAATAATCAATATAAGCTACTAACATATGGCTTGTGTAGTTACATAGTTACAAAGGGGTTAACCTAAGTCAGGCCATACAACAATATCAATCATATTATATTCATACAGGATTAGTAGCATACTGCTTTTATTTATATGTTTCAATATTTATTCATGCTTCATGTTTTGGCCTTTTCATGGCTTTACTGATAGGACAAGTTAGGGAGATGACAGAAAACAGGATGAGAGAGCGGGGGGATGACACGAGGCACAGCGCCACAGGTCGGATTCGAACCCGGAGCCGAACACGTCCTCTGTACATGGGGCGCCCTAATATATACATTTTTTTAACGTACTGGTATCCAATCGGTACTCTGTATCAGCCAATTCACATTAAGGTATCTGGAAGATAAATCTGATATTGAAACATCTCTAGAACTGTGTGGAACTCAACATTTTAACTAAACTTGTCTTTGTAAGGCTCTTAATGTTCAGGACCCTGGTGACAAAAGTTTGTCCTCAGTGGGTCAAAAGTAAGTTTTGTTTTTGAAAGGGTAAGCAGACATACAGTACCATCGAGTGAAAAGCTTAAAGGAACAAAGCTAATTCCTGGTGGACTGTTGTTTGCTGTGTTTAAAGAGCAGCTCCTCAGGGATCACTGACTGCTTCCCAACAAAGAGCGTCATTACTGACATTGACCTTAAGCACATTTTCTCAGTGGACTGTGATGCAAGACATGTTTGTTCCAGAAGTTTCTCTCCTCTTTTTGAACAAACATGACCAAGTACAACTTATTTTATTAAAAGTGATACGAGTTGCAAAGTGAGCTGCATTTAACAATGATTAATGGAGATAATCACTAATACACCAGATCAATGGTGGTGCAGATGCTGACCTTATTAAGCAGGTCGGGTATCAGCCATGACACCACTGATCCATGAGAATTACAGTTTCTGTGTTAATGTCATTATAAAAATTCAGTATTCAGTTATACATGCGGTAATGGCGGCCCAGACTCAGTTTAGGGCCACATCTGTCTCTGGTTTAATGTTATCTCACATAAAATGATTCCAATTAATTCTAATTAAGTGTACAGATTTTAAATTTGGGGAAAAAAAGAGTACTGGTACAATATCAGATCAGTATTCTGTATTAGCAGCAGAGCATGGATACCCGACCCGAACCAGTCAGGACCCAACAGGCCGGGCCAGACCAGGTTCAGACATAAATTTAGAAGTGATGTCTGTGTTCAGGCTGGGTTTTAGTCACGTCACTTGACATGGTGCTTTCAAGTTCTTCAAGGTGACAGGAAGTGGCAACGACAATCTTCTCCTCCCCCAACCCCCTCAAGTGGATCTGTCCATCCATGTAATGTCAGAGGTCAAACGTTAAAAAATCAAATCAATTCAGACAGAAAGAGCCAAGTTTAAACCAAAAATACAAATGAAATGGATGCTGACACATCAGAGGTATTGTAAGAACTGAGAAAAACATTTAGGTCGTTTATTGAACTAAAATGTGTCATACAAGTAGCTAACACTGTGCGAAGGTTGTGTGTGTAACGTTAGTGAGTATGTGGTTGAAAGAGAGAGTGTGAATGATGCAACAACTTCATGGTAAATTTGTGATCACCACAAACAAACTTTGACTTTCTCTGAAGGAAAGTTCTGTTAATTGTTCTCACAGTAAAAGTTCATAAAAAAAAGAAAACAAGTCAGACATATGTGAAGAACAAAGCTGTCCTCCTCTGGGATCACCAGTTGATTTGTCCACAGAGGACATGTTTGTGTTTTAAAACAACCTCGTTAATGTCGCAGCACTTCTCTACTGAGTATGCTGCAACTTGTTTTTCACTGACCAAAAAGGTCATTTAAAGTCTTTAATGTCACAGCTAATAGACTCCAGCTCTTTCTAATTGCAGATTCCTATAATGACAACAATGAGAAAACCTCTCAGAAGACTTATCTAATAAATCCCTTTGATGCTGTGTGCCTCGCATGCTGGATGCTACATAACAAACAACCCCAGTGTGTGTGACCTTTAATGATGAAGCCTAATGAGGGTTGATGAGATGGTAGCTCGTTCTGTGTCCTGCAGCATGACTCACTTCCTGAATACACAGAGGATTACTGAAAATGTCAGAAGGTCCCAAAAGTCTTTCCTCTGGAAAGTGCAACAAACTCGTGCTCACAGTAAGTTTAATCAAGTGAGTCAAATATTATAGGGAAGTGTCGTGAAGTGTCACAACATTTGTTTAACAGAAAAAAGTTCCAGAAAGCAATGAGTGACTTCATAACATAATATTATAACAGACAGAGCTGAGTCCAGAGGCATCATTTCTTATTTCCAGGTTTAAATTTGAAGGATCTATTAAAATACAAATTGTATCTGTTAAACATTAAACCGATGAAAAAGAAAAGATCACATAGTGGAGGAAAAGTGAGACAAAAAATCACACACTTAATCAGATTAAAAATTAAAAATCAGATTTTGTTCTAATGTGAACTTTTATAGTGAAGCTCCAGCCAGTATTGGAGTTTTGAGACCAATTACAATACTGTTTTATCATTTACATACATGAACAAAAAACTTCACTATACAGAAAAAAAACATGACTGCGATTATTCTGACAGACATTGTAATTGCGAGATGATTCATTATTAGTGTGAATGATCATTTTTGCGTCACTTAGAGTACAGCTTCTGCACACCTGTGGATCAACAGGTGTGTAGGAGAAGACCAAGGGCCGGTGAAATCAGGAAAAACTGCACACAGTTCAGCTCACTTGCGATGAAATTTAACGTTTCGGTACTGAGACCTTCATCAGGTTATCTTGATGAATGTAGGCCCGGACATTTCTTCAGCACTACAGTACTTCACACACATTTGGTGACTGTGATTTAGATCATTTCATAATAATAACTAATAATAATTGTTCTGGTGTTTTTGATGAGTTTCTTGATGAGGATCCCTTCAATGTAAAGAGTAAAGTACATAGTTTGCTCGGCGGTCTCTATAAAGGCCGATCAGAAGAGACGATCAGATAACCACACAAGACAGTTTCTCCGCTGTCCCTGAAATGTTATAGCGTACTGCACTCCATCACATAAAACATGTTTGGGACGAACAAACTGTCTGTTTGAAATGACAAACTGACTACTGCTGTATACGCTGACTACAACAGAGCTCGTCATCTCACGCTGTTACCATAGTTATCTCTCTGTCCACTGTGCTGTCTCAGTGCTGGCTACTCAGTGTGAAACCTAATGTTACAAGAATTGGTCTACAGTACCGGTCCATCAATCCCCTCAGTCACAAACAGCTTGCTGGCAGGATCTTGGGAATATTTGGGCTGGTTAAACCAAGAGGGCACTGAAAAACCATATTTAAACCAGCAGGAGAGGAGCTAGTTAGCTGTTAGCTTTCGCTGTGTTTGGCTGACCGAGCTAACAGCTAATGGAGGTAATTGCTCCGAATGTCATGTGTTTTGGACACTGCACGAAAGAGGGCGATGTGACTTCCTGAACAGTCACTTATCACACATTAGGTAGTAGTAAATCAGGTTTCAAGCGCACCATGAAAATGTTATGTAAGTCAAAGAATGATGTGACTTGGAAGCCAGTTTTAATAGTGGCCAAACTGTGTAATTACATCGTCACATGATGTACTTCGACCCCAAAAGATTTTTTCCCATAACCTAACATTGTGAAAGAAGCGTCTGTAAAATGGTGGATACATTTTGATGAGCATCACAATCCCGCGAAATGACTCATTTGACTGTCATTGAATTTGCGCCATTAAGTCAAATAAAATTTGGAAAGTCAGAAGAGTCGTACGATTCAATGATTTTATCCCGATTCAAGTTAGCTGGGCACTAAACCGGAAGTTAGCCGGCTTGGTCGAGCTTTGTTGGCTTCAAAGCACCAAAGCAGCTTTGATTGGAATGAACGGCTGTTCTCCCTCAAACGCTGTCCAGATTTGATATAACGTTGTTGGGTGGGACCCCCACTTTATCAAACGTGCAAAGTTTGGAGCAGATTGGACCATTTACAGCTGAGTTACAGTAACTTCCTGTTTTATGACGAATCATCAATAATCGCCACGCACCTGCCAACAAGAACTCTTTTAAAGCTTTTCATACGTTTTCATTACAAAAGTGTTAAGTGTAGTCTGACAAAATTTTAAGTTGATCTGGTTAAAGCTGTAGGAGGAGCTCATTAAAGTACAAAAGAGAGCCGAAGTCACACCCCTTACGGTTTCCCTCATTGGACCTTATTTAGGAAAAATGTTGTATGGTAGTAAATGAAGAGAGATGTTGGTCAATTTAAAATTTAATTTTCAAGTCAATAGAGTCTCAGTTTGTCATCAAACTAATGAAATATCAGTCTGTGAAAATACGTCATTACGAAGACGACACAGCCAACAGTCTCGTTAGTGACGTCCTCTTGTTTAATGTTCACCAAAACCCGTAACTTAAACATTGTAGAGCTGCTCCTGTATATTAGCAGCTCACAGAACTGACCAACTCTCCCTTCACATAACCGCAGTTGTGAAAATATGTGATTTACATCTTTTTAACTACCTTTTCTGAGCCCAGTTAGCGGTGTTGTGTTGAGCGAGACGATGTAGTTCACTGAGAACTTTAACACAAAACTACATGATTTTTAACTTTAAGACAAACCGAGACTTTATGACTTGAAATCGTATCCTAAAAAACTGACTGCAGACATTTGTGTGATTTGTGACACAATTCAAACAGGAGGACGCAAACATTATTTGTCTTTATGCAATGAGTTTTTAAGCCATAAAATGTCTATATAAAATGTCAAGGCAGTCGATTCAGAAGTTATTTTGGTATTTCAGTCTGGAATGTTTTGGAAAAAAGGAAGAAAAAAAATATTCTTTATATAATTTATTTATATACATTCTTGTACAATTAGATTCATACCTGTTTATTTTTGCAATTTCATACATTTACTCTTTAAAATGCATACGCGCACACGAACGAACGAACGAACGAACGAACGAACGAACGAACACACACACACACACACACACACACACACACACACACACACACACGCACACACTCACACTATGTACATAAACACACTTCTGAGTCCATAGATGATTGCCCACTAAACCATATATAAAGTCTCAACTCTCTCTGGTCTAAGTGCATTAACTCAGGTAAGTTCTGTGCAGTCATGTGGTTTTAAATGCGTCACAGTAAAGTTTAATGAAGTATTGACCAACAATGTTACCTTTATATCAGCTATTCATGTTGCCTTGAAAGCTTTGAACTGTACTGAACTTTGTGCTGTATCCTGACACACCTGATACATAAACTGTATAAACCGTGTTTGAACCAGCATGGCCGGCCTGGTATTGTACAGATTGCACAGACAATAACGTTTTACTGCTGTATTTTCTTTGTAAATGTTTGACTTGATTCTTTTTCATGTTTTTCTCACTCAAAATTCTCTCATTCACTTTCCCAGAACACAACTTGGAGTCTGCTGGATGAAGCAATAAGAAGAGCAAGTTTGGTTTAAAAACAATTTTAAATTTTATTCTATAAAAATGATTGATTGATGATTGATCAGCTTGTTTTGTGATTATAGCTTAGAAAGGATGCAGAAAACATTTACTGAAAATGATGCAGAACACTCAGGATCTGTATGATCCTACATGCTAACTACTAAATATTAAATGCATTCACTTCAATTTCAAATAACAATACATTCATTCTTATCTTTTAAGTCGATGCACTGAACCTGGGCCTGAGGTGAGTGTTTCTTTATGTTACGGTTACTGTACAGAAACGAATGTTCACAACTTTCAGCTCACAGCGACAATGACCAACAGCTGCTGCAGATGTTTTGTTAGAACATTTTTTTTTAGGGCTATTTAACATTTCAGTATCTATGAATGATAAAGACAGAAATACTATACGAGTATAAACCAAATGAAACTGTCATGATCCAGTTTGAATATTGTTTAATCTAGTCTCACTGTTGATGCCCTCTGCCACACATCATAATGTTAAGTAATGAGAAGTGATGCTGTAATGCAATAAGACAATGATGTACAGAAGTTTGTGAAGTTTGCATTTTTAAACATACTTTTAACATTTTTGAATGTGCAATGGAAACCTTTTAAGAAGATATTCAAAAAGGTTTTTCGTTATTTTAACAAACGTAATGTCGGTTTTCTTCATAATAATCTTGATTATAATAATATAGTGTATTAACATTATAATGTATAACATGTATTTAAAAGTGCAAAATAAGTATTTAATTATTTAAAATAAGTGCTTATTAGGATGTCTATTATTATAATCAATATTTAATGTCATGTTTTTCCTTATGTTAGATCTTCAGCCGTCAAGACATGAACGTGTCATCGGCCAATGTGACCGTGGTTATAGAGTATCGAGACTCCTTCACCAAAGCTGTGACCAAGAATGTGATTGTTGTGGTTCTCAGCATCTCCATCAACTACATCAATGCAGGCCTCATTCAAACCTTTCGCAAACACCAGGTATGACTTTCTTTTATTTACGTGTAAACACTAATAATAAACTAATAAATAAATATTTAAATAAAAGAAGTATTTCTTTAAAAGTTGGTGCTTTCATAAAAGTGGGCTGTATATGCAGTAAAAGATGCAATTACTTTTGAAACTGGTGCTACATGACCATTTTTAAGCTTATAAAATATTACTTAATGAAAGTGAGGGACTCAGGATGTTTGAGGGGCATAGCTTTAATTAAGTGCTATTTTACAGAGAAAACTGGCTGTTGTATTCACTTTTGCTCAAAAGGTAGAAAATCTAATGAGCAAACCTATATAAACCCAATAAACACACCGGCTGCTGGGCTCTGTACTGCCAGTTGGATGGTGCTTGGTACATCTGTATGTGACAACCTGAGAATGAGACTCAACTATCTTTTTCAGAAACGGTCTAAAAGCTGTCCACCTTAAAGCAACATTAAGACAAGATAAAATAAAGATAAAACACTTCTGATCCCTTCCCCCGGGAAAATCACGCATTATAGCAGTTTACAGATTGTGACAACGAGGTAAAAGATAAAAGGAAAAGCAACAATAGAATACACAATAGAATAATGGAAATATATAATAAAATACCACTGTAAAAAAAGTAAAAATAATAATACATTCACTTTTCACATACAAATATGACCAACATCAATAACGGAATAGCATGGACACCAGTAACCAAGGGTTGCTGAAGTTTGGCTTTCATCAAGATCCATAGTAAATATACAAAAGGAAAAATCAGACAAGTCTCTTAAAACAAACACGTAACTGGTTTCCATTTAAATCTAGGTTTTTATAATTCTACACAGTTGATACCGAACTGTTCTGTGTAGTTTTGGGGGAGTTTAAATAATGCTCCAGGACAACACAAGATTTTCCAGGACATTCTGCTTTTTCTCTAATTTTCCATGTGTTTTCACTGTGAATGGAAAACTGTTTTCCAGGACGCGTGGGAACCCTAATATATGTGCTTTATGAAATGAATAAATAGGATGCACTCTGAGATATGCAGTGCAAAGAAGCATTATAGAGTAACTTGTATTTTGTGAGATTTTAAAGTGTGTGACAGCAGACTGACCACTAGTTAATGGATCACAGACGACGTCGTTCTCTCTGACGGATACAAAAAATTATTTAAAAAACTGCCAACATGGGTCACCACATATAATTAAGCCTCTGTTAATATACCTGGCTGTCCCACCTATGTAAAGTGTATGTGTGGAAAATACTGGGTATTTCTTTCCATAATCAAATTATTTGAGATGTGAGAAACGGCACGTTATCGTAAAAACTAGTGTTCACTAATATGAACTTTATTTATTCAAGTATTCATGATTAATGTTGTTCTACGCTTACTGTATAACAAACCTTTACTTCCCATCTGGTCTGCTTTTCTCCCCGCCCTCCAGATCTTCTACTTGAATCCTCGGTATATACTTTTTATTCACCTGGTGGTCAATGACATGATCCAAGTGACCCTGACCGTCATGCTGTTCATCATCAGTTACATCCTCTACAAAATAAATGTCTCTGTCTGTTGCGTCTTCATCCTGCTTGCTCTTTTCACCACTGAAAACACTCCTCTGAACCTGGCTTGCATGGCGGTCGAGTGCTACATCGCCATCTGCTTCCCCCTCCGCCACATGCAGATCTGCACCGTCAAGAGAACGTTAACGCTGATTGGTTTAATCTGGACGACAAGTTTGTTGTCTGTTCTTCCTGATCTGTTCGTCACCTTGGCCATGCAACCAGTGGACTTCTTTCATTCCCGAGTCTTCTGCCTCAGGGAAACTGCCTTTCCAAATCCCCACATTATCAAGAAGAGGGACATTACCTATATTGTGTATCTGGTTATAGTCTGGTTGGTTATCTTTTACACATACTTCAGAATTATGTTCACTGCACAAACGGCTAGCAAGGATGCTAAAAAAGCCAGAAACACAATCATCCTCCATGGTTTTCAGGTGCTGTTGTGTATGGCAATATATGCAGAACCCCTGTTAAAACAAGCTCTGTATCAGTGGTTTCCAAAGAATTATCCAGACTCCTTGTTCGCATGTTACATCATTGCACAGATGCTGCCAAGATCAATTAGTTCAATCATCTATGGCATAAGAGACAAGACTTTCAGGAGGTACCTGAAAAGGTATCTGTTTTGTAAGGTGAACCCACAGTAAGCATTTATGTCAACTTTAATGTCCTCTTCAAGAGTCAGAATACTGAATGCTGTCACAAAAATAAATCCTATTTTCCAATAGCAATCAGTCATTATGATTTTTTTCAACAGTGATATCAGCCAATGAATCAACTATCTGCTTTTTTCTGCTCCAAACCTTTAAAAATCCACTATTAGTTGACCTCTACTCAAAACATCAACACAATTCAACAGAAGTAACAAAGTAATCCTTGTATGGATTTTCAATCATGCCAAAGTTGTGTTTGGACATGAGGCCCTAAGTGTATATTTGTGCTTAAACAAAGAACAAAACTCATTACAATATCAAATTTACACACACACACACACACACACACACACACACACACACACACACACACACACACACACACACACACACACACACACACACACACACACACACACACACACACACACACACACACACACACACACACACACACGTTGAACCCATGCATGGTCACCTCATCATGCATTCACACACCAGAGATTATCTGTCACAGCATCACATATAAACTCTGAGATTGTCTTCAGACATACTGTTGGTGTGCTGGTCTAAACACATTAACTAAGGTAAGTTCCACCTGCAGGAAACTACGTGATACTTTGAACTGTGTTCTGAATGGACTGATATTTTATTAGTATGATGGAAGTTCAATGTGAATCTTTTTTACCTGCTGACTTTTTATATTTTCATTTCCCAGAGTAACATTTTTACATTTGTTTTTTGGGACCATGATGAAGACTGAGTGTCAAACCATGTTGTCTTTTTTAATGACTGGCTGAAATGATTCAGCCATGATAACAGAGGCTTTTAAATAGTTCCTTTCTTGTTTGATACACTTTGTTATATTAGGAAAGCCTGGATTGTCTCTGGTTTTTGAAGAACCATTTTAAATCTGTTCAGTGCAAAAATGTTTGTTCCGAACTGAAACATGGACAGTTTGAGAGACATGACTCTTTAACATTGAGACTTTCTGAGGGTTTGAAAGTGTTCAGACTTCATGAAATTGGGTCATCTTTTGTTTTTTATTTTCATAATCATACCTCAATTATATGACTTTAAATGCATTCACATCAATTAAAAGATGATGTATAGATATTTACCTTTCAAATAGTGCTCTGATCCTCTGTATGAACTGATTTCAGTGACTTTGTTCTCATGTTGTTACTGAGAGGCCTCATGCTGGATTATCCTGAAACATGTTGACCTCATAACACCAGTTCTAACAGTGTCTAGTTCCTTTAAATCATCTGGAATTTCTTTTTTTTAATCTATTTACATTTGGTGAGAGCTGTAACACAGCCCATAACTTTAAAGACAATGCCAGATGTAAGTATATTGTTTAAGCTTTTGATATTATATTATCAAGCACAAATACATAATGAGCTAAAACAAGTTTTCTGAGCCTTTGAGAACTAGAAGTAAATGCTATTATAAACGTATCAGCCATCCTATCTTTGTCTCCATGTCCCTGTCTTTGTTGTAGATGTAAATATATGTTAATTAATCAGTTCATCATGATTGTTTAAGACACTAATCCACCAGTTAGTGCCGACACTAGTAGGCTCCAGGTTATCATGTAACTTACAGTGTATAATATTATTCTGTATTCAGTGCAAATAACTATATTTTAGCATCATTATCATTCTCAGATTTATCTTGTGTTTTGATTTACTGTAGGGCTGGCTCTCAATATTTAAATATGTAGGTAGGCATTCATAAATAAAAAAAGAAGAAAAAAAGAGAAGACCAACGTAAAGACTTCGAAGTTTATTATAATTACTAATTATAATGTGTACTGGTGGTGTCTTGCTGTCATTTCTTCTGAATTAATTTTGCTTTTGTGCATATTTGACAAAACATCTAAAAAGTATCTTAAGATATTTGCTCTACCTTACTTTATCATCTCATAAGGTCATTTGTTATTATCTTTAATAACAAATATTTACTTTGAACTGAAAAGTCTTGATCATTCTTTTCTCCTCAGCTTTCAAGAGATGAATGTCTCATCTGCCAACATGACGGTGGTTTTACAGTATCGAGACTCCTTCACTAAAGCTGTGACCAAGAATGTGATCGTTGTGGTTCTCGGGATCTCCATAAACTACATCAATGCAGGCCTCATTCACACCTTCAGCAAACACCAGGTCGAGTATTCCTCCACTTCAGTAATTCTGCCTTGCACAGAGCTCATGTTAGCAGATGTATTGTTGGGTGGAACCACCATTAAATATGTTGCTTTGTTTTTTCCTGATCAGAAGAAAGTGATGTACTGCAATAACAGTTACAGGGAGAAGTTGACTTAATGCTTTTCTTATGATAATATTCAGTTTTAGAGTTGTTACGTCTGTAAGTCACCTGACCTCTGACCTCAAACTTGGTCTCACATCCTGTCTGCTTTTGTTCCCACCCACCAGATCTTCTACACGAATCCTCGGTATATACTTTTCATTCACCTGGTGGTCAACGACATGATCCAAGTGACCCTGACCGTCATGCTGTTTGTCATCAGCTACACCATCTACAAAATAAATGTTTCTGTCTGTTGCATCTTCATGCTGCTTGCTCTTTTCACCACTGAAAACACTCCTCTGAACCTGGCTTGCATGGCGGTTGAGTGTTACATAGCCATCTGTATCCCCCTTCGACATGTGCAGATCTGCACCGTCAAGAGAACGTTAATGCTGATTGGTTTAATCTGGACGACAACCATGTTTTCTGTTCTGTCTGATCTCTTCATCACTTTGGCCACACAGCCACTGGACTTCTTTTATTCACGAGTGTTCTGCCTCAGAAACAATGTCTTCCCACATCCCATCATCACCAAGAAGAGGGACAACACATATTTAGTATTTCTAGTTATAGTTTGGATCACCATCTTTTACACTTACTTCAGAATTCTGGTGGCTGCAAGAAGAGGTTTCAAAGATATTAAAAAAGCCAGAAACACGATCATCCTCCATGGGTTTCAGCTGCTGCTTTGTATGGCTTCATATGCGACCACAGGGTTCAAAGATGTTCTGCAGCAATGGTTCCCGAAGAGTCAAACAGACACCTTGTTCGCATGGTACATCATTGTACAGATCCTGCCAAGATCAATTAGTCCAATCATCTATGGCATAAGAGACACGACTTTCAGAAGGTACCTGAAAAGAAACCTGCTTTATAAAGTCAGCCCAGAGTAAGCATCAGTTCATGGACAACAGAAGAGATCAGTTGCCAATGACTCCAGAAATGACCGCTTGACCAGCAACAGGCCAAAAAAAGCATGAGTTTACAATTATAAAAGTTAATAGTGATATGAGTTACAATGATAGGAAAAAGGGCTGGGAATCAAACCTCAGTACTCTTTTGCGACCGACCAAAATATGCAGTAAATCACAAATTGCTGATAACAGACAGCATTGAATACTCGCTCATATTCTTGATTGTTATTTGCTCACACTTAGAAGTTATTCAAATGACTTTAGGTTTGGATCATGTTTTACAGACGCGGGCTTGTTTGTGGTATACTTTTCAATTTTGTTTTGCTGTTTGTTCAACGTTTAAAAACTCTGTTTCAAATCAGTTCAATGCAACATGATAACTTAGATAATGTGTTGTTATTTGGCACCATTATAATGTTTTTTTAAACAAAAGGATATGCAGCTCTGGGCAAAATATCAACAAGATTCAGCTCAGAGATATGAAATTCCTTTTGTTGTAAGTTTTCTGGTTATGTGTTGATATAATATTTATCTTCTCAATGTACCTTTGATATTTCTGTATGAATTTGTTAAAATTACATTTTTATTATAATGATTACAGCTCAATCACAAAACGTCACCCATGTATGGACTTTCAAAGTGTCAATGCTGTGTTTGTACATGAGGCCTCTGCTTTGAAGTTTCCAACGTTCATCATAGTGCAAATGCAAATTTGCATCTTTTTTAAAAATTCACATTTGTGTGACAAACAAAACAAAAACAATAAAAGTTAAAGATGATTAAATGTATGAACACACACACACACACACACACACACACACACACACACACACACACACACAAATACACACGTTCTTCCCATGCATGGTCACCTCAATATGTATTCACACACCAGAGATTATCTGTCACAGCATCACATATAAACTCTGAGATTGTCTTCAGACATACTGTTGGTGTGCTGGTCTAAACACATTAACTAAGGTAAGTTCCACCTGCAGGAAACTACGTGATACTTTGAACTGTGTTCTGAATGGACTGATATTTTATTAGTATGACAGAAGTTCAATGTGAATCTTTTTTACCTGCTGACTTTTTATATTTTCATTTCCCAGAGTAACATTTTTACATTTGTTTTTTGGGACCATGATGAAGACTGAGTGTCAAACCATGTTGTCTTTTTTAATGACTAGCCTTTAAATTATTCAGCCATGATAACGGAGGCTTTTAAATAGTTCCTTTCTTGTTTGAAACACTTTCTTATATTAGGAAAAGCCTGGATTGTCTCTGGTTTTTGAAGAACCATTTTAAATCTGTTCAGTGCAAAAATGTTTGTTCCGAACTGAAACATGGACAGTTTGAGAGACATGACTCTTTAACATTGAGACTTTCTGAGGGTTTGAAAGTGTACAGACTTCATTAAATTGGGTCATCTTTTGTTTTTTATTTTCATAATCATACCTCAATTATATGACTTTCAATGCATTCATATCAATTAAAAGATGATGTATAGATATTTACCTTTCAACTAGTGCTCTGATCCTCTGTATGAACTGATTTCAGTGACTTTGTTCTCATGTTGTTACTGAGAGGCCTCATGCTGGATTATCCTGAAACATGTTGACCTCATAACACCAGTTCTAACAGTGTCTAGTTCTTTTAATTCATCTGGACTTTCTTTTTTTTAATCTATTTACATTTGATGAGAGCTGTAACACAGCCCATAACTTTAAAGACAATGCCAGATGTAAGTATATTGTTTAAGCTTTTGATATTATATTATCAAGCACAAATACATAATGAGCTAAAACAAGTTTTCTGAGCCTTTGAGAACTAGAAGTAAATGCTATTATAAACGTATCAGCCATCCTATCTTTGTCTCCATGTCCCTGTCTTTGTTGTAGATGTAAATATATGTTAATTAATCAGTTCATCATGATTGTTTAAGACACTAATCCACCAGTTAGTGCCGACACTGGTAGGCTCCAGGTTATCATGTAACTTAAAGTGTATAATATTATTCTGTATTCAGTGCAAATAACTACATTTTAGCATCATTATCATCCTCAGATTTATCTTGTGTTTTGATTTACTGTATGGCTGGCTCTCAATATTTAAATATGTAGGTAGGTATTCACAAATAAAAAAAGAAGAAAAAAAGAGAAGACCAACGTAAAGACTTCGAAGTTTGTTATAATTACTAATTATAATGTGTACTGGTGGTGTCTTGCTGTAATTTCTTCTGAATTAATTTTGTTTTTGTGTAAATTTGACAAAACATCTAAAAAGTATCATAAGTTATTTGCTCTACCTTATTTTAGTTTAACTGTTTCTGATCTTCAGAAAGTTGAAAATGAAAAAATGAAGTGCTAAAATCAGTGTTGTCTCATAAGGTCATTTGTTATTATATATAATCACTGCAAATATTTACTTTGAACTGAAAAATCTTGATCATTCTTTTCTCCTCAGCTTTCAAGAGATGAATGTCTCATCTGCCAACATGACGGTGGTTTTACAGTATCGAGACTCCTTCACTAAAGCTGTGACCAAGAATGTGATCGTTGTGGTTCTCGGGATCTCCATCAACTACATCAATGCAGGCCTCATTCACACCTTCAGCAAACACCAGGTCGAGTATTCCTCCACTTCAGTAATTCTGCCTTGCACAGAGCTCATGTTAGCAGATGTTTTGTTGGGTGGAACCACCATTAAATATGTTGCTTTGTTTTTCCTGATCAGGAGAAAGTGATGTACTGCGATAACAGTTGCAGGGAGAAGTTGACCTAATGCTTTTCTTATGATAATGTTCAGTTTTAGAGTTGTTACGTCTGGAAGTCACCTAACCTGAAAAGCTTATGGCCATTTTTCTGTCTATTTTTCATTGTCTATTGTTCATTGATTGGTCAGTTATTATTTTTTCAACTAGCTGTCAATGGACCCAACATCAGATTTTAATGAACCACCACAAAATGGAAACGTGTTCAGCAAATCAGAAGTCTGAGCTGGGGAACAGATGCAGCAAACGAGCTGAACTATTTATTACTCTTTCATCAATATAACATACAGTACCGTGCAAAAGTTGAAAAAATGCTGTAAACTAAGAATGCTTTCAAAAATGGAAGTGTTAATATTTTATTTTCATCAATTAACAAAATGCAGTGAATGAACAGAAGAGAAATCTAAATCAAATCAATATTTGGTGCAACCACCCTTTGCCTTCAAAACAGCATCAATTCTTCTAGGTACACTTGCACTCGGAACTCGGCTGGTAGGTTGTTCCAGGTTGTTCCAGGTTGTTCGGCGAACAAACTGACTTCTGCTACAGCCAAATATTTCAAATTTTGACTCATCAGTCCTGAGCACCTGCTGCCATTATTCTGCACCCCAGTTCACTATGTTTTTGTGCATAGTTGAGTTGCTTGGCCTTGTTTCCATGTTGGAGGTGTAGCTTTTTTGGCTGCAACTCTTCCATGAAGACCACTTCTGGCCAGACTTCTCCAGACAGTAGATGGGTGAACCTGCGTCCCACTGGTTTCTGCTAGTTCTGAGCTGTTTCCTTGGCCGACCACTGCGTCTACGATCCTCAACGTTGCTTGTTTCTTTGTGCTTCTTCAAAAGAGCTTGAACAGCACATCTTGAGATCCCAGTCTGCTTTGAAATCTTTGTATGGGAGAGACCTTGCTGATGCAGTATAACTACCTTGTGTCTTGTTGCTGTGCTCAGTCTTGCTATGGTGTATGACCTGTGACATGAAACTGTCTTCCACAACCTCACCTTGGTAGCAGAGTTTGGCTGTTCCTCACCCAGTTTTTGGCCTCCTACACAGCTGTTTCAGTTAATGACTGTGTTTCAAGCACCTGTTTGGTATAATTGGTTGATCATACACCTGACTACAATCCTACAAAAAAATGACAGTCAACCCTGACTTTGTGCAGGTGTACCTATAAGAATTGGTGCTGGTTTGAAGGCAAAGGGTAGTAACAGAAAATATTGATTTGATTTAGATTTTTCTTTTGTTCGCTCACTTTGCATTTTGTAAATTGATAAAAAATAAACAATTATTATTTATACTTTGAAAGCATTCTTAGTTTACAGCGTTTGTTCACACCTGCCTAAAACTTTTGCACAGTACTGTATATATAATTTAGAGTGAGCAAAGATAGGCAGCGGTTGATTGTAAATGATAGACTTACGACTGCCAAACACTGTTTTTGAGACCCAATGAGAATATGATGTCCCCCTTTAAAGCTGAGTGCTCTGACCTCAAAACTTTTTTCTCATATCCTGTCTGCTTTTGTTCCCACCCTCCAGATCTTCTACACGAATCCTCGGTATATACTTTTCATTCACCTGGTGGTCAACGACATGATCCAAGTGACCCTGACCGTCATGCTGTTTGTCATCAGCTACACCATCTACAAAATAAATGTCTCTGTCTGTTGCGTCATCGTGCTGCTTGTTGTTTTCACCACTGAAAACACTCCTCTGAACCTGGCTTGCATGGCGGTCGAGTGTTACATAGCCATCTGCATCCCCCTTCGGCATGTGCAGATCTGCACCGTCAAGAGAACGTTAATGCTGATTGGTTTAATCTGGACGACAACCATGTTTTCTGGTCTGTCTGATCTCTTCATCACTTTGGCCACACAGCCACCGCACTTCTTTTATTCTCGAGTGTTCTGCCTCAGAAACAATGTCTTCCCACATCCCATCATCACCAAGAAGAGGGACAACACATATTTAGTATTTCTAGTTATAGTTTGGATCACCATCTTTTACACTTACTTCAAGATCCTCTTCACTGCAAAAACAGCTAGCAAAAATGCAAAGAAAGCCAGAAACACAATCTTCCTCCATGGGTTTCAGCTGCTGCTTTGTATGGCTTCATATGCGACCCCCAAGCTCAAAGATGTTCTGCAGCAATGGTTCCCGGAGAATTTTACAGACTCCCTCTTCGCCTCCTATATTGCAGTACAGATGCTCCCACGATCTATCAGTCCATTTATCTATGGCCTACGAGACAATACTTTCAGGAAGTACCTGAAAAGGTATCTGCTGTGTAAAGTGAGCACTAATGCAACAACAAACCAGGGTGATACTGGTAAAACTTTTGTCAACCACAGGGTTTAACAAGTAAACTCCTCAGTCTCTGCAGCTTACCCAGTGTTTTCTTTACCAATGAGAGTTGAAAATAAACCAAAGATACTGAAAATAAGACAAGAAAAAAAATCACATACCCCAAATTTAACATAATATAACAGTTGTGTGTCTGGCTAAATGTTATATTGTCTGCTACTTGCCTGAGTGAACTGAATAGTGTAAAGGTAACGAAAACACAGGGTAAGCTGCTCATATCAGGTGTTGGAAATATCTTCTTTTTTTTTTTTTGCTGGACACATAAGGATTTAAGTTGTGAAACGAAACCTGTGACAACCTATCGCACTGCTGTCACACTCACGTGGCAAAACACACACATATATATACACACAACATATGAGTTATTGTAGGTGGCCTGTCATATATTCAGTTCAATTCAGTTTTTGATCTGCTGTGAATAAAATGTTTTCTTAGAATTATGACTTTATTTTTTCTGAGAAAAACGTCTGAATTCTGAGTTTAAAGTCAGAAGTCAACTGATTTGTTTTTTCTAATCCTCTCCTGTAAAAATCTAAAACATTGACCTTTAACCTGGTTGATTTATTGGTCTAACTCAGGGGTCAGCAACCTTAACGATCAAGAGCCATTTTTGCAAAAAATATGTCTGGAGCCGCAAAACATATTTGTGTCTCATAATGAAGGTAACACGGCCTAGAAAGCCTAAATTAGCCTATCAAGATTATTAATCAGCCTCAATGAGCATTCATTTATAATTCCACATGATGTGGCAACTCTGCAGTGGGCCATTTCAATGATGCCATGTCTTGGTGCATTTATGAAATAAAAGAATTTATATATATATACATACACATATATATATACGTGTATATATATATATATATATATATATATATATATATAATATATATATATACACACACACACACACATATATATACACATATATATATATATATATATATGTGGTAGAGCTAGACCAGGGGTCTGCAACCTGCGGCTCTGGAGCCACATGCGGCTCTTTTGCCCCACTGCAGTGGCTCCCTGTGGCTTTGACATTTTACATGAAAATGAATTATATATGTATATATAAATGATTTATACATGTATATATACACGTGTATATATATATATATATATATATATATATATATATAAAATTCATTTTCATGTAAAATGTCAAAGCCACAGGGAGCCACTGCAGTGGGGCAAAAGAGCCGCATGTGGCTCCAGAGCCGCAGGTTGCAGACCCCTGGTCTAGCTCTACCAAACAAGTGTGTTTCAGATCAGAAGCACACACACATACTGATGTTCTGTTTCTCTATAAACTCATGCAACAGCACAGTCATGTTGATGTGGACTCCAATCTCCAGATCACAATACATTATCTCAGGTCAGTACTGAACTATCTGCTTCACTTGACTACTTCTGCAACCTTGTAAAGGTGTTGATTTTTACATGATATTCATTTTATTATGCTGTGTCCTTTGCTTTTTAATTAAGTTCATCAACTGCAGACATGAATTTCACACCTGTGGAAAGCAATGTGACAGGAGCTGTGAACTACCTGGACAGGTTTCTTACAGCTCTTGGCAGGAATTTAACAGTTTTTGTCCTGGGCATCACCATCAACTTCATCAATGCCAACATGGTCCACACATTCAGCAAACATCATGTGCGTATTTCATTGAATCCAGTAGTTTTTTTAAGAGTTAGATAAGAAAGGTAAATAGGGTAGTACAATGTGTATGATGTGTATGAAACTGTGCAGCTCTCCCCTCTTTTCTTTTGCTTGCTTCTATTCTTTTTCACACAAACAGGTGGGTTTGAAAAGTATTATCAAATTAGTTGGAATTCACATTAATGTAAGAAGTGTCACATTGTTTTTGCTGTCAACATCATGCTTTCTAGCTCCTTTGCCCCACTTTGTTTTCTAACTTGCATGTGTGTTTTAAACAGAAAACTAGGATAGAACAATGTTACTCCTTTAACTTAAACCACCTCATTCTGTCTGTTATATACTGTAATGGAGGTAACAAAGAGGGAAAGTGATCTTTTATACTGTTTGACCTTCTCTTCCAGTGTGCATACAGTCTGTGACACGACCATGGTTGAATGTTAAAGGTGCAATGTGTAAGAATTCAAGTTGAATTTATGCTCAAATCAGGGGCAGCATATCACCTTACAGCTGGTAACTGTAGCTGCCATAGCGGTTCTAATCAAGTCAAGGCACATGTACGATATGAATGTTAGTAAGACAGGTGGATTTTATGGGAAAGTATTGATTATCAGGCTTACAGATTGACAGGTGTTCAAGTTCATTATAATACTGGAGTGTATTGAGTTGATGGACTACATTAGATTCATGTGGGAGGCTGTACACTAAGGAATTAAATATATAGGATATATATAAGGATATTGGTATATGGGCGCATATACTGTATGCACGTGCATTAAAGAGTCAATTGAAATGTGTCGCAAACTTATTTGGTTGCATGATCTTGATC
The DNA here is from genome assembly GCF_965226575.1 of Pagrus pagrus. Classification (NCBI taxonomy): domain Eukaryota; kingdom Metazoa; phylum Chordata; class Actinopteri; order Spariformes; family Sparidae; genus Pagrus; species Pagrus pagrus. Next base: position 2,914,230 of record NC_140187.1, on the reverse strand, counting down.
ATTTTCAAGTTCTTTTTTACTGTTTTAAACTAAAATTCTTACAATTTGCCCCTTTAATATTCAATGTATGCACAAAAAGGATGTTACTGTAAATTATTGTCTTTGTTATATAATCAATTATTTTCTTGATTATTCATTCCTATGTCATTCTGCAGAGCCCATACTGATATATGAAGTGTCTGATTAGTAGTCTAAAATCCAAAATATTCAGTTTTCTAATATTTTACATAGCATAAAAAAGCATGAGTTTACAATTATATGAGTAATGATAGGAAAAACTACTATCTACTATGGCACTAATCAATTAATGCACTAATCCCTTCAGCTTTAAAGCAGTTATGGATTTGTGTTATACTACAGTCTAACTCTAGATTTGTACAATTCAGATCTTCAAGTCGAACCCACGCTATATCCTTTTCATCCACCTGGTGTTCAACGACATGATTCAGCTGACAACCAGCATTTCCCTCTTCATCACCACCTACGCCCTCCAAACCATCTATGTCTACCACTGTTGTCTCTTCATGGTCCCGGCCATTATGACCACACAAAACACCCCTCTGAACATAGCTTTTATGGCAGCTGAGTGCTACATTGCTGTCTGCATTCCCCTCCGCTACAACAACTTATGTTCAGTCAAAAGAACATACATTGTAATTGGCATAATCTGGACATGTAGTTCATTTACTGTCTTGCCAGATGTCTTCATCCTTTTTGCAACCGAACCTCTGGGGTTCATAAACTCAAGAGTGATGTGCTATAGGGATACGGTGTTTCGGAGCAAGTACAGTTTAAAGAAGAGGGATGCATCCCACATGTTGTTTCTGGTAGGGGTTTGGGTCACTCTGTTCTTCACTTACTTCAGAATTTTGTTTGTAGCCAAAGCTGCCAACACAGATGCTAAAAAGGCTAGAAACACTCTTCTCCTTCATGGCTTTCAGGTGCTGTTGTGTATGATGGTTTATGTGCAACCTATGCTACATCAGGTTCTCAGATACTTCTTCCCGGGAAGGCTAAGTGCCATATACTTTGTTTTGTTTATCATAAACCAAATCCTCCCTCGCTTTGTAAGTCCTATTGTCTACGGGCTACGAGACAAAACTTTCAGGATGTACTTCAAAAGGTATCTCCTATGTAGCATAAACGTCCATCCTAAGACAACACTGACAATGCTTTCTTAAAATAGCGCTCAAAAATATTTATTTTGCTGCATCAAAATAACTGAATGAATGCTGAAATTCATTAAAAAAAAAACAATCAATTTTGAGAAATCACAAAGTTTCTCTGTAACTAAGCTGTCAACAGCTGTTGTTCTGGTCAATTTACAGCAGCCTCACAAGGCAATGTGACATGAGTAGGAAAATAGACAATGTGTTTTTTTAGGGCAAATACCAATACCGATTATTTGAAATCAAGGAGACTGAAAACTGATATCAATTCACAGTAACCATTAAACTCTTTGTGTCAAAATTTCAAACAACCAGTGAGAAACATCACTGATACCAATCTGCATAATTGCTGAATATCGGCGCGATAATCAACCAGGACCGATAACTGGTCTACCCCTAGACTTGAGCACATATCAAATCATTAAGTGTAACTTGGTATAGCCATCCCAACCTGTCCTGTTTAAAGCAGCTGAGCTGCAGTATAATGAAATATTATTGTTGGTGAGCTAAACTGGGACTGGCTAAAGAAACCCATCTGAAATAAACTAGAGGGGCTGTTTCAAATGGGTTATTGTCTCCTAACATATCCCACAAGGTTCTTCACTTTATTTGCAATAATAACATTGGTCATGATGCAACAAAACTTAATTTTCCCTTTTAGTTGGTAAACTCACTCATGCACTGCTCAGTCCCAGTAATTCACTTGACTTTCTCATCTGATATTTGCAAAGACAAGGGTTTGGTCTAAGTTGGAAGAATTTGGGCCATCCTTACACAAGAAGGCCGACATTGCTTGTCCATGTTAGTTTAGAAACAGTTTAATAAAATTAGCTTTAAATATCACTATATAGATCAACACATCTCATATTGTGATTAATTTAATTGATGATGAAGTCAGCTGTATGTGACCTGATATAAATATACTCGTGGTAGAGCAGACCGTTTTGGGTTCTTTTGTTTTTTGTTTCTCTTTTGGTATTGTACCTTGCCTGATAACATAAAATATCCAAAAATGTGTGTGTTAAGACACTTCCTCTATGTCCAGAAACTTTTTTTCCTCCCAACGATGCCTCAGCCGCAATCGTATCGCTTTCAGTAGCTTTATAATCCAGCCTTGAACTGCAGTGTCTTTTTGGAGACTTTGTAAAATAAATCAATATCGATAAATCCAACACTGGATGCCTTTTGTGATTATCCGGTTGTCCGCTTTGAAAACAGTTGTTGTTATTAGCTGTTAACTGACAAACTACTTTTGCTGAAAGAAACACTCCTAAAATGTATTTTATTACCATATGACAAGTTAAAGATGAAGCTACTACCATGCATCCTGGCTGAGGAACCTGCTGCTGTGGCGCTAATATTAGCTGGGCTAGCTTGCTGTGTAGTAGGGACAGAGTTGATCGCACTGGGAGAAGTCTCTTAGGATTTGGGAATCCCGACACTGACCCTGTGTAAATATTCTTTATGTACAGTTATACAGTTATAACAGCATAAATGTGTGTTTCGTCAACGATCAAGACTCTTGGTAGTTGTTAGTGGGGGGGTGGGGGTGGGGTAATAATGGCTGCAGTGCGCACCCAGCATAATGTACTGCCCCCTAATGTTTAGCATTAGTAACGCAAACGTTCATTAGCTAATGTTGGCAACATTAACATTTCCTAGCATTTGCAACACTAGTCTACCAACACATGTCCAAATAGGCAAACTACAAAAGGCTGAGAAAAAAAACGCAACTTTTGTTTCAGAGTTGAAGTATATGGCCCTCAAGACATTTTGAAAATTGAAAAATGTATTTTCAGATGTAAAGATTTTATTGAATGTATTTCTTGTAGTTATTCAGGTTGACAGATTATTTTGAGCACTTCTTTTTTGGCAATAAATTGTTATTCATAAACCTTTGTTTATTACTGAGCCCATCCATCAGACCCCATGTCACCTACAACTATGCTGAACACCAGCACAGATCCTGCCCAGATCAATTAGTCCAATCATCTATGGCATAAGAGACAGGACTTTCAGAAGGTACCTGAAAAGGAACCTGTTTTGTAAAGTGAGCCCAGAGTGAGCACCATGGACAACAGAAGAGATCGTTTGCCAATGACTCCAGAAATGACCGCTTGACCAGCAACGGGCCAACAGCACAAAATCACTATAACTCATAATTATATGAGTTACAATGATATGAAAAATGGCGGGGAATCAGACCTCAGAACTATTTTGTGACCGACCAAAATATGCAGTGAATCACAAATTGCTGATAACAGACGGCATTGACTGCTTGCTCATATTCTTGATTGTTATTTGCTCATTCTTATAAGTTATTCAAGTGGATTTTGGTTTAGATCATGTTTTACAGACACAGGCTTGTTTCTGGTATACTCAAATCAATTCAATGCAACATGATAACTCAGATGTGTTGTAATTTGGCACCATTATAATGTTTTTTTTATACAATAGGATACGCAGCTCTGGGCAAAATATCAACGAGAATCAGCTCAGAGATATGAAATTCCTTTTATTGTAAGTTTTCTGGTTATGTGTTGAAATAATATTTATCTTTTTAATGTACCTTTGGTATTTCTGTATGAATTTCTCAGATGAAAATGTTATATTGATGATTACAGCCCAATCACAAAACGTCACCCATGTATGGACTTTTAAACGTGTCAATGCTGTGTTTGTACATGAGGCCTCTGCTTTGAAGTTTCCAACGTTCATCAAAGTGCAAATGCAGATTTGCATCTTTTAAAAATTCACATTTGTGTGACAAACAAAACAAAAACAATAAAAGTTAAAGATGATTAAATGTATGAACACACACACACTCACACACACTCACACACACACACACACACACACACACACACACACACACACACACACACACACACACACACACACACACACACACACACACACACACACACACACACACACACACACACACACACACACGTTGTACCCATGCGTGGTCACCTCTTCGAGTATTCATACACCAGAGATTATCTGTCACAGCATCACATATAAACTCTGAGCTGTTGGTGTGCTGGTCTAAACACATTTACTAAGGTAAGTTCCACCTGCAGGAAACTACGTGATACTTTGAACTGTGTTAAGAATGGACTGATATTTTATTAGTATGACAGAAGTTCAATGTGAATCTTTTTACCTGCTGACTTTTTATATTTTCATTTCCCAGAGTAACATTTTTACAGTTGTTTTTTGGGACCCTGATGAAGACTGAGTGTCAAACCATGTTGTCTTTTTTAATGACTGGCCTTTAAATTATTCAGCCATGATAGCAGAGGACTTTTAAATAGTTCCTTTCTTGTTTGATACACTTTGTTATATTTGGAAAAGCCTGGATTGTCTCTGGTTTTTGAAGAACCATTTTAAAATTGTGCAGTGCAAAAATATTTCTTCCGAACTGAAACATGGACAGTTTGAGAGACATGACTCTTTAACATTGAGACTTTGAGGGTTTGAAAGTGTTCAGACATGATTCATATCAATTAAAAGATGATATATAGATATTTACCTTTCAAATATTGCTCTGATCCTCTGTATGAACTGATTTCAGTGACTTTGTTCTCATGTTGTCTCAAAAAAAAGAGAAGACCAACGTAGAGTTTGCAATAATTACTAATTATAATGTGTACTGGTGGTGTCTTGCTGTCATTTCTTCTGAATTAATTTTGCTTTTGTGTAAATTTGACAAAACATCTAAAAAGTATCATAAGTTATTTGCTCTACCTTATTTTAGTTTATCTGTTTCTGATCTTCAGAAAGTTGAAAATGAAAAAATGAAGTGCTAAAATCAGTGTTGTCTCATAAGGTCATTTGTTATTATATATAATCACTGCAAATATTTACTTTGAACTGAAAAATCTTGATCATTCTTTTCTCCTCAGCTTTCAAGAGATGAATGTCTCATCTGCCAACATGACGGTGGTTTTACAGTATCGAGACTCCTTCACTAAAGCTGTGACCAAGAATGTGATCGTTGTGGTTCTCGGGATCTCCATAAACTACATCAATGCAAGCCTCATTCACATCTTCAGCAAACACCAGGTCGAGTATTCCTCCACTTCAGTAATTCTGCCTTGCATAGAGCTCATGTTAGCAGATGTTTTGTTGGGTGGAACCACCATTAAATATGTTGCTTTGTTTTTTTCCTGATCAGAAGAAAGTGATGTACTGCAATAACAGTTACAGGGAGAAGTTGACTTAATGCTTTTCTTATGATAATATTCAGTTTTAGAGTTGTTACGTCTGTAAGTCACCTGACCTCTGATCTCAAACTTGTTCTCACATCCTGTCTGCTTTTGTTCCCACCCACCAGATCTTCTACACGAATCCTCGGTATATACTTTTCATTCACCTGGTGGTCAACGACATGATCCAAGTGACCCTGACCGTCATGCTGTTTGTCATCAGCTACACCATCTACAAAATAAATGTCTCTGTCTGTTGCATCTTCATGCTGCTTGCTCTTTTCACCACTGAAAACACTCCTCTGAACCTGGCTTGCATGGCGGTTGAGTGTTACATAGCCATCTGCATCCCTCTTCGGCACGTGCAGATCTGCACCGTCAAAAGAACGTTAATGCTGATTGGTTTAATCTGGACGACAACCATGTTTTCTGTTCTGTCTGATCTCTTCATCACTTTGGCCACACAGCCACTGGACTTCTTTTATTCACGAGTGTTCTGCCTCAGAAACAATGTCTTCCCACATCCCATCATCACCAAGAAGAGGGACAATACATATTTAGTATTTCTAGTTATAGATTGGATCACCATCTTTTATACTTACTTCAGAATTCTGGTGGCTGCAAGAAGAGGTTTCAAAGATATGAAAAAAGCCAGAAACACGATCATCCTCCATGGGTTTCAGCTGCTGCTTTGTATGGCTTCATATGCGACCCCCAGGTTCAAAGATGTTCTGCAGCAATGGTTCCCGAAGAGTCAAACAGACACCTTGTTCGCATGTTACATCATTGCACAGATCCTGCCAAGATCAATTAGTCCAATCATCTATGGCATAAGAGACACGACTTTCAGAAGGTACCTGAAAAGGAACCTGTTTTGTAAAGTCAGCCCAGAGTAAGCATCAGTTCATGGACAACAGAAGAGATCAGTTGCCAATGACTCCAGAAATGACCGCTTGACCAACAACAGGCCAAAAGGACTAAAGCGTGGTTAACATCAGTTTGGTTCGATGGAGGCGTCAAAGCCTTTGGTTAGCTGTAGGACAAGATCATGTTTAGGGTTAAAAAAAAGCATGTTTGCTGCATAACTTAGATCATGTACATAAGATACTAAACTAAACTAAACTCTGAGCTGTTGGTGTGCTGGTCTAAACACATTAACTAAGGTAAGTTCCACCTGCAGGAAACTACGTGATACTTTGAACTGTGTTCTGAATGGACTGATATTTTATCAGTATGATAGAAGTTCAATGTGAATCTTTTTTACCTGCTGACTTTTTATATTTTCATTTCCCAGAGTTACATTTTTACATTTGTTTTTTGGGACCCTGATGAAGACTGAGTGTCAAACCATGTTGTCTTTTTTAATGACTAGCCTTTAAATTATTCAGCCATGATAACAGAGGCTTTTAAATAGTTCCGTCTTTGTTTGATACACTTTGTTATATTTGGAAAAGCCTGGATTGTCTCTGGTTTTTGAAGAACCATTTTAAATCTGTTCAGTGCAAAAATATTTCTTCCGAACTGAAACATGGACAGTTTGAGAGACATGACTCTTTAACATTGAGACTTTCTGAGGGTTTGAAAGTGTTCAGACTTCATGAAATTGGGTCATCTTTTGTTTTTTATTTTCATAATCATACCTCAATTATATGACTTTAAATGCATTCGTATCAATTAAAAGATGATATATAGATATAACCACCATTAAATATGTTGCTTTATTTTTTTCCTGATCAGGAGAAAGTGATGTACTGCGATAACAGTTACAGGGAGAAGTTGACTTAATGCTTTTCTTATGATAATATTCAGCTTTATAGTTGTTACGTCTGTAAGTCACCTAACCTGAAAAGCTTGTGGCCATTTTTCTGTCTATTTTTCATTGTCTATTGTTCATTGATTGGTCAGTTATCTTTTCAACTAGCTGTCAATGGACCCAACATCAGATTTTGGTGAACCACCACAAAATGGAAACTTGTTCAGCAAATCAGTAGTCTGAGCTGGGGAACAGATGCAGCAAACGAGCTGAACTATTTATAACTCTTACATCAATATAACACATATATTTAATTTAGAGAGAGCAAAGATAGGTAGCGGTTGATTGTAAATGATAGACTTATGAATGGCAAACACTGCTTTTGAGACCTAATGAGCATATGATGTCCCCCTTTAAAGCTGAGTGCTCTGACCTCAAACTTGGTCTCACAACCTGTGCTTTTGTTCCCACCCTCCAGATCTTCTACACGAATCCTCGGTATATACTTTTCATTCACCTGGTGGTCAACGACATGATCCAAGTGACCCTGACCGTCATGCTGTTTGTCATCAGCTACACCATCTACAAAATAAATGTCTCTGTCTGTTGCGTCATCATGCTGCTTGTTGTTTTCACCACTGAAAACACTCCTCTGAACCTGGCTTGCATGGCGGTTGAGTGTTACATAGCCATCTGTATCCCCCTTCGGCATGTGCAGATCTGCACCGTCAAGAGAACGTTAATGCTGATTGGTTTAATCTGGACGACAACCATGTTTTCTGGTATGTCTGATCTCTTCATCACTTTGGCCACACAGCCACTGGACTTCTTTTATTCACGAGTGTTCTGCCTCAGAAACAATGTCTTCCCACATCCCATCATCACCAAGAACAGGCATATTTACACATATTTAGTATTTCTAGTTATAGTTTGGATCACCATCTTTTACACTTACTTCAAGATCCTCTTCACCGCAAAAACGGCTAGCAAAAATGCAAAGAAAGCCAGAAACACAATCTTCCTCCATGGGTTTCAGCTGCTGCTTTGTATGGCTTCATATGCGACCCCCAAGTTCAAATATGTTCTGCAGCAATGGTTCCCGGAGAATTTTACAGACTCCCTCTTCGCCTTCTATATTGCAGTACAGATGCTCCCACGATCTATCAGTCCATTTATCTATGGCCTTCGAGACAATACTTTCAGGAAGTACCTGAAAAGGCATCTGTTGTGTAAAGTGAGAACTAATGCAACAACAAACCAGGGTGATACTGGTAAAACTTTTGTCAACCACAGGGTTTAACAAGTAAACTCCTCAGTCTCTGCAGCTTACCCAGTGTTTTCTTTACCTTTACACTAATCACTTCACTCAGGCAAGTAGCGGATAAATTGAAACATTGAAACAGTTAGCCAGACACACGACTGTTATACATTTTTGGAAATGAAATTGTAAGTGTTTATGTGCTCGGCACATTATAAGCAGGAGCTGTACAACATGTCAAGTTATTCAGTGTTTTTTACAGTAGGTACTGTTGTACAATGAGATCTGAAAATAAACCAAAGATACTGGAAATAAGACAAGAAAATAAATCAAATACCCACAATATAACATAATATAAAACATATAACAGTTGTGTGCCTTGCTAAATGTTACTGCTCAATCAGGTGTTGGAAATATCAATAATTTTTTGCTCTCACACTCACGTGGCAAAACACACACATATATATATACACAACATATGAGTTACTGTAGGTGGCCTGTCATATATTCAGTTCAATTCAGTTTTTGATCTGCTGTGAACAAACTTTTTTCTTAGAATTATGACTTTATTTTTTCTGAGAAAAAAGTCTGAATTCTGAGTTTAAAGTCAGAAGTCAACTGATTTGGTTTTTTTTAATCCTCTCCTGTAAAAATCTAAAACATTGACCTTTAACCTGGTTGATTTATTGGTCTAGCTCTACCAAAAAAGTGTGTTTCAGATCAGAAGCACACACACATACTGATGATCTATTTCGACCTCACTCAGACCGTCACCACGGTCTTCACCTTGGACGACAAGAGAATAGTGACGGTCATCGTTCGGTCTCATAGATCCATAGTTATAGGCATAACTTACGATCTATTTCGACCTCACTCAGACCGTCACCACGGTCTTCACCTTGAATGATGCCATCCTACTACCTATCCTCAAGACCTTATGTCAACGTCATATGACTGACCTTAGGAGGCGTGGCTCACAGTCTACAAGAGGTTCCAGTGACATCGCCTCCTCCTCTTTGCCTTACTCGCCTCATCCGAGACCGTGAGTATTATCATTTACAGGACCCGACTATCAATCCAACACTACGGTGCAGGTGCCGACGGTCCCTGTGGATTGTGTGTGGTTTGGTGAGTGTCGTGTTTATTGGCGACGTGACGTGCTTATTCCTGCTCGTTGTTACAGGTGTCCTGGTAGAGCACGGTGGTCAGCGGCAAGCGTTGGTAAGCGAACGGTTTTGTTCTGCTGTTTGTACTTATATTGTTTTGTTTCGCCCCGCCGACTCGCTGTTCGCAGTGAGTGGCCGCTTGTTTGGACCGTCCCTCGTGCGTTTGCGTACATTGAGGGACGCCATATAATAAGTTTTTCTCTGGTGAGGTCTCTTTGTGTTACTTGGCTGTCTGAGTGTGGTAAAGTTACTCAGGACATTACAGTAACTGATTACTGAATTTATTTGTGCTATATTATTCTTTACACATTATATTGTGTTATTTTGATTTGCTGTTGTTCCCCTGTTCGCAGTGGGTGCTCAGCTAGTGAAATTCAGGTGAGTTTTTTGTCCCTGGAAAAAATGGGTTAGGGTTAGGGCTAGGGAGTACATCAATCTCAAATACCACTTGCTTGCCACACAGCTGATGCAGAGAGCCCTCCTCCCCTCAAAAGGCAGAACACGGTGGATAGTTTACAAGACAAACTTTTAAGAGCAATAGCTAAATGTGTGGCTACAGCTTGCAGGCCGATTAACATTGTTTATTTAACCTTAACAAATGTAAAGTTGGACACTTTATTGTGTGAGTATTGCTAAGGAAATTTACATTAAAGTCAATATGCCCATCTGTTGTTGCTTGTTGGACTTGAGTTTGCCATGTTATGCTTTCAGCATGTTTTTTGAGCATGCAGTACCTTTGAGGTTATTATGGAGAATATTCTGGACAGTATTCGTCATTGTTTTGGATTGTCATTTTGGAATGACTATATTATTGTTAGTTAACGATGGATAATCATGCAATTAATTGCAATTAAATATTTTCATCGATTGACAGCCCTAATATATAAAAGGCACGCGCACACACACAAACACACACATATATACATATATAAATACAGACATACATACAAGTATATAAATATATACATATACACACACATATTTATAAACAAACATAAATATACATCTTTAAAAAAATATGTTAAATGTTAAATATATGAGATTTTAAACATTTTTGTAAAACAGAAAACAACTAAATGTAATTTTGAAAAACTGAACTTATGAAGCACACTGCACAATCTGCCTAATTTGTTTCAGGCCTTCCCTGATGCAAACCAACTGACACCTACTCACAAACACACAGGGCTGTGACCATTCTTGATCCCAAGACATTTGTCTTCGACTACTATATATTAAGTAATTTGCCAGACATCTCACTTAGTGTATGCATCATTCACATATACCACTATTGTCAAGGTGAGGACATATTCTGTGTTATTCTTTGTGTATTACAAGACAAAATACAGAATTGTAGACATTTCTATTTTACTCTCATTGTGTTTGTGGCTCATCTTGTACAGTAGATACACTTTACACTGGTTCTCTGAATATTGAAGGATATACAAAATAACTGTTATAAAGTCTCTTATTAATGTGGTTTCAACCTTTCACTGCCTCATTTCATGGTGCTGGTCTTGTGCATGCTGGCTCACTGGGCTGACTTACTGAATGATTTAATGCAACAGAAGCAGCATTATTGTTATTTGTTCCACAGGTGCTTTACTGCTGGCGAGTCATAATTCTTAACTTGGTAAGTGTCTATTTTTAATGTCTGAGTGACAAGATATTGTTTTTCTTTACCTAGAAGGAAAAGAAAAGGTGTTAGTAATAACTTTAATGATGGCTTTGTTTTATTCATGTGTCCCTTTAGTTATGGCAATAAGCCAGCATGTACAATACCAGGATCCTGACGGTGAAGCAGCTAAATGACAGTCAGCCATCATTTATTTTGTTATTTACAGCTGATTTTCATACTGTGACATGTCAACGTGTCTTCTGAGAAGAAATTTTGAGTGCATTGATGAAAAGAATCTGATTACTATTTGTCATCACATCATTTAAAGTGTCATTGATTTGTGGCAGATTCTTGTGTAAATATCAAGTGAAAATACAACATTACCCAACAGTAACTAAAACTCTGTGTGTTGTGGATAAATACTCAGTGCAAGTGATGGTATGGATGAATTTAAGATTTTACAGATATAATTTGTTCAGGAAGTCACCGTTTACAGACGATTTTAGTCCAAATGGAAATGGACTTGCATTTCTATATCTCTTTTCCAATCAACTGATTGGTCAGAGTGCTTTACAACACTTGTCACATTCTTTGTATTTATGAGAGATGCTCCACTTCTTTTTTGTTCTTATTCTGGCAAAGTACCTGACCTGCTGATCAATTCTGTTCTATTAACATATTCTAATTACTTAACCAACAGCTGTCTCTGGTCTGAAGGTTTGAAGGACCCTGTCAGTTGACTCATGAGCCTTTCAAATACGGACAGGAATGTCACAGCAGTTGTCTATCGGGACAGCTTAAACATAGCTATAATCAAGAATGTGATTACTGTGGTTCTCTGCATCTCCATCAACTATGTCAATGGTGTCCTGGTACACACATTCAGGAAACATCAGGTCTGGATTGATTTCTGGAAATACATTGTGCATACATATATCACTATGCTAAGTGTACATTTACTTCATCGCCTTAGGGATAAGCAACATGTCATATACTGTATTCTCATATACTCAGTGGCACTGTTTCTCTTGTTTTCCTCTTATATCCTAATCAATTCTGTTTTGCCTGCAGGTTTTCAATATGAACCCTCGATACATCCTGTACATCCATCTGGTAATCAATGACATTATCCTGCTGACCTTATTCACCCTTATTCAAGTCCTGAGTTACATCGTGTTCACTCTTAATGTCTCCTCCTGTATATTTTTGCTGATGATTAGTATACCTGCAAATCTAAATAATCCTGTAACACTAGCTGTTATGGCAGTAGAGTGTTACATCGCCATATGCTTCCCTCTACGCCACACCCAGATCTGTACAGTCAAAAAAGCGTATGCTGTGATCGCCCTGACGTGGGTTATAGGTACAATGTCAGTCCTAACAGATTTATTTGTCACACTGGCAACAGAGTCCCTGGAATTCCTACACTCAAGAGTGTTTTGTCTTCCAAGAAATGTTTTCAGAAACCCCAGTCTCGCAGAGAAGAGCACTATTTCCAACATAGTGTTAATGGTCATTGTTTGGATAACTCTTTTCTATACATACTTCAGGATCCTTTTTGCTGCAAAGGCAGCTGCTGCAGATGCAAAGAAAGCAAGGAACACTGTCCTCCTCCATGGCTTACAGCTGATATTATGCATGCTCACCTACGTTTATGGTCTTACGATAGAAGGTCTGACATACTTGTTCCCAAGAGGGATACTGGACATTCGCTTTACTGTCTCAGTACTTATTCATGTCCTGCCTCGACTCATCAGTCCAGTAATTTATGGGCTACGAGACAAGACATTCAGAAAGTACTTGCAACGATACAGACTTATATGCTTGTAGATTGTGAATATTACGTTTCAAACTGACTTCTCTAACATGAACAATTAGTTATTTAGTGTTGCACCTTTCTAAAAAGTTGAGAGATTTTTTACTTGAAGCACTCGGAGTGACCGCACAAAAAAGGCGGAGTGCATGGAAAAAAGGGCACTGCGCCTTTTCTCTGGGCAAACACTTGAACAACAGAAGCTGGCGCTCAGAAAAAAACATTATGTGGATACAGGCCCGAAGAGAGCTTTTTCAACAAAAAACTGAGTTTATTTAATTTCCGTGAAAGGTTTGCAAAGATCAAATAAAGTGATGCTTTAAAACACATTGCATTCATATTTTGTATTATTTTAACAGAATTATTTATAAGAAGAAAAAACAAGGGTGAGACCAGAGTGATGTGTTCAGTTCACTGGCATTAGCAATGCGTTTAAAAATGTCATTTTACGGATTCCTTTAATATCACAACAGTAACAAGTAATGGCATTACTATCAAAATATGTAAAACCATACATTCAAATTGGATTAAACAAGATTGGACTGCAAGTAAATCCCAGAAACACACAGGCAACGGCTTTAGCTATTCATTTGCAGTTTGATAAACCACTGTAGAGCCACAAGGCAAATTCAAAAAGTCAAACAGCTAGGAAATCTACCAACCATGTTTACTCATGTGCAAATGATCCCTGCTTGAATTCTCTGCTATTGCTTTTGTGGTAACTAAATTATTGTGTAACGTGAACCCTTTCATCCTTTTATTTGCATTGTGTTGAAGAACTGAGGCAGCTGTTAGTCCAGCTCCTGGAGCACCTGATCCCCATTCATACCTCCAGGTAAACGGCAGCTTGTCTGGGACTTGGAGCGTGTGCTGCATTTCTTTCTGCTCATTCATGCTTAATTAGACAGACAGACAAATGCCCCAAAACGATCTACGTTTCTGTCCAACTGACTAAGGCTTCTCAGAGCCAAAGTAACTATAACTCTTGTCCATCGGCTGCAAAGGAGAAGGATGATTTCATAGAGGCACAAACAAAATGGCGGTCTTTAACACAGGAGAACAAGTTTCCTGTTTCCTACAGTCAGTCAACATCAGTTTTAAGGTGGACGCTATTTTTGGATTTTTTTTTGTGCTTTTTCATTGCCGTCAGACAGATGCAGAAAGTCCAGCCCAAACAGCTGATCTGCTGCTGAGGAATCTAAAGAATATGGACGTTGTACGATTGGAGGAACGTAGTCCCAAATAGTGGTCAGCAAGGGTTTAAAAATTAAGCCTGTGCCCATGAACTGCTCATGAGATAGAGGCCCGACCCGCTACATATATACACACACACACACATTATATATTATTAAGATTTTAGGAAAAATGAAGAACATTGAACTTATGAAGCACACTGCACAATCTGCCTAATTTTCTTCAGGCCTTCCCTGATGCAAACCAACTGACACCTACTCACAAACACACAGGGCTGTGACTGTTCTTGATCCCAAGACATTTGTCTTCGACTACTATATATTAAGTAATTTGCCAGACATCTCACTTAGTGTATGTATCATTCACATACTGTATATCACTATTGTCAAGGTGAGAACATATTCTGTGTTATTCTTTGTGTATTACAAGACAAAATACAGAATTGTAGACATTTCTATTTTACTCTCATTGTGTTTGTGGCTCATCTTGTACAGTAGATGTTTACACTGATTCTCTGAATATTGAAGGATATACAAAATAACTGTTAGAAAAGTTTCTTCTTAATTTGGTTTGAACCTTTCACTGTCTCATTTCATGGTGCTGGTCTTGTGCATGCTGGCTCACTGGGATGACAAACTGGATGACTTAAATAATATAATGTCTTACTCACAAAAGGTTGTTTTTTACTAAGAAGAAAAACAAAAAAGGTGTTAGTAATAACTTTAATCATGGCTTTGTTTTATTCATGTGTCCCATTAAGTTATGGCAATGAGCCAGCATGTACAATACCAGGATCCTGACACTGAAGCAGCTTAATTGCAGTCAGCTATAATATATTCTGTGAAGAGATTTTGAGTGCACTGATGAAAAGGAATCTGATTAGAAATTATTTGTCATCACATCTTTGAAAGTGTAATTGATTTGTGGCAGATTCTTGTGTAAGTATTAATGAAAATACAACGCACTTTACAACACTTGTCACATTCTTTGTATTTATGAGACATGCTTCTTTTTTTTGTGCTATTTTTGCTTTGTTTTCTGGCAAAGTACCTGGCCTGCTGATCAATTCTGTTCTATTAACACATTCTAATGACTTAACCAACAGCTGTCTCTGGTCTGAAGGTTTGAAGGACCCTGTCAGTTGACTCATGAGCCTTTCAAATACGGACAGGAATGTCACAGCAGTTGTCTATCGGGACAGCTTAAACATAGCTATAATCAAGAATGTGATTACTGTGGTTCTCTGCATCTCCATCAACTACGTCAATGGTGTCCTGGTACACACATTCAGGAAACATCAGGTCTGGATTGATTTCTGGAAATACATTGTGCATACATATATCACTATGCTAAGTGTACATTTACTTCATCGCCTTAGGGATAAGCAACATGTCATATACTGTATTCTCATATACTCAGTGGCACTGTTTCTCTTGTTTTCCTCTTATATCCTAAACAATTCTGTTTTGCCTGCAGGTTTTCAATATGAACCCTCGATACATCCTGTACATCCATCTGGTAATCAATGATATTATCCTGCTGACCTTATTCACCCTTATTCAAGTCCTGAGTTACATCGTGTTCACTCTTAATGTCTCCTTCTGTATATTTTTGCTGATGATTAGTATACCTGCAAGTCTAAACAATCCTGTAACACTAGCTGTTATGGCAGTAGAGTGTTACATCGCCATATGCTTCCCTCTACGCCACACCCAGATCTGTACAGTCAAAAAAGCGTATGTTGTGATCGGCCTGACGTGGGTTATAGGTACAATGTCAATCTTAACAGATTTATTTTTCACACTGGCAACAGAATCCCTCAAATTCCTACACTCAAGAGTTTTTTGTCTTTCGAAAAATGTTTTCAGAAACCCCAGTCTCGCAGAGAAGAGCACTATTTCCAACATAGTGTTAATGGTCATTGTTTGGATAACTCTTTTCTATACATACTTCAGGATCCTTTTTGCTGCAAAGGCAGCTGCTGCAGATGCAAAGAAAGCAAGGAACACTGTCCTCCTCCATGGCTTCCAGCTGATATTGTGTATGCTCACCTACGTTCATGATCTTACGATAGAAGGTCTGACATACTTATTCCCAAGAGGGATACTGGCCATTCGCTTTACTGTCTCAGTACTTATTCATGTCCTGCCTCGACTCATCAGTCCAGTAATTTATGGGCTACGAGACAAGACATTCAGAAAGTTCCTGCAACAATACAGACTTATATGCTTATAGACCATATCAAGTTTAAACTTACTTCTCTAACATGAACAATGAGTTATTTAGAGTTGTTCACATCCCAATAATGTTTCAAACACAAAAAGAAATTGTCTACTGTAAATGCCCTAATTAATCATTAGCAGTGAAAACAATTGAGGAAAAGAGAACAGATTCTTTACTATGTGTTATTTTCATAAATGTGAGAACCCACTAACTAATATAAAAGACAATAAAAAGCTTCAAGGGCCCATGTCCACATAGCATTCTTTTCAGATCATTGGTGGCAGCTGTAGCTCAGGAGGTAGAGCGGGTCGTCTAGTAATCGGAAGGTCACTGGTTCGAATCCCGGCTCCCCCTAGTTACATGTCGAGGTATCCCTGAGCAAGATACTGAACCCCAAATTGCTCCTGATGAGCAGCTGGCGCCTTGCATGGCAGCCTCCGGCATCAGTGTATGAATGTGTGTGTGAATGGGTGAATGTGGCATGTGTTGTAAAGCGCTTTGAGCTGTCCGAGAGGACTGGAAAAGCGCTATATAAATGCAGACCATTTACCATTGTCATGTGGTTGCATGACATGATCGACAGGAGAGAAAAATATGGTGAATATTATCGCCAGGAAAAAGAAAAGAGCAACCTTTCTAAAAGGTTGAGAGATTTGCGACGCTGGGCACTGTGCCTTTTCTCTGGGCGAAAAATTTAACATGCTGGCACTCGGAAAGAACATTATGTGGACATGGGCCCTAAGAGAGCTTTTTCAACAAAAAATGTAGTTTATTTAATTATGTAAACACTGGCACAGATCAAATAAAATGATGCTTTAAAGACACATTGCATTCATATTTTGTAAAAAAATAAGTAACTATAACTCTTCTCCATCAGGTGCAAATAGAGACACAAACAAAATGTCGGTCTTTAACATAGGAGAACACAGTTTCCTGTTTCCTACAGTCAGTCCACATCAGTGTCTGTTTTAAGGTGTATGCTATTTTTTTGGGTGCTTTTTCATTGCCGTTAGACAGATGCTGAAAGTCAAGTCTTAGATTGTGTTGTTCTTAACACAAAGTCCACAGACCAAGTTATATCTATAGTTTAAAATTCTAAAATTTTCTGTCAATTTTTCTCTGTGGTATGAAAGATGGTGTCAAATATTATTTGTCCAGGTATTATATCGAAGTTAGAAATTCCACTAATGTGACAAACATTAAAATAAAGTTAATAACTGTATATCCAAAAATCTGAAACTATTCCTTAAAAAACATACTCAACAGCATGCACACACACACCATATATGCCAACATAATCCCAAATGTCTTCAGTCATCATATAAAACTCCACTACAACCACAACCGACTGGTCTTATGTGACGTGCTGCTGGGTAAGTACAGTCATGCTTACTGCTTTTATTGCATTGAACTGATACTGTATGAACTGCAGATTACTGTTAGTGTTTATCATTGTCTATATTACTGTACATAATTTCTTTTATCTATCATCGTTTTGTTTCTGTGATTTACATATTGCTGAATTTTTGTTTCTGTCACTCTGGGTACAAATAGAGTGAGTGTAGTGAGTATTTTCTGTAGTATTCTGGGACAAAAGTAGATCTTGGGATTATGCTCAATTATCACCTCAGACAAAGCCAACACTGGGTCGAGCTGTACCATATGCTCTGAAATATCTTATGAAGATTCAGAATTAGTTGCAGAGCTTGGGACGCAGCTAAAACATACTCAAACACAAAGACAAATGTGAATTATGTTTTAAAGAAATATTACATTTAGACAGAACAATTAATTCCATGGCACATTCGTGAGATAGTTTTCATTTTTTAAAATCTTTTACATTCATATATTCTATTTAAACACTTACTGTAACACTTTGGATGACAGTATAATCTAGAAAATGATCTGTGCTTATTTCAGACAGCCATTTTAGACATGAATTTTTCATTTGTCAATGGAACCTCAACTGTAACTGGCAATCAGCGAGACACGTTCATCACAGCTGTGACCAAGAATGTGATCGTCACAGCCCTCTGCATCTCCATCAACTACATCAATGGTACTCTGGTCCGCACATTCAGAGAGCACCAGGTGTGATTTTTTTTTAACAGTATATGTGTGCAAGCACAAAAAGGGAATTAGGATCAGCAGAAGAGGGGAGTTGAAATATGCCTAAATCTCTTTTCCTTTGTCCTCAAATCTTCCTCTTTAGCTCTCAGCTCTAAACACACTTTAAACTTCTTCTTTTTCTATTCGTGTACATTGTTGTCACAGCTTAAACAAATCCATAAAAAGAGATTATATAAAATAGACAGGAGTAAATTATAAATGTAAATGTTTATGATAAGAGCAGGATGTAATAGAAACATCATTTTTTCAACCTGAAGCAAATGATTGGCAAAAAACAGAAAAATAACTGAGGCTAAACCACATGTATTGGTATCATTAGATAATTAAGGTGGAAAAATTATTAATATCTTTTAAGTTAAAGTCGTATAACAAGTGAAAACACAACATCAAGTACTAAAAGAAAACAAATTTGTTATGCAGAAAGGCTCATTTCAGATTTACATATATTATATTACTGGTTAATAATTAATGATGCATTAATGTGTAAGCTGATGCTGCAGCTGGTAAAGGTGGGGTTAGTTTTACCTTTTATTTACTGTTGGGTATCTTAATCCAAACTAATAAATCATTATTTTTTAGATGATTACATTTTGTATTCATGACCTGAATCTGGTAACTAGTGTTGTCAAATAAATGTAGTGCAGTAAGAAGGATAACACAGGCCTCCAAAATGTAGTGAGGCAAAAGTATAAAGTCGCAGAAAATATAAATACTAGTGTTAAAAAACAAGTACCTAAAATGTATATATAAATAAATAAATAAATAAAGTGTGTATTAAATGTATTAAGTTACGTATATACCACTGTACCAATATAATATGAATCTGATTTGGGTCCCTGCTTTTAATGATTTTATGCTTTTTCATGCATATTTCAGTCAAATTCGCAACATGTCTTTAAATCTGTGAGTTTCTTACTTATCATATGAGCTAGACGTGAGCAGATTTAACAGGTACTATTATTTCAAGAAAACATCTGAAAGGGTAGTTTTCATTTAAGTTCTTTATTTGGGGTAAATTATTTGATTTGGAAGTAATTAAATATTTTATAATATCTCAGGTCTGTTGACTTGTTTTGAGTCAGTTACAGCTGAATGCATAGTCCAGTGTTTCCTTTATTGCTCTTTTGCTGTAACAAAGTGTAAAAATGAAAGCAGCAAAACACAATCATCTACATCTACAATTTTAATACTACTCTACTAACACTAATTTTATCTTCTTCAGATCTTTTATTCAAACCCTCGTTACATTCTGTTTGTCCACCTGGTGATAAATGACATGATGCAGCTGCTCCTGACAACTCTCCTCCACATCATCAGCTACGCCCTGTACAAAATCAATGTATCCCTCTGCCTCATCCTGCTGATCATTACCATTACCAGCACTCTCAATACCCCATTCAACCTGGCTGGCATGGCAGTTGAGTGTTACATCGCCATCTGCATCCCCCTCCGTCATGGACAGATCTGTACGGTCAAGAAAACCTACATCCTGATTGGTTTGATCTGGGCTGCGAGTGTGCTCTCTATCCTCCCAGATCTCTTCATCCTTCTGGCGACAGAGCCGCTGCAGTTTTTTCACTCTAGATTGTTTTGTGCCAGAGATTACGTGTTTAGAAGCACTTACAGTCTGAGGAAAAGGGATGCCTCACACTATGTTTGTTTTTCCCTGGTCTGGCTGACACTCTTCTACACTTACTTCAGGATTCTGTTTGCTGCCAAGGGAGCGGCTGTCAACACTACAAAAGCCAGAAACACTATTCTCCTCCACGGTTTCCAGATCATGTTATGTATGCTCACTTACGTGAAACCCATGTTTGAACAAGGTCTGCTCTACATATTGCCAAATCAGAAACTGGCTGTACGCTTCGCATGCTATGTCATTGTCCAGATCCTGCCACGGCTTGTTAGTCCAATTGTGTACGGACTGCGAGACAACACCTTCAGGAGACATGTAGGAAGGTACCTGCTTTGTAAGTGGAGCATAAGCAACCACCCAGAAAGTGTCACCATGTCACACATGAGGCCTACTATGAAACTGCACTGAGTTCCTCAGTTTCCAATCACATTCTGGCAAACACTACATGTGTATTATGTATCTACCTGTTCTTTGTTGTCTTTTATTTTGAGGTAGCAATAATATTTAAAGTACAAATAAATTCCAATAAATATCAGCTAGCTAGATCAAATATTTTCTCATTCTTAAGGTTTCTTCTAAAAAATGGTTTAGTCAAAAAAAGCCAAGATGTGCGGTACATTTTGTATAAAATATTTTATGTTTTAAAACCATCAGGACAAAAACTACTGCTACAAAAAATTAATAAACACAGACACACACACATATATATATACACACATATATATATACACACATATATATATATATATATATATATATATGCACATATTTATATATGCACATATTTATATATGCACATATTTATCAATACATACAATACATTCATACATATTGATTCTGAATATTAGAAAGGCTTTCAATCCTTATTTTCTGCAGTATTGATCACCTGTACAATCTGTGATTTTTTTTACATTATTTTTTAAGGCCTGATGTAAACAAAAAAAAAGTGAGTATTTCTAAATAAAGTTTTGATGTAATTAATGTTTACTCATTCTGCTGTTCTCTGCTTCAGGCCAAGAAAAGTCGGACCTTGTTGTCATGTTATAGCCTTGTTAGCCCTACCGATACATAATTTGCTTAATATCATCGGCCAATATAAGCCTATCACAGAGATCAGCATATATGTTGTCCGATATGAGCTAATACTAAACTTTTTTGGGAGAATGTATTGTTGAAAAAGATGTTTGGGGTTATTAATAATTATTAAATTCCCAGTGAAGTAAACTATTGTCTAAAAATGACATTGGTGCACTGAAACAAAGTTTATTGTTTAACTGTAAATTATCCTGCTTCCATTACATATTTCTGTGTTTGATAACCACATTTAAGGAATCCATGCAAACAATGTCTGTATATGGGATGATAACGATATCAGAATGTTTTACTCCTACTTTTAAAACCCGACCGATGACAGAAAAGTCAAGGGGTTTACAGATCCAGTCTGAAGCCTCCTGAACTGCTGACAGACTCATCAGGCCACCCTGATAATATCAAACATGTTAGATATTTATGATTAAAAATCTGAATGATACCATCTGTACTTTTCCAGCCGCACCACAACAATGAATAAGAGAGGCCTCTCGTAGCAGCTGATAGTGCTGCCAAGCAATTGTAAAAATTGTAGTTTTGTTCTCACTGCAGTGTGTTACTACAAGTTGTTGCCCCACACTAATCTCCATTTTGTTTACGTCTGCTTCCCCATGAGGTCAAATGAGGGCCTCTTGGCATTCTCTTGATGAGCTTCAAGAGGTAGTCACCTGAAATGGTCTTCCAACAGTCTTGAAGGAGTTCCCAGAGATGCTTAGCACTTGTTGGCCCTTTTGCCTTCACTCTGCGGTCCAGCTCACCCCAAACCATCTCGATTGGGTTCAGGTCCGGTGATTGTGGAGGCCAGGTCATCTGGCGCAGCACCCCATCACTCTCCTTCTTGGTCAAATAGCCCTTACACAGCCTGGAGGTGTGTTTGGGGTCATTGTCCTGTTGAAAAATAAATGATGGTCCAACTAAACGCAAACCGGATGGAATAGCATGCCGCTGCAAGATGCTGTGGTAGCCATGCTGGTTCAGTATGCCTTCAATTTTGAATAAATCCCCAACAGTGTCACCAGCAAAGCACCCCCACACCATCACACCTCCTCCTCCATGCTTCACGGTGGGAACCAGGCATGTAGAGTCCATCCGTTCACCTTTTCTGCGTCGCACAAAGACACGGTGGTTGGAAACAAAGATCTCAAATTTGGACTCATCAGACCAAAGCACAGATTTTCACTGGTCTAATGTCCATTCCTTGTGTTCTTTAGCCCAAACAAGTCTCTTCTGCTTGTTGCCTGTCCTTAGCAGTGGTTTCCTAGCAGCTATTCTACCATGAAGGCCTGATTCACACAGTCTCCTCTTAACAGTTGTTCTAGAGATGTGTCTGCTGCTAGAACTCTGTGTGGCATTGACCTGGTCTCTAATCTGAGCTGCTGTTAACCTGCGATTTCTGAGGCTGGTGACTCGGATGAACTTATCCTCCGCAGCAGAGGTGACTCTTGGTCTTCCTTTCCTGGGGCGGTCCTCATGTGAGCCAGTTTCTTTGTAGCGGTTGATGGTTTTTGCGACTGCACTTGGGGACACTTTCAAAGTTTTCCCAATTTTTCGGACTGACTGACCTTCATTTCTTAAAGTAATGATGGCCACTCGTTTTTCTTTACTTAGCTGCTTTTTTCTTGCCATAATACAAATTCTAACAGTCTATTCAGTAGGACTATCAGCTGTGTATCCACCTGACTTCTGCACAACACAACTGATGGTCCCAACCCCATTTATAAGGCAAGAAATCCCACTAATTAAACCTGACAGGGCACACCTGTGAAGTGAAAACCATTTCAGGTGACTACCTCTTGAAGCTCATCAAGAGAATGCAGAGTGTGTGCAAAGCAGTAATCAGAGCAAAAGGTGGCTACTTTGAAGAAACTAGAATATAAGGCGTATTTTCAGTTGTTTCACACTTTTTTGTTAAGTACATTTTTCCACATGTGTTAATTCATAGTTTTGATGCCTTCAGTGTGAATCTACAATGTCAATAGTCATGAAAAGAAAGGAAACTCATTGAATGAGAAGGTGTGTCCAAACTTTTGGTCTGTACTGTACTGTATATATATATATATATATATATATATATATATATATATACACACACACACACATACACACACACACACACACACACACACATATGTGTATTTCATCTGCTTTGGAAGCAAAATTATAACGGCTGACTTCACACAATTAACTCAATCTGGTGCTCTAGCTTCAAGACTGAACCACAACAGCAAGCTCAAGGGGTCAAAACACAAACTCAAAATTCCCAGTCGGTTTAAAATACAACCAACACGATGAAGAAGTTGTGTGCCAGAAGAGGGAAGCACATATACATCTTTAATTTTTCTATTATATTTATTCTTATAGCACTAGGTTGATGAGCAGGAACAAATAAATGTAGCAATTTACTTCAAAAAGGTATTTTATATACCAGATTTATATGCAGTATAGGAAGATGCTACTGAAATAAAACTTTAAGAGTCTGACTGTGCATTGTTCCTGGAAATATGACTCATGATACCTTGTCTTTAGAAGTGAATGATTCATTCAACAATGTACTTAAAAGAAAAGTGAGAAAGGGAACTTGGGATTGAGCTGACAGAGGAAGAATAGTACAATGTGTGCAAGGTACAGCATTCAACCACTGGATCAAGGGTATGGAGGGAGTTTGGATGGAAGAATATTATTAGATATTTCATAACCCCAAAGATGAAAGGAAGGTTCACCCAGGAACAGAATATGTGGACCGATGGGGGCAAACCACACGCACATATTTTGGAAACGTCAAAAGATAAAAGAATACTGGGAAGAAATATGGGGAGTATTAAAGGAGATACTAGGATATGAGATGCCTAAAACTGGCTCTGTGTTATATCTGGGGAATCTGGCACAAGCAAACACACAGGGTGGGGACAGATACCTGATCAAGACAATGCTGGTGGCCAGCAAAAAAACTATAACCAGAGCATGGTAAAAAAAAAACAGATGCACCTATGAAGGAACAATGGCTGGGGGTAGTAGAAGAAATATTTGACATGGAAAGATTCACACACATATTGAGGCTCCAGGAGGGGAAATTTGAGACAAGGTGGGAAAAGTGGGTTGAATATAAAAGAAAACTGAATGACACCACAAATTAAGAGGGTTGTATTCAGATCATAATGTTCATTACAAATAAGGGAGAAAGCTCACATGTCACTCTGTTATATTACTGTTCTTTAATTTTGCTTACTGGCATAAATATACATACACGTAAGAGATTATTACTACTACTGGACTACATACTGGCTCTATTCGAAGCTTTTTTTTTACGGAACTTAATTGTAATTCTGTTTATATGTGGTTTTGTACGTTTACAAAATGCTCAATAAAATTTAAGTGAAAAAAAAGGAGACAAAAAAAGAAGTGAATGATTTAACTGGTTAGAACTGAAATTACTGTTTTTATTATTACAGAGAGATTTAAGTACCGAAAAAATTTACTGTTGGGTACCGGTATCGAATTCCAGGTACCGGTATCGGAACTGGTATGGGTTCAAATGTGAACAGCACCCGACCCCAGTCCATTATTAGATTCCTTGTGATTCAGACTTTATCCCATAAAACATTGAGTTTTTTCAAAATTCTTTTAAGTGAACCCACTGAATCCAAGTAACAGGCATCAGGGCTCTGGTGTTTCACATGATATACGATGATGATTTTAAAAAACAAAATCATATATCAATCATCAAAAGGGCATACATGCTCGTCTCACTGGTGCTTCTGGTTATAAAACTCAAAAACAATGCTTTGACCTCACTGTCAACCAAAAGATGTGCGTCATCATCATTATCTTTGTTTTTCTCTTCTCTGATAAACACTGGGGATGAAGATGACTAGAAAATCAATTAGGACCTGTTTGAAAGTGTTTATAAAGGCTCATCTTTCAAGCTGTCAGCCTTCTGCGTGTCTGACCTGGACTCAGGTAGGTGGAAATGGACGGAGATCGTGGTGAGGTAGCTCCTGACTTAAGTCTTTAACGTTCAACTCTTTGTCAAGCAATATTACAATACGAGTTTGTTTGCCTATTTTTAGTTATTTCATCTAAATATTTCCATTTTTAAATCAAAGCTTAAATGATTACAATTTAAATCTAATCTAACATGTATTTACATTTTTATGTTAGAGTACAATACTTTTTGTATTAGTAGATGCTCATATTTGGAGGATTGTACATTTACTATTTAGCCTGATAGTGATCTGAGTGAATCTTGCATGTTGACAGCCTGTGTTTATCCCGAGGTACACCAGGGCTGCTATATTTGTGTTTACAATAACATTACAACATAATGATCATTTGCGATTCATTGACTTGTGTTCTGTCATGAGTTTGACTGCTGGAGATAAATAGTGCTATCATGTACAAATGTAGAGCCTTTATACACCAGTCTCTGTTAAAACAAATAATCTACACTTATATGTTTTAGGATGATATATGGGTTGATAAGGTAGAGGGGGAGAAAACAAATCAGGCCGAAGGTGAAAGGGGAATAATGGCAGATTGCTTTGTGTGATTTGAAATGTATCCACACATTGTGAACTTCCGTGTCAGATTCACAAACTGTCACCAGCTTCAGGTCTTATGCTTGTAATGAAATGAAATCAACAGCATTTCAGGGTGAAACCAAATCCATTTTTTTAATTGTTGGATTTTCTAAACAACAAAAAGGGCCAAAATAAAAAAGGAGTAATTTTTAAATGCCTCGTCAAAATACTGTGCATGCATCATAAAAATGCTACATTCAATTTAACAATATTCTGACAAAGTGAAGTAGACTTTCTTGAATAAATAAATAAATAAATAAATTATTAGGTTGCAGTTTTGGTGCGTTACTTTGTAGGTTTGTCAGTTGGTATTTTCTGTGTTATGTTCTCTCTCAGGTCTCAGTGAAGGATGAGCTCATCAGTGGGTCCCGGAGTCAACATGACATCTCCTTTTCAGGTCTGGTGAAGAAATTGTCTTTTTACTGTCGCATTTTGAAAATAATTATCGTTATCCTGCAAGTTTCAAACGCACAATCTGGCAGTGAATGTTTTTATTACAATTATCAAAAGTCTGCTGCAGTAAGTTTTCTGTTTAGCAATACGCATATTTCACCATATGCACATATGTGACCTTAAATACTTAAAGACTAAAGGGACATTTTTTTGTTTTTTTCTTATTTGTGACCACATTTAAAATGATATATTTTTTATACATTATGATAATAATCATCAAACCCTGCTGTTTACAATCTTTAATGGCAATTTAATGGCAATCTTTCATTTTTAACATTAAATGCGTTCAGCTCACAATCACAGAAACGTTTGTCCATGAACACGAGCTGTATGAGTTGATGTGTAATTTTCATCAACATTTGACAAAATACTTTTCAAGGTCCCAAGAATCACATTGTGGCCTTGTGGTGAGAGTACAGTGAATGTTAACATTCCTCTTAATGGACATAACATATACCAAATATTATACCCAATAGATTTTTCTACATTTCAAACAAGGTCACAGCCGATAGAAACAGTGATGGAAGATGAATTATTCATTGTATTTGAAAGTAATTTCTATTTCTCTCTCTCTGGCTCCCTCTGTTGTTGGATCAGCTCCTGCTCGTCAGAGATACCTACACCACTGCATTTATAAAGAACCTGATTGTTGTTCTGGTCTGGCTCATCCTCAGTTACATCAATGGCACCTTGGTTGCAACTTTTTTTAGACACCAGGTACACAAACACAAACTCAGAGCCACTAATAGAATCAACAAGTGTTTTACGTACTGTAAGTGATAATTTCAGTCATTTATAAATCCTTGTTCTAGCTTCTCAAAAATGAGGATTTGCTGCTTTTCTGTTTTGTATCTTTGTAAAAATTTTGACCTTTTCAGTTTATAAATCCTTGGCCTGTTGTTGGTTGAACAAAGGAATTTGAAGATGTCATTACGGATTCTGAGAAAACGTGACAGGCATCTGAAACTATTTTGGACACTTTTCCAGACTAAAAAAAAAAATCTCCTAATCAAAAACATTAGAGCCACTATCTGAAGTAGATTAGTTGCAGACCTATAACACATAGGCAGCCTGCTGGCTCAGTAGATACACTTGAAGTCACTCAGCTTATTCAAAAGTTGTAACAATTAATAGATTAGTTGTCATGAAATTACAACTAATTTTCATAGTCAATTAATCAGTTTTCACCATTTTCTGGTATTTTATAGATCAAACAACTAATCGAGGAAACTGAGGAAATAATTAACGGATTAATCAAAAATTAAAATAATTCTTAGTTGCAGCCCTCTCAGTCACACTGTGCTTAAACAGGAGTTATTTAAACATAGTGATAAAAGATAAAAGCAGTACAGTTTAAAAGGGCAGCAGATATATAAAGATTTAATATGGAATATTGCAAACTTATGTTTACCGCTTCATGAGGTTGTTACTTGCTGCTAAGATTGTCAAAAATGTTTAGATACTTTGATACTTTTACGTTATCAAATTTAAAATGATACTCACCATTTATTATACATTATAGAGTATTGAAAGTACAGGTTCCATTTTTTTAAAAAAGCACAAGATGTTAACATTATTACAAATGTGTTGTCATGTGTTCAGTTCTGTACCAACACTGTGTACAAACACTGTGTAGAAACAAAAGAGTAATCAAGTATTGGTTACTTTATAGTAGTATTTTTTATAGTAGTATTGTTTCAGAGTTTAAAATTCTGGTATCTTAACAACCTTATTTGCTGCCACACTGCAGTACATAAGATCATCTTGTGCTCTTTTGCTTTCACTATAAAAAGAGTTGCAGAAATATATTTGATATTGTGTGCACGTAAACACAACCAGCGACCTCTGACTTTGTCCTCTCACTTCCTATCTCCACATGACCCCACCACTGTTTCACTCCACTTTACAGCTGAAGAGAATTTAATTAACCAACTTACAGAAAATTAATCGGCCTTTGATGATCAATTGTGGTATTTTTAAGCTAAAGGCTTTTTTATAACTGAATATCTCCGGGCTTTGGACTGTTACTCAGACAAAGTACTTATTTCGAAGACATCACCTGGCTGTTTGTTTCATGAAACATTTGTTGATTACACTTGCTTCATTTTGTCTTTTTATTTCTTATCAACATGACAAGTTGATCAAGTTTTCATTACAACCTATTCTGCCTACATCAGTGTACCATTTAAATAATAATTAAAAAAAAAAACTAGCTTTTAACTAGTTTTATTTTGTTAATGCTCCTATTCATTTTTGTATTCTTAGGATTTTTATTCATTGTCTTTTATCTGTGTTTTCGTTCCCTACTGACTGCATTTAATTTTTAATTGCACAATTAGGCAAATGAAGGTTTATGACCTGTCCCTTTTCCTTTCCCTTCTCCCTTCTCCTCCACCAATCACCTGACCCAGCTCTCTTTTTCCTCTTCTCTTTATTGTAACAAAATGTAACACTACATTTTTCACTCATTTTCCTCCGCCAGGCTTTTTATGAAGACCCTCGTTACATCCTCTTCATCCACATGGTGATCAATGATGCCATCCAGCTGACCGTCACAATCACACTGTTTGTCCTCAGCTACATCTTCTACAAGATTAACGTCTCTTTCTGCTGCTTCTTCATCCTGGTGGCCGTCTTCACCACCAGAAACACCCCAGTCAACTTAGCTAGCATGGCCATAGAGCGCTACATTGCCATTTGTGAGCCTTTACGCCACTCCCAAATCTGCACGGTGAGAAGGACTTACATTGTCATCGGGTTGATTTGGTTCATATGTGTGGCTCCAGATATCACAGATCTATTTGTGACGCTGGCAACAGAGTCCCTGAGCTTCTTTCACGAGCGGGTGTTCTGCTTGCGCCAGAATGTGTTCAAAGACCCGATCCTGGCGTACAAAAGACAAGTCTTTGATATCATCTACTTCTCCTGTGTGTTTCTGACTCTGGTTTTCACCTACTTGAGGATCCTGTTTGCAGCCAGGGCGCTCTCCACAGAGAAGATGTCAGCCCAGAGAGCCAGGAACACCATCCTGCTGCACGGGGCCCAGCTGGCTATGTGCATGCTCTCCTACATCTCCCCTAGTGTCGAGATTGTCCTGCGTCTAATCTTCCCCGGCCGAACCCTAGAAATCAGATATGCAAACTACCTGATCGTCTACATCCTGCCCCGCTTCCTGAGCCCAATAATCTACGGCATCAGAGACAAAAAGTTCAGGAGGTATCTCAAGATGTATCTTCTGAGCAGCAGGTGCAGGGTCAAACTGCAGACAGTGGCCCCGAGTGACAAAGATGGCATGTAACAGATTGTATAATAAGAGGGTTTGAACAAATGTATCCACTGTTTGATGAATCAAACCTTTGGTTTTTAATTCTACTGTAGACTATGGTAACGGAAAAATCGTTTCTAGAGTCAGAATAAAATGTATGAAAATGGCAACGTGGTAAGTGGCAGTAAAAATAACATTGCTCTATTTTGTATGTTCATTTGCCAAAATAAAAAATATGGAAAAGATAACTGTGCTGTCAGATAAAATCATCTCATTTCATGTAATGAGTCTGTAAAAGACATACATTTAAACTCATAGTATTCTTTAAGATAAAGACATTACAGGAGGAATCTTTATACAACACATCATCATCTCTTAGATTGTTTTCAGTGACACGAATACATACTGACTGAAATTTTATCAGTTGAAAATCTACTCGTCAGTGCTTTCTGTTGGACATATTATGATCTGTGACACATGGTGAGTTTGGCATTTCTGTACTTCAAATTCCTGTTACTTATGCCAATTAATCTTTAGCTATAATTGTAATGTTGTTTCTGTGCAGTACTAGCTGTCAATACAAGGCCTGCAATATGTACACATACACAGTGTGAAAGACAAGGATATCATACACAAACCATCATGTTACTCAGGAGAGGTGGGTCTGGAAGCAGCACTGACAGATCCGTCTGACACAGAAGACGACACCACCAGGTGGCACAAACCATTGTGTAACAGCTTCACTGCATGACTATGAATGAAATTTTACTTTGTTTAATAAAACTCTTAAAAAGGTCCACTGTGTAGCATTTAGTGGCAAATTGCAACCAACTGAGCACCTTCTCATTATTCACACTACATGATGGTGGCAGCTAAAAACACAAAACATTTAAAGGGCCTCTCTAGAATGTAGAATGTTTGTTTTGTCTCTTCTGGGCTGCTTTAGAAACATGACAGTAAACATATATAAATATATAAAAGCCTCAATCTAAAGCATATAAAACACAACAGTTCTCAGTTTTTGGTATTATATACACTAATGAATGTATAATTTAGATATTATATCCCATAGAGTCTCCTAAATCATACACACTGAATTTTTAAATGCAAATTAATAAATTATCAATAAATTATTATGTAATTTACTCGCATACAAATCACAAGGAAATAAGTGACACACTCTGGTCAGTTACAAAACAATTAGACAGAAGACACAAAAATGTAAATGTCTAAAACCAAGATGTTTCTTTTGTACTTGTGAATTAGTTGCTTTAGATTTCCCATCAGCCCCCTGGACCTTACTGATCAACAGTAGCTTTAATACAGGTCAGATTTTATAAACTTCATGGAGAAATTAAAAAACAGTTCTGTTAAACTCAAATAAAAATATTCTTCATGTTTATGTTAATCAATGTCTTACAAATCTTAAGTCACCTCATGCTCATTACAGGGATTCATAATGTGACTGTGACATCATGACCCTCATTCTATCCCCATAACAACTTGATCAATATACACACAGAGACACACACTAGCATCCATACAAATCCTTATATATGAGACAACAGGCTGTTCATGACAAGGTTGCTGACACTGTCAGTGACTCAGCAGGTGAGAGGAGGCTCTGTCAATTTATTATCTGTGGACTTTTTGTCTTTGTTAATACTTGTTTTCAAAGCTCTCGGTTACAGATTATATCTATATTATCACAAGGCAATGTGCTTCTTTCTTCTTTGTTTAGCTTTTGAGTTTGAACTGGTTTTATGTTTTATACTAAAGCTTTCTTACTGTGTTGATATTATGGATACTTAAGTGTAAAAGATGTAAATCTGATGCACAAACAATGAAACAAGATATTTATTTCAATGTGACACCCTCTCTGATTTTGCATTACAGAGTACAGCGTGAAAATTTATGAGCTGCTGAATAAAGTTATATATATATATATATATACACCAGATTGCTCCACTTCTTCTGTATATGTGCCTTTACCCACATAGTCATAATATCCACAATACTGATGATAATTGATAGGAAATCTCATTGTGTTCATATTTTTTGATGGCCATAGCGATATCGGGTTATTTGGTCAAAAATGTTGTCACCCACATTTTGTCACCCACAGTGTGTTTTTGAGAAGATTTGAAAATATTGAGAAACATATAAAGTGAATCATTTTTCTAAATATAAGTATTGCAAAGTTCAGCATCCAGATTCTCTGTGTTTTTTGTTTGTGTGTATCAGAGCATGACCACCAAACTAAAATATATATATATATATATATATATATATATATATATATATATTATCTACACTCTCTTACTAAATATTTATTTCATCTTCTTGCAGGTTTTCAAAGTCTCATATTAAATCAGTGAGCCATGAACTCAGTGAGCCATGACAAAGTGTTAATGTATATAAAATATGTCTATATAGCTGTGCCGTTTGATTGTAATTTCTCCATAAGAAAATAATCAATTTCAGCCTTTAACGCATTTTATGTACTCATTTGTTCCTTATACTGCATGTCTTTGTGTCACTTGCAAAGAATATAATCTATTTGCTTTTTCTTATTGATCGTTTTTTAATATCCAATTAACTGGTGTACAATGCATCTCTAAAACATTATATAAATAGAATTGTTTGTATTTTTCTGTAAAACAGATTTCATGTCCGTGTTCCTTCAGACTGCGAGGAGGAGATGTTGCTGGTGCTCAACTCCACCTCCTCCAGCCCTCTGGACCTGCTGACAAGTAATACCAGCTCTGCACTGACAGGGAGCGCTGTGGCAGTGCCTAAAGACAGCTTCTCTAATGCTCTCACCAAAAACATAGTGGCCATGCTGGTATGGCTGGCCCTAAGCATCATCAATGGCAGCATGGTGCACACCTTCCTGCGGCACAGGTAGAAACACACTGCTAGCTCCTGAACACAGATTATGATGGAGGCATAACTCCAGCGTTGTGTGTTTTATCTTGTGATGTTTAACATGATTCCAACTGAAGATATAAAGTTAAAGCACCTTATTTACAAATTATTTAAAATGATCGACATCAAATTGTTCTGCAACAATTTAGATCATGTTAAGTACTTTTTCAAGCAAAAATACCAAAGATCCCAGAAGTTCCACCTTCCCCAGTGTTAGGATTTGTTGCATGACTTTTTACTTACTGTAAAATGACTATTTTAGATTTCGACTGTTGGTCGGTCATACGTAACAAGATACTGATGACTTTCCCCTTAGATTAAAAAAATTATAAACAGATGAATTGATAATTTAAATAAACCTGAGTTGCAGCCCTACTTTAACTTACTGTACTCACTACTGACACAGTCCTTCTCGGCTCTTGTTTATGTTTCAACACATAGTCTCTTCTATGAGAACCCCCGGTACATCATGTTTATCTACATGGTGATTAATGATGCTCTGCAGCTCAGCCTTGTAACAGCTCTCTATGTGGTCAGCTACATCTTCAGGAGGATCCACGCCTCGGTCTGCTGCTTTCTGGTAAGTCCTTACTCTCAACAGACAGAAGTGCAGGTTACTCTTTGTTCCACCTCGTGTCCACCCGGTTCCACCTATTTAACCCCTAATAGTAACTAACATGTCCATACCTTTTAAACATTGTACAAGAACATGAATCTGTTTCTGAGTATCTTTCTAAACTTTCTAAAACGTATCAAACACAAATAAAGAGCTCTCACAAACAAAGACAGTGTTGTTTCAGGAGTGACAGCTTCGATCTTCATCTTTCCTCCTCCTCTTCTTCACATCCAACTACCACAACAACTACCCTTGTGTTTCCCTCAGATCATGACAGCAGTCCTCACCACCCGCTCCACCCCTCTCATCCTGGCTGGCATGGCAGTGGAGCGCTACATCTCCATCTGCTTTCCCTTACACTACAGCCAGATGTGCACCGTCCCTCGCACCCTCCTCCTCATCTGTGTCATCCTCATCCTCACCGCCACCCCACCCATCTCTGACCTCCTCATCACCATCGTCAACGAGCCCATAAGCTTCTTCCACACCACCATTTTCTGCGACCACCCGCTTCTCTTCCGCCACCGCTCCATCTACTACAAGAACTGCGTGTTTGACGGGGTGTACCTGTCCTTTGTAGCTCTGACGCTGCTCTACACCTACTGTAGGATCATGCTGACAGCACGAGCCGCTTCCACGGGCCTGGCCTCTGTGAACAGAGCGAGGAACACCGTCATGCTTCATGGGGTGCAGGTGGGTGCTTCTACACACAAATCATCTCCAGCTACGGCTGGTTGATATGGCCTTAAATAATAGTGATCAGCTATATTGCATCAAGGCAAAATGTCCAGCTTGACTGAGGCCTACTGAGATATAAAATATGGACAGTTTCCAACATAAAGCTCATCCCTCAAATAGGTCAAGAATAACACCACCAGGGTTTTGTGTAACAAAAACATGTTTATGCTATTTTTACATAAAATCTTCTTTGACAGTCCAACTGGTGACACCTTCGTCATCAACGTGAACACTAGTCCAAAACCCTGATTTTATCTCAACTAGAACATAAAAACAGAGAAATCATTAATCATTAAAGAAAAATGATATTGATATTTCTGTCTGAATAATTGAGTATTTCACTTTTAGATCCAGAAGGAATTTTTCAACTTGAATAGCACAAAAATTGGCTTAAACTGCACACAATTCAGGATAAGTAGATTTATAGCGCAGTAATCAATAATTTGAGGCCTAAATACAGTGATTTGGTTTTAATGAAACTAGGGCTGCAACTAACAATTTATTTCTTCAGTGATTCATCTACAGATTATTGTCAATAAAATGTCATAAAATTCACATCATAATTTTCCAGAGCCCAAACTGACATCTTCCAAGTTCTTCTTTTGTCCAACCAACAATCCAAAACCCAGACTCGGGAAGCAGCAAAGCAGCAAATCCTCACATTTCAGAAGCTGGAGCTTGCAAATGTTTGACACCTTTGCTTAAAAAATGACTTAAACGATTCACTGATTATCAATGCCAATCAATAGTTGGAAAATACATTTCTTTTGGTCGACTAATTGTTGCATCTCTAAATAATAATATTTGTTTGCAAGGTAAGGTTGTTGTAAGGATTGTATATTTCCATCGTCACTACCACTAAATGTTTTCTGTCCTGTTGTTTCAGCTGCTGCTGTGCATGCTTGCCTTCGTGGTTCCTTCCCTTCAGGCCGCTCTCATCTCCCTCTTCCCCCGCTTCAGTCTGGAGATTCGTTACATCTTCTTTTTGGTCGTCTACATCATCCCCCGTTTCATGAGCCCTGTCATCTACGGTTTTCGGGACGAGCAGTTCAGGAAGTACTGGACACGGTACCTGGCTTGTCGGAGCCAAAGGATCTTCAGGGTCCGACCGGTGTTACTGAAAGTGAACCTGTCGTCCAACTGACAGTCAGTCAGTGTGACTTCTGACTGACTGAGTGTTGGAATTATTGACAGTCCGTCCCCCCCCCCAGGATAAAACTTTTATAACCGTTTACAGAAAGTCAGCAAACTTCCATACTGATATTTAAATAATTTCAGTCAGATCAAAAAAGAAAGACACACAGATGGATGGATTAATGTGTCAAATATTGTTCAGCTGTTTATAAAGCACCTTAAACAAAGCATGATGTGAACTGTGATGTTGTAATCTTGCCGCTAAGCCTTCATTAAAGGCCCATTACATACTGCACACTCATTTCCTGGGTCCAGTCTAAAATGTTATACCATAAATCCACACACAGAAGCCAGGGTAATCATGATGGAAGGTATCTAAAGGCAGCAACCATGTTTTCAATACATTCCCCTTTCCTGCAAGTTTTTATAAAGCGGTACTTGATAAAACCAATAGATTACAGATGTCGCCATATTCACAATAACCGTGATATTAAAAAATGAAATATTGATATCATGTTGTTAATAAACATATGACAATATTGTAATAATCCAGAGAAAACCTTTGGCCGTGTGCATCTCTTGTTTATGAGTTCACCTGGTTGCCTTTTCACTAGTTATTGAGCAGTTGATAGTAATTGCTCATTTATAAATTCTGAGTGCTATATCATAGGCAACTGGACTTGTTTCAGTTTGTCGTCTCATTCAGGAGGTTTCTTCAGTTCTAACTAAATGGAGGGGAGTTGCAGGCTTTTAAACCTTGTGTTCTTACCTTCACTTTTTCGTCAGGTATGGTTACAGACTCTCTCTCCACCTCCCTACACTCGTATTTTCAGGGTAATTTATTTGCCAAAAAAAGAGACAAAACACACAATAAACAAGTTAAAGATTGATATGATGGCTATCGTTTTTATTTATTTTTTTAAATCTCTCATTCAAAGATACATTTAAATTTCAAACTGTACAGGCTGCAAATACCATTTTTTTGTATCATTGATGAATCTGTAATTTTTTTTCTCAATTAATTGATTATTTTTTTAATTAAATGTCAATATAATAAATGAAAGATGCCCATCACAGCGCAGGGCTTCAACATCTTCAAATGTCTTGTTTTGTCTGCCCAACAGTCGAAAAACTTTTCATTTAAAAAGATTTATTAATAATTCTCACAAACAACCAACGCTCCGCTCCGTTCCCACTTTTTCGGGGAACAAGACAGGGGTGCCCGCTATCCCCACTATTATTTGCGCTTGCGATTGAACCACTTTCAGTAGCTTTAAAATTGGTGGAGGGATTCGGAGGGATTAATAGATGGGGCATAAAACATCAAGTGTCGTTATACGCAGACGATCTGCTTCTCTATGTTAGTGATCCCTTATCAAATATTCCACGCATTCTGACAATATTAAACTCCTTCGGTCGTTTATCTGGATATAAACTTAACATTTCCAAAAGCGAATACTTCCCAATCAACCAATTGGCCGCCGACATACCCCCATCGACTATACCTTTTAAAAAAGCCAGCACAGGATTTAAATATCTTGGCATTGCAGTTACATGTTCCTTACGAACAATACGAGAGCAAAATCTTACTCTACTAACAACGAAAGTCAAGTCTGATCTACAAAGATGGAACTACTTACCGTTGTCCCTAGCCGGTAGGATCCAAATTATAAAAATGAATGTATTACCAAGATATCTTTACGTTTTCCAATGTTTGCCCATTTTTCTTCCCAAATCATTTTTTACAGTTATAAACGACATTATTTCATCTTTCATTTGGGCTGGCAAACGACCAAGAGCTAGTCGCTCACTTCTCTATAGAGATAGATCAGCTGGGGGACTGGGTCTACCTAATCTAATTGGTTATTACTGGGCATCCAACATGCATAAAATACTATCTTGGTACACGTCCCCCCAAACTAGTTGGTGCCAGAGTGAAGCGGCCTCCTGCTCCTCGTCGCTACGCGCCGTAGCATGTAGTACCTTGCAGTCTTCCCCGTCTAGTCTTTCTTCTAACCCAGTTGTTATTGGAACATTAAAAATTTGGTCGCAAATAAGACGCCACTTTGGATGGCTCACCCTCCCTTTGGCATCCCCGATTTGCAACAATCATTTGTTTATCCCAGCAAAGACTGATCCAAGATTCTCTGTCTTAGAAAACAAGGGACTTCGTAGTCTGGGCGACTTATACATCAATGGTATTTTTGCAAGTTTTAATCAATTAATTTCTAACTTTAATCTTAATAAATCAGATTTTTTCCGGTACTTTCAAATGCGTCACTTTGCGAAGACGCACACAACTTCATTTCCACAGATACCGACTCCCAACGGAATGGACTTGGCTCTTAAAGCCAAGGCCCTGTGTTACGTGTGACCAGGTAGCAGTAGTCTACCTGTATGTGTGTGTCCTCTGTCTCCGCCCTGCTCTGCCTGAGCTCAGGTGCTGGCAATCACCTGAGCAGGTTAAAAGGAGGCAGCAGCGGGGCGGCTCTCTCTCTCTCTCTCTCTCATTTGCAGGTGTGGTGCCGGAGGAGGGAGGTGGGCGCTGGTCGCGCAGTCTTTTGTGG
Organism: Pagrus pagrus; assembly: GCF_965226575.1. Taxonomy (NCBI): domain Eukaryota; kingdom Metazoa; phylum Chordata; class Actinopteri; order Spariformes; family Sparidae; genus Pagrus; species Pagrus pagrus. Next base: position 2,876,692 of record NC_140187.1, on the reverse strand, counting down.
TTTTTCCTGATTTGTGTCTGCTTTCATTTCCCTGGCCTGTTAGAGTGTCCAGGCTTTGTAGTTTTCATTTGGGTTTGAGTTCCTGGTAGTCCTGTTTTCGTGTCCTTATTGTTTTCCCTTTATAGCTTAGTTCTTGTGGTTAGGCAGTTTAGTCCGGAGGAACCCCGGATGCGACGGTCGTGGCAGGCTGGTCTGGGGTCTCTTCTCTCCTTTTGTTCATTTTGGCCAGGAACTCCTGCCCCTTTTATTTTGTTTTGGGTTGTTTAATTATCGGGGTTTATTGTGTTCGGCTACGGCCGTTTTTGCTTTAATCAAATAAATCCTCTTTTGTTATTGACTGTGCTGAGTCGGCGTCCTTTATATGTTACTGGCCTCGTTGTGTTTGAGTCTTTGCTTTTGTTTACGTTAGGGCCGTAACATATTTGGGGGCTCGTCCATTTCGTGTTGGGTCTTCTCTTTTGCGGACTCCAACCATGAGTGCCGGTGTTTGTTTTGTAGGGTTGTGCAAGCCTACCGGGGTGACTTTGTGGTGTGCCTTTGTTGTCACTGACACGTGCGTGGCTTGTTTGTTGTTGTGATTGTTGCGCAAGCTGTGTCGTTGTGACGTGTGTGTTGGCACTGTCGTTCATGGTAGCTTTGGTTTGCTATGTGTTTACAACCTGTGTGTTTGTCAAACAGCGCACTCGTGCACCGTGTTCTGCTGGTGCTGTCGTTTTTCCTTTTCGGTTTGGCCGGTGTGTTGTTTTTTTTTTTCCGCGTCATTATGGCGTTCAATGCCGAGGAATTTGTCGCTCACCCGACACTAGAAGAGTTTCATTCATTCACTAAAGAGCATTTAATTTCTCTGGCCAGTTTCCTTGAAATCCCTGTGTCTAGGCAGATGAAGAAACAGTCTATTAAAGCTGAACTCTTGCCTGTATTGGCTGAGAGAGGTCTCCTGTTGTGTGAAGAGACTGTGAAGGGTGCGGGTGCAGACTCAGATGTGGGTGAGGCGGTCCGTCTCAGGGAGTTGGAGATTGAGATGCGCCGTCTTGATTTGAAAGAGAAGGAGTTGAATAATAACATGGAGGTACGGAAGATGGAGGAGGAAACAAAGAGGCAGGTTCGCCTAAAAGAGCTGGAGCTGCGGCAGTCCTCTTCATCTCCGTCTTCCTCCTCCTCCGGTGGCTTTGACGTCAATAAATGCATCCGTTTTGTTCCGCCTTTTAATGATAAAGATGTTGACAAATACTTTACCTTATTTGAACGTGTCGCTAATACCTTGCAGTGGCCCAAGCAGGTGTGGCCTTTACTTTTGCAGTGTGTGTTTACAGGTAAAGCTCAGGATGCCTATGCGTCTTTGCCATCTGATCTGAGCCTTGATTATGAGCACATTCAGCAGCTCTTTTCTGTGTTTGGGCGTTTGCGTGATGCTAACTTGACTTTGAATCTGGCTAAGTGCGAGTTTGGCCAGGCTACGGTCACTTACTTGGGCAAGGTGGTTGGTCGGGGTCAGGTTAGGCCTGTGCATTCAAAAGTAGAGGCCATTCTCTCTTTTCCTGTTCCAAGATCACGGCGGGAATTGCGCCGTTTTCTGGGGAGGGCCGGCTACTACCGTAGTTTCTGCAGGAATTTTTCTGCAGTTGCGGCTCCCCTCACTGATTTGTTGAGTCCGAAGGGGTGTTTCCGTTGGTCTGAGGGTTGTCAGCGTGCTTTTGAGTGCATTAAGGCTTTAATGACGAGTGCTCCGGTCCTGTCTGCCCCCATGTTCGATCGTCCGTTCAAACTGTCTGTTGATGCAAGTGATGCTGGGGCGGGGGCTGTTTTGCTCCAAGAGGGTTTGGATGAGGTTGAGCATCCCGTCTCATACTTCTCAAAAAAATTCAATAGGCACCACCGGGCGTATTCTACCATTGAGAAGGAGGCGTTGGCTTTAGTTCTGGCTCTGAAGCACTTTGAGGTCTATGTCGGTTCTGCGAGTTTTCCCACTGTCGTGTACACGGACCATAATCCTCTAGTTTTTGTTAATCAGATGCGAAACTCGAACCAGAGGCTAATGCGCTGGGCGCTTTTCCTGCAGTCGTTCAACGTGGAGATCAGGCATGTTAAGGGGCGGGACAATGTCCTGGCCGACACGTTGTCGCGCTGTTAGGCTTGTGAATGTGTTTATTGTGTTTCTTTTTGTTTTTCTCACGTTCGCCTCCCTGATATTCACAAGCTCAGGGTGGGGGTGTTACGTGTGACCAGGTAGCAGTAGTCTACCTGTATGTGTGTGTCCTCTGTCTCCGCCCTGCTCTGCCTGAGCTCAGGTGCTGGCAATCACCTGAGCAGGTTAAAAGGAGGCAGCAGCGGGGCGGCTCTCTCTCTCTCTCTCTCTCATTTGCAGGTGTGGTGCCGGAGGAGGGAGGTGGGCGCTGGTCGCGCAGTCTTTTGTGGTTTTTCCTGATTTGTGTCTGCTTTCATTTCCCTGGCCTGTTAGAGTGTCCAGGCTTTGTAGTTTTCATTTGGGTTTGAGTTCCTGGTAGTCCTGTTTTCGTGTCCTTATTGTTTTCCCTTTATAGCTTAGTTCTTGTGGTTAGGCAGTTTAGTCGGGAGGAACCCCGGATGCGACGGTCGTGGCAGGCTGGTCTGGGGTCTCTTCTCTCCTTTTGTTCATTTTGGCCAGGAACTCCTGCCCCTTTTATTTTGTTTTGGGTTGTTTAATTATCGGGGTTTATTGTGTTCGGCTACGGCCGTTTTTGCTTTAATCAAATAAATCCTCTTTTGTTATTGACTGTGCTGAGTCGGCGTCCTTTATATGTTACTGGCCTCGTTGTGTTTGAGTCTTTGCTTTTGTTTACGTTAGGGCCGTAACACCCTGCTAAAGGGCCACATCTCCTACTTTTATAACTTACTATCTCCATCCAGCGAATCCCTTTCACATAAGACTAAGGTGAACTGGGAGTCAGAACTCCAGCTGAGCTTCTCTGAGACTTTCTGGGAGGGAGCTATAGGGGCCGTTAATTCGTCATCCAGCTGTGCCAGACTTTCATTAATACAATTTAAAGTATTTCACAGACTACACTACAGTAAAGAAAAATTGTCAAAACTTTACCCGGACAAATTTGATGACAAATGTAACAGATGCTCTCAGACTCCATGCAACCTTACCCATATGTTCTGGGCATGCCCCAGGTTGTCTGAATTTTGGCTACGATTTTTCAAAACAATTTCAGATATACTAGACATAAATCTAACTCCGACTCCACATATTGCTATATTTGGCAAACCTCCAGACAACTTTCGTACCACAGGTATCCAAAACAACGTTATTGCTTTTGCCTCTCTTATCGCCCGCAAAAGAATTCTGTTGCTATGGAAATCGCCTCAGCCACCATCAATCAAAGTCTGGTTACATGATATTCTCCTGAAGTTGGAGAAGATTAAATTCTCCCTCCGAGGCTCTTCCAATAGGTTCTTTACTCATTGGAGACCGTTACTTAAATATTTAGACAAATTACCAGCTCGGGAAGTTTCTTTGTAGAAGCCTATTTGCGAACATTTACAAACTTATCCATTTGCGCCAGCGGCGGCTGCCCCCCCCCCTAAAAAAGCTTTTCTCTAAGACATCCCAGCATGACAAATCTAATTTGAGGTTTAAGGAGCAAGCAACCATTGATACTACCTCATAATGACTAGCACTAGCACTTTATTTTTGTACTTTTAATTTAATATTTTCTGTGTTGTTATTTGTGGTTTTTCTCTTTATATGTGATCATACCTTCTTTCTTTCCTTGTTGTTTCCTATATATTTTTATTGTGTCTGTATTTCTTTTCAATTAAATACTCTTATTTATTCTTTTATTTATTTAGTTACCATTTCTTTTTTATATATATATATATTTTTTTTTTTTTTTTTAATTAATTAATTTATTTATTTTTTCCTTCTCCTTGAATTAATTTATCAATTTATATTTTAATTTTGAGAGAGTGTGTGGGTCACCCTACCTAAATATGACATACTTACCTTCAAAATTACCAGGGTGGACGGGGTGGGGTGGGTGGGTGGGGGGATTGTTCATTTATGTTCATTTATGTTCTTGAATGTAAAAAAGAAAAAAGAAAAAGAAATAATACTATTTGTATGTACCTATGTATTTCATGCCTGACAATTGATAAATAAAAGTTATAAAAAAAATAATAATAATAATTCTCACATTGAAGAAATATCTTTGCTAATATATCTTCTATCTCTATAATATATCTAAAGATCTTTGAAAAATGACTTTTTTCTGTTAAACTATTAATCCATTAATAGTGAAAACAGTCAGCGGATTGACTGATAATGAAAATTATTGTTAGTTGCAGTCCTTATCAAATCAAATCAAATCAAAATCAAGAATCAGACCTTCTGCACGAGCTACAAAAACTCACAAAAAATTGCCAACCACAACAGATTTATGATAATGAACTAACTACTAACAATGACGGCATCATCTCACTGAACCATCATCATAGAAATCTATATAACAGCATCTCTTCTTGTTGCTCTCACTAGTCAGACAGTTAGCACAATATCTCATCATAGGTCAGACCAGTGTGGCATTGAAGTAAGTTTAACTTTCTTAATTTACCTTTCCATTTAAAAGTTTGTTAAAAAGTTAGAGAATTCTTAAACTACTACTACTAAAACTTATTAAAAAATGGTCCATTTGCTCTTTATTTGCTTTGCCTTAATTGTGTAATTGTGTGTTATTGTAAACTCTTCTGTTCATAACTTTGAAAATTTGATATTTTATTCAAATCAGAGATAACTAGAGGGAATATTTTTAACAGATCATAAATAGGCCTGGGTTTTTTGTATTTTCAAATGTTATTCTATTTTTCAAATCGAATTAATATAAATTTTATATCATTTTCTGTGAAGAAATTATGTATTTTCCGTTTTTTCTCTTTTTTTAATCAGAGATGCAATAGAGGATAATCAATTCATCAATCAAAAGAAAATTAATTGTCAACAACTTTAATAATCAATTCATCATTTCAGTCATATTCAATGCAAAATGTGTCTTCTTTAATGTGAGACTTTCTTCTTTTCCTTGTCTTTTATGAAAGTAAATGAAGTGATTTTTTGACATTTTACAGACTAAACAATCGATTCGTTGTGGAAATAATCAGCAGATTGTTTGTCAGTAAAATCAATCAAGATTTGCTGCTTTGCTGCTACCCAGAGTCTGGGTTTTGGACTGTTGGTTGGACACAAGAAAAAATTGGAAGACGTCAATTTGGGCTCAGTAAAACTGTTAGTTGGAGCTTTATGTAATTATACTTCTTTATTCTTTTGTGGAACTCAGAGCTGCACGATATCTTAAAAAAGTTCTTTTGCAATTATTTTGACAGACATGATTCAGAATTAGTGTGACTGATCATCTGATCACAGAAAAACTATAAAATCATGATGTTATGACATTTGTTGGAGTCTCTACTGAACATACATGTTTTCTGACATCTGGATAATGCTGCAGCACTACAATACTTCATTATAATGATTTTCAATCACATATTTTACCATTATCAAACAATTGAAGCTTCTGTGATTTGGATATTACATTACCCATATTTCAATTGAACTAAACTGAGACGGTTTCATTGACTCAACAATAACTGAGACCCTGACAGCTCTTTTTTCAATTTGATCTGAACCGAGATGTGTTTTCTCAGGACTAAGCAGGACAAGGTGCGATATGAACTCAACCAGACGTCTGGACAGCCTGAGCGAAGCTTTCTTAAAGAACTTCATCACAGTTGCTATCGCCGTCATCATCAACTTCATCAATGGAACTTTTGTCTACACCTACTTCAAGAGCCATGTCTTCCAGAGAGACCCCAGGTGATACGAGGACCATGTGTTTTCTCTCACACAAATATGTGAAGATGATTACAGTTAGAGCGATGAGATTTCTGCTCTTGTACCTTCATATATTTTGCCAAATGTTGTGATGGTGACTCGTCTTTCCTCTGAACCCTGCTCTCTTCTTATTTTTTCCTCTCCTGTCATATCTTCTCCTTGCTGACTGCTGTGCTCGTCTCTCCTGCAGGTATGTGCTGTACATACATTTGGTTTTCAACGACATGATCATGCTGACAACTGCTGTGGCGCTGCAGATCATAACATACACCATTCCCCTGAAACTGGCTCCCTGCTGCTTCATGCTGCTCATCTTAGTCACTGCAAACAAGTAGGTGTGTGTTATTTGTTCAACTTAAAGTGTTAACACAACTATTCTGCATATGTGCTTTAGGGGTTTTCTTGGATCTGACATTCCCACTGCATACAGTACATGTTTTAGTTTGGGGTGCACTATTTTGAGTTTTTCAGCTGATACCGATAACAGAACTACCTGCTTCAGATCACAACAAGTGTCGGTGCTGAACTTCCAAGTTTCAACTTTCATTTCTCCAAGTGAGGAAATAATGTTCATAGTTTGCATATTTATTACTCTACGCTGTATTTCACTGACCTACACATTAAAAACAAGTAACTAAGAGCAGTAACTGTGTTTAAGATCTGAGCCAACAAACTATTGGCCTATATTCATTTAAAATGTGACATGTCCAGACTTTGTGCACAAAGTCAAGCAGGAGTTTCTGCTCAGAAATTTTCAGTGGCAAAAATATTCACAGAACATTATGACAAAAGTTACAGTGCACAGCAGCAGCTTTGTATACACTGTTGCCTACCTCCTGAATTCACTCTGTTATCACCTACTGCAAAAGTGTCTGTGCCAGGCTGTACACGGGGTTCACAGTGATGCATATAGAAGCCCCTTTCTGCCAGTTAAAGAAAAGGATAAGGTGAAAACTGAGCTTGATGAAAAAATATTCCCATGGTAAATCATGATAATGAGAGAAAAAGCCATAATCATGAGATACAAGGTAGAAATTATGAGATAAAAAGTCAAAATTATGAGATAAGAAGTCATAGTTATTAGGGGTGTCAGGATCTTGATTATAAATCCGATATCGAAATGATGTCACAATCTCGAACTTCGAAATCAAAGGTGGAATCAAGCATTTAGCCACGCACCCAGTGTCTGGCTGTATGTTATTTAGCATGGATAACTACTACAGAGGGAAAACAACAGACATTTCTGTGTAACGTTAAGTTTCACTTTCACTTCGATTCGGTTGAAAACACAGTGATAACGGTAATGACTTTACTGTTATTTTTTATCCATCAATGAGAACAAACAATCACTAGTATTTCCAGCATGCTAGTAGCATAACAACATATCAGCTGCGTCTTTCAGCAAACTGATCAGCGGGTGTTCGCTACACATAACACACACGTACACAGGCAACACAACAAATATGTCAGGACCGCTCCGCAGGCATCATAAAGAAGTACACCTAACTGAAAAAACAACACCACATTTTATATATATATATATATATATGGACTTAAGACCTGTAAGAGTGTCCTGTGGTGTCTGGCACCAGGGCGTTTTATAGTGGATCCTCCTCCATGGATCAGACCTGCTCCAACACGTCTTACAGATGCTCGATCAGATTGGGATCTGGGGAATTTGGAGGCCCGGTCAACACCTTGGGCCCTTTATTGTGTTCCTCGAGCTGTTCCTGAGCAGTGTTTGCGGTGTGTCAGGGCACACTGTCCTACTGGGGGCCCACTGCCATCGACTAGTGTTGTCGTGATGAGGGGGTGTACTTGGTCAACAACAGTGTTTGGATGGGTGGTGTGTGTCAAGTGGCATTCACATGAATGCCAGCACCCAAGGTTTCCCAGCAGAACATCACATTGTGATGAGATGATCAAGGTTATTCACGTTACCTGTCACTGGTTTTAATGTTGTGGCTGATCAGTAGTATGTCTGTAGAAGGGGTATGGTGAAGGTGAAAACAAAAAAGCACAAGTTGTATGCAGGGGCAACATGCAAACAAATTGTCCCTGCAAAGTGAGTAGCAATTAAGGTTAGATTAGCAGATTCATGTACAGTATGTCTGTTCATAAATGAGAGCCACACCTCATTCGTATTTGTAATGTAAATCTGAACAAACCATGAACAAATCAAATCTCATGTGATTTTATTTGTCTTCACCCAGGAACAGCCCTCTGAACCTGGCTGGCATGGCACTCGAGCGTTATATTGCTGTTTGCAAACCTCTTCATCACATCCAGATCTGCACCGTGCAGCGGACCTACGGTCTCATCGCACTTATCTGGGCCGTCACCTTCCTGCCCACCGTCACAGATGTCATGTTCCTTGTTGCCACCCAGCCTCTTTCTATCTTCTCAAGAAACATCATCTGTTTCCACTTCAACATCTTCAGCACACCGTTCCATAAGACACACAGGGCAGTTGTCCAGGTGAAATACTGATTATTAATCTTTGATTTCCTTTATGATATCAGCCATTTCTGTTTATTCCACGGAGCAGATTGTTTATGTTTTTGGCTTGTGTGCCTTTGTGTCCTCCTCAGGGGCTTCTGCTTTGCTTCGTCTTCCTGACTGTGCTCATCACCTACCTGAAGGTCCTCTGCGCTGCCCGGGCGGCCTCAGGTTTGAACCAGGCCTCAGCCAGAAACGCCCGTAACACCATCCTGCTGCACGGAGTCCAGCTCCTCATCTGCATGTCCTCCTTCATTGCTCCATTCATCAACATCATGTTAGTCACCGCTTGGCCCAAGAAACGCACCACAATTCTCTTCACCACCTACCTGGTTACCGGTATACTTCCACGTCTGCTCAGTCCGCTCATATACGGCATCAGAGACAAGACATTCAGCTGCCACGTCAGGATGCACTTCTGCTCCAGGTGCTATCCTGCAGAGAAGAGGGTGAACCCGATGGACCCCCAGAGAAGGTCCAAAAAGGTCTCACACTGAATGACCTTAAAATACCAGTGATTTTGCATGTTTTAGCTGATTATCTGCAAATACAAGTTGATTTTGGTTTTTAATTGAAAGGAATGTTTGTGAAAGAATAATCAACATAATTGTGTTAAAATCTGCCCCGATGCCTTCAGGTCCTCATGATTTAAAGGGTCAACACTTAAAATTGGTGGAGTTACCCTTTAAGGCCAACAACATACTGCAGACTCATTCCTGGGTCCAGTCTAAAGTTCTATACCACTAATCCACACAAGGAAGACTGTGATCATGGTGGAAAGTAGGGATGCACGATATGGATTTTTTTGCAGCCGATACTGATACAGGATAATAATTTAACATTTTCGTACTTAAAAATAAGTTCATAACCTGTAGTGTTTTCACCCCTGGGGGTAAAAAGGCTAAGATGTGGTGGGCAAAGATGGATGATTTATTATTCACAGCTCTAGTAACATTTATTGTGTTACATCTGGCTTTTCCCTCATCTCATCTCTGAACACTTGTGGAACACATATTGCAAGTTACAATTGTGTTGTCTTTTTTTGAACTTGAAAAGCAACACCCTCTCCTTTTTCTGGATTAACTGGTTAGTTGTTTTGTCAATAAAATGTTAATATAACAAATAAAAAAGATGCACATCGCAGTGTAGCTCTTCAATGTCTTCAAGTGCCCAACAGTCCAAAATCATTACGTTTAAAATGATTATAAAAAATAGCAAATTCTCCTATGAAACAGCTGACCATACAAGCAAAGGATGAACAAGTTTGAACAATCAAGAATAGAGATGCAACAAAAGGAGAAAACTGAAGGTGTCATTTGGTCTGTGGGAAATTGTGATGAGCAGTGTTCAAATTTTTTGACATATACTCAACTATTAATCCATTAATAGTGAAAACAGTCAGTGGATTGATAATAATTGATAATGAAAATTATCATTAGTTGCAGTCCTTATCAAGAATCAGACCTTCTGCAGCTACAAACACTTGCCAGCCACAACAGATTTATGATGAACTAACTTTTTCTGGATTAGATTACGGCACTGGATTGATAATGGGTTATTGTAGACTGATGATCGACATGATGAGAGGTTTATTTTACAAACACTAAATCAAATTGTACGTGACACTAACAATACATTTAAATTTCAAACACTGAAATAGAAATCTACCCTCCTCTGTGACTCCCACCTCTCCACGACGGCATCATCTCACTGAACCATCATCATAGAAATCTATATAACAGCATCTCTTCTTGCTGCTCTCACTACTCAGACAGTTACATGATATCTCATCATAGGCCGGACCAGTGTGGCATTGAAGTAAGTTTAACTTTCTTAATTTACCTTTCCATTTAAAAGACATTGCTCAACTACGGATTTTGTTTCCCTCAACACTGTTAGATTTACTATTTTTGTTTTTTAAAATGTTTTCTCTTTTCAGACAAATGTACAATACAGATCATTTAAAGATTACATTTACGGCATTTAGCAGACGCTTTTGTTCAAAGCAGCTTACAAAAAGTACATTTGTCACAAGAAAGAAACCACCACATATCACTGTGGATAAAGTAAGAATGAAAAAATAGAAAGAATTTTCAAGCCCTCGTCTGAGCACAGAAGCTGCTATTTATCAAGGATACCTTGAGTAAATACCTGCTATGATTCAGTGCTAAGGGTAAGAACATACAAGTGCAGATTAGTCAGCTCATCTGAATCTAGCTGAGGCTGCAGCCTTATTCAAAAATGGTCCATTTGTTACTTATTTGCTTTGCCTTCATTGTGTCATTTATTACAAAATGGAATCATGAAAAACTCTTTTGTTCATAACTTTGAAAATGTGATATTTTATTTCGAAAGGAAATTCATTGTCAACAACTTCATCGTTTCAGTCACATTCAAAGCAAAATGTGTCTTCTTTAATGTGAGAATTTTCTTCTTTTCCTCGTCATTTATGAATGTAAATGAACAGTATGATCTTTTGGAGAAATCATTTTGTGTTATTTCATAATTCTTTGGCATTTTACAGACTAAACAATCGATTAATTGTGGAAATAATCAGCAGATTGACTGTCAGTGAAAATAACTGTTAGTTTGAGCTTCATGCAATTAAACTTCTTTTGTGGAACTCAGGGCTGCACGATATGTTTAAAAAGATCTATTGCCATTATTTTGACAGATGTGATTCAGGATTAGTGTAACTCATCATTTTTGCATCACAGTTTTTATTCTCACTGAAAAAACTATAACACCGTGATGTTATGAAAGTTGCTGGAGTCTCACTGAACATACATGTTTTCTTACGTCTGGATAACTAGATTTGTAGGCCAGGACATTCTGCAGCACTACAGTACTTCATCATAATGATTTCTGTCACGTATTTTACCATTATCAAACAACTGAGGCTTCTGTGATTTGGATATTGCACTTAGCCATATTGCAATTTTGGTGATATTTTTAATTGAACTAAACTGAGACGGTTTCATTTGCTCAACAATAACTGAGACACTGACAGCTCTTTTTTCATTTGATCTGAACCGAGATGTGGTTTCTCAGGACTAGGCAGGACGAGGTGCGATATGAACTCAACCAGACGTCTGGACAGCCTGAGCGAAGCTTTCTTAAAGAACTTCATCACAGTTGCTATCGCCGTCATCATCAACTTCATCAATGGAACTTTTGTCTACACCTACTTCAAGAGCCATGTCTTCCAGAGAGACCCCAGGTGATACGAGGAACATGCGTTTTCTCTCACAGAAATATGTGAAGATGATAACAGTCAAATCAATGAGATTGCTCTTGTACCTTCATATATTTCACCAAATGTTGTGATGGTGACTCATCTTTCCTCTGAACCCTGCTCTCTTCTTATTTTTTCCTCTCCTGTCATATCTTCTCCTTGCTGACTGCTGTGCTCGTCTCTCCTGCAGGTATGTGCTGTACATACATTTGGTTATCAACGACATGATCATGCTGACAACTGCTGTGGCGCTGCAGATCATGATCTACACCATTCCCCTGAAACTGGCTCCCTGCTGCTTCATGCTGCTCATCTTAGTCACTGCAAACAAGTAGGTGTGTGTTATTTGTTCAACTTTAAGTGTTAACTATTGTGCTTATGTGGTTTGGGTAGGGATGTCCGGAGCCGATCTGCAGGATCGTGATCAAGGCCGATATGGGCATTGTTTCACTGCTCGGGATCGGCAATTTTGAACACGGACCCAAGCCCAATGATTTTTACGTCAGCTGTCGTAAACGGAGCACAATTTTTGGCAGAACGCAGACGCGCGTGTAATGTTACTCTGGCAAACCTGTGGATAAAATGTCTGTGGTGTGGAAATATTTTAAATTAGAAAGCAATACGACCATTTTGTGAGGGGGAAACAAAAGAGCTGCATTTAATACGGCACACAAAAAACGAACACTTGAAGGAATACAAAGAGTTCACTCAAGCAATACAGGCAAAGGCACCGAAGCAACAAACACTCGCGGATACTTTCGAAAGGAAAGGGAAATATCCTCGAGACAGCGACATGGCCAAAAATATTACAGAGAAGGTAATTTAATTCATCGCTCTGGATAACCAGCCCATCTCTGTGGTAGAGGATCAGGGTTTTCGCTGTCTTCTGGAGTTTTTGAATCCCCGGGAGGCCCTACCATCCCCAGAGATGTACAGTAAAGTTCGTGACCACCTACGAGGTGATTTAACAGATGTGACTGCTATTAGCTTTACGACAGACATTTGGAGTTCTGATGTTTGCCCCATGTCATTGCTTAGCCATGACAAATGAAAACCAATGTCGCAATAGCATATGCAGAATAAGAAAGAGCAATATGAAAGTATTTACTTTGCAGGTAAAAAAAAAAACCTGATCGGGACATCCCTAGCTTCGGGGGTTTTCTTGATTCTGACATTTCTACTGCATACAGTACATGTTTTAGTTTGGGGTGCACTATTTTGAGTTTTTCAGCCGATAACGATAACAGAAATCTACCTGTTTCAGATCAGAACAAGTGTAGGTGCTGAACTTCCAACTTTCAATGCCAGGTTTAAACTTTCATATCTCCAAGTGAGGAAATAATGTTCATAGTTTGCATAATTATTACTCTGCTGCATTTCACCGACCTACACACTCAAAACAAGCTACCAAGAGCAGCAACTGTGTTTAGGACCAGAGCAAACAAACTATTAGCCTATATTCATTTAAAACGTGACATGTCATGTTACAGTGCACAGCAGCAGCTTTGTATAAACTAAATCTAAATCAGCCTACCTGCTGAATTCACTCTGTTATCACCTATTGCAAACGTGTCTGTGCCAGGCTTTACACAGGGTTCACAGTGTTGAAAATGGAAGCCCCTTTCTGCCAGTTAAAGAAAAGAATATGGTGAAAACTGAGCTTGATGAAGAATATTCCCATGGTAAATCATAATGAGAGAAAAGGCCATAATCATGAGATACAAGGTAGAAATTATCATAAGAAGTCAAAATTATGAGATAAAAAGTCTAAATAATGAAATAAAAAGTCAAAATTAAGTAGGGCTGCACAGTTAATCGAATTTTAATCACGTTCACGATTTTGGCTTCCACGATTAAATTAATATGATCGTCGCGATATTAACATTTAAAAAGCGGGCTCTGTTGCATATCAAATCAAGCACTTTCTCAACCCAATAGTCAGCAAACCACCAGGGGGCGAACGGAAGGTTAGGGCTTCATTAAGCTGCCTAAATAGGGAGCGCACCCTGCAGCAGCCTCAAATTATATTCAACAGTGTGAGAGTGAGACGCAATGTCGGAAGCAGACAGTATCAGCTGATCACAGCAATCAGTCCATCACTTCATCCGCGGATGTCAAGATGAGCAACTGGAAAGCCGCTGAGATCCGGGATATGCTAGCGTCTCCTCGGTCTCTGTAGCTGACAGCTAGTGGACACAACCAAACAGCTAGTAGCTGCTGTCAGCTTGTTGTGTAGCGGCAAGCTACGAATGGTCGCTACTTTCAAATTAAAAGCCCCTCGCAAGAAACCAGTTCTAAAATCCAATGGGGTGCAATGTAAAGCTCTTATTTTGAAGACAAATTCGTTGTCACTGTTCACTGCCCAACTTCGTGCTTCACGTCACGTCACATGTTTACGCCTACCCCAGTGGCGGCTCTGAAGCCAGAACATGTTGACAGGCTGGTGTTTCTCTCCAAACATCTGTAGGCCTGTAGTATGTTCCTGTTCCTTGTAGTATGTGCCTTTTCTGCATAGGCTTAATTTTTTTCATTTGTTTGCACTACATGATTGCACTCTGCAATGGCATAATTATTTTTTGCCCTTTGTCTTGGGTTATTTTATTATTTATGATTTATTATTATTTTAAGTTTCAATTTGAAGCCCTGTTCACATACGGTTTGTTTAAAAAAGAAAGTGCAATAAAAAGATATGTTTTACCCAACATAATGAATAATCGTGATTAATAATCGTGATTTCAATATTGATAAAAAATAATCGTGATTATCATTTTGGCCATAATCGTGCAGCCCTAATAAGAAGTCACAGTTATTAGGGGTGTCAGGATCTTGCCTATAAGTCAGAGATCGAGATCCCAATGACGTCACGATCTTGACCATTGAAATCAAAGGTGGAATCAAGGATTTAGTGTCCGGCAGGCGCGTCAAGAGGGGAAAAACAAACAAAACACGCAGTGCATGTCGTAGCGCGGTGAGTGGATTCACATTGGATCTTGTGTTGCAGCAAAAACACAGGTTTTCCCATTCATTTTAATGAGGGTAGTCGGTTTTGGCTGCAGCGGTGCACGTCGAAATAGTTGAGACAGTCAACTTTTGGAGAAACGCAGCCTCTCATCACTTTGCGATGGCCAATAAAATAAGCTGGAGATCAGACTACAACTGAAGCCACAGTGGAGTGTAAAGTAATTGTGTGTAAAGTGTATTCAATCTGTTTGGCTTTGTGCACCAGCTTAAAACACTGTGGATGGCGATGATCACTGTACGACCAGCATGTTTAACCTACTGTGGCAGAGACATGACCAGAGATCATAACCAGAGTACAACAGGTCAGTAGCAGGGCATGTTATTTACAGTAGCATGGATAACTACAACAGAGGGAAAACAACAGACATTTCTGTGTAACGTTAAGTTTCATTTTCACTTCGATTCGTTGAAAACACAGTGATAACGGTAATGACTTTACTGTTATTTTTAATCCATCGATGAGAACAAACAATCACTAGTACTTCCAGCATGCTCGTAGCATAACAACATATCAGCTTCGTCTTTCAGCAATATATATATATCCACACACACACACACACAGATCACACAGCTGAGAGCCACACCTAAATCTGAAAAAATCATGAACAAAACAAATCTTGTGTCTTTTCTTCACCCAGGAACAGCCCTCTGAACCTGGCTGGCATGGCACTCGAGCGTTATATTGCTGTTTGCAAACCTCTTCATCACGTCCAGATCTGCACCCTGCAGCGGACCTACAGTCTCATCGCACTGATCTGGGCCGTCTCCTTCCTGCCCGCCGTCACAGATGTCATCATCCTTGTTGCAACCCAGCCTCTTTCTATCTTCTCAAGAAACATCATCTGTTACCACTCCAACATCTTCAGCACACCATTCCACAAGACACACGTGGCAGTTGTCCAGGTGAAATACTGATTATTAATCTTGTATTTCCTTTATGATATCAGCCATTTCTGTTTATCCACGGAGCAGTTTGTTTATGTTTTTGGCTTGTGTGCCTTTGTGTCCTCCTCAGGGGCTTCTGCTTTGCTTCGTCTTCATGACTGTGCTCATCACCTACCTGAAGGTCCTCTGCGCTGCCCGGGCGGCCTCAGGTTTGAACCAGGCCTCAGCCAGAAACGCCAGTAACACCATCCTGCTGCACGGAGTCCAGCTCCTCATCTGCATGTCCTCCTTCATTACTCCAATCATCAACATCATGTTAGTCACCGCTTGGCCCAAGAAACGCACCACAATTCTCTTCACCACCTACCTGGTTACCGGTATACTTCCACGTCTGCTCAGTCCGCTCATATACGGCATCAGAGACAAGACATTCAGCTGCCACGTCAGGATGCACTTCTGCTCGAGGTGCTATCCTGCAGAGAAGAGGGTGAACCCGATGGACCCCCAGAGAAGGTCCAAAAAGATCTCACACTGAATGACCTTAAAACACCAGTGATTTTGCATGTTTTAGTTCATTATCTGCAAATACAAGTTAATGTTGGTTTTTAATTGAAAAGAACACAATTTAATTGTGAGGGAATAATCAACATTTCTGTGGTAAAATCTGCTCCGATACCTTCAGGCCCTCATGATTTAAAGGGTCAACGCAAAGTTTCTTTCCATAATGGTAAATGCACATTTTTACGAAATATAGGGGGTTTACGATGTAAACCAGCTTCAGTAAAAATGCTACAAAATACTGTTTGACTGTTTACTTTCAATGTTCCAAAGTGCAGTGCAGAATGCATAAATAAAGAAAAAACAACATTAAAAATGTATTTGCTTTAGCCTTTGTTCTTATGAACCAGAACGATGAAAGCCACAAGCATCTTGCTAATGCTAACCCGCTAACCGAGATGATGCGCTTGATGCAATAAGTAAAGAGATGCACAACCTCAAAACGGAGATGAAGAAAGACTTGGCCACACACCAAGAACAAATTACGAAAAATGTTGAAGTGTAACTAAACCCCCAAGCCACATTTTTCTGCTGAAAACAAATGTATTTGGGTATGAAGTAGTGTTGTTGATGTGTTCTGGTCCAACTCTTGACATTTTAGTCAAAGTATTTCAATTTGGTGTATTTTGTTGTAAAAACGTAAGAGTGACTGCCCTCTATGGGTTGAAACCCGGCTATTACAATCGAATTTTGCTATTGGCTGAGATGGAGGCCGATGAGTTTTGGAGGCAGCTTACATCACGAGCCACCACTGTTCGCCCCGCCCCTCTGTGTGTGTTTTTGCATGTGTGAGTGTAGTGGTGTGGGAGGGGGCGCGCTCTGTTGGAGGCTGCACAGAGTGACTGGACGTGTCTTAACTGCTCCTGGAGCCCCACCCACAATCAAGGCATTTTTTTAATTTCCAGCCCCGATTCACCTCAGCCAAAACCTAGGGGTTTAGTTACACTTTAAGTCTGAAATCAACGAGCTAAAGAGAGAAATATTCCAGCAACTCTCTGCCAACACTAAAGCTTTACACTCACACAGAACTCAATGAGATGGAGACGTGGAATATGGAGGTGAAGGACGCGCTGTGTAAATCTTTGAAACAACAGAAAATACTGCAAGACAAACTGACGGATACTGAAGGGAGGAATAGGAGAAATAATATGTTTTTTCAGATTACCCGAAGATAAAGAAGGTGACTCTGCCACCACATACATCCAAAAACTGCTCATAACGGAGCTCTCACTGCCACCTGATGTCAGCCTGCAAATCCAACGCAAGCACAGAGCGCTTGCCCAAAAGCCGAACCGCAACTCGCCACCAAGGTCCATGATTGTTAACTTTCTGGAACTTGCCGTCAAAGAGATGGTCCTGAAAAAAGCTTGGCAAAAGAAAATCGTTGTGGAAGGGCGGCAGCTGATTTTTGACCATGACTATGCAATAAAAGTGGTTCAGAAGAGGAAAGAGTACAGCGGGATCAAGAAGATATTAGTGCATGTTGGTGCATACCTGAGTATGAAGCGAGGTGGAAAGATATACAAATGGAAGTCAAAGATTTACAAATTCTCAAAGAGGAAAATATTCAGTTGGGTGGCGTATGATCCAAACTTTCTACCAGGTCTGAGTGACTCAAGGTTTAAACAATGGACAGAGAAAGGCATTACTGCTCTCTGCACAATTTTTTAAACGGGGCAAGTGTATGACCTTTCAAGAATTAAAAGCGAAATTTGGATTAGAAAAACAAGATTTTTTCAGATATTTACAAATTCGAGATTATATTATGAAAGAGATTAGAATTGATTCTAAAACGGAATTGAATGGCATTATCCAAATTATAGTGGATGTGTATTATCAGGGTAATTCTCGGGTAAAATCTTACTAGATTCTTCATAACACCTCAGATTAAGAGCAGACAACTCAAAACCCAACAACCATGTTGGAGGCTCTGTGGTAACCAAGAGTCTAACCATACACATGTTGTTTGGTGCTGTGTTAATTAACACCTTTTTGGAATATTGTAAATACAACTGTTAATAACATATTGGATTATGATATCCGAAAATTCTACTCATTGTCAGTAAAAAGGCTATAACTAGGAACTGGTACAAAGTGGAAACAACGAACAAGGAGCAATGGTTTGAGATCATCCAGGGTATTCACTCAATGGAAAAGTTGACTCACCAATTTAAAACTCAAGGGATATATATTTGACAAGAACTGGAGGAAATGGACCACCTACAGGGAAAGTGATACCAACGAATAAATGGACTAATTTAAAGTACTGAGAAGGAAACCACACATGACGGAGATGCCCCTCTGTGTTCTTGTTTATCACTGTTTGTGTTTGTCTGTTTGTGTGAACAAAAATGAAAATAAAATAAAAAACAAAGTTTTAAAAAAAAAAGACAAACTGAATATGTTCAGTACTTTATCCCAAACACCTGGACAGCCTTAAAAATATAATCCTATTCAAGTCAATTAATAATGATAATATATTAATACAATTTCTGATTTTTAACAGATATTTTACATTTTATTTCATTCATATAAATCATAGAATCCAGGGATGGGGAGTGCTAGAATGGCACTCAATAGAATGTATACCTCCACCAACAGTCCCTTTCAATTCAACCAAGCCAAATCCACTGTCATGATTGCGGACGTTGCGTTTTCTCTGTGCTTCCTGTTTTGGTTTTGGTCTGTATGCTCTGAGGTTTTCTTGCAGAGGTTGGGCATGGCTTCCAGGGTTGGCTGGCCTCTTGTACTACTTGTGACTTTGTGTTTATTTGTTACATTGTTTCTTCAAGACATACTTTTGCAATCCATGTCATTCCTAAAGCCAGTGCAATTCTAAGCTGCAGCTCCACAGTCACTCTGCTGCTCAGCCTCCTGCTCCTCAGCCACCAGCCAGATCCCTCTGTGGATCCAATATTGCCACTCACCGGAGCCTCGACCAAAGCCTCTGCCTTCCAGCACCATGAGCCCTTGCTCTGAGCATGAGCCTTCCTCCACCACCACCCCTTTACCTGAGCTTCCTGGATAAATTCCTGTTTACCTATTCACCGTCTTGGTGTCCGCTTTTGGGTCCAACTTCAAACCACTACAATTCGTAACAGAGCGATCTGGCCAACATGGATCCAGCAGACCCAGACACCATTCAACAAGCACTCAGTGCTCAAGGAGCCTTAGTGGTCAGACATGATCAGGTGCTGTCATGAATTTGTTGAGAGGAAGGGCAGGACAGTAGGCTACAGCTTTGTGGGAGAGTAAGTCAGCACCAGGAGTCTTCTAAACGCCTTATGTCTTTACGACAGGGTTCCCAGCCTCTAGCTTCTCATTCTGTAGATTTTCGCAATCTCCCCCTTCTGAGAGTGGGGGAGATGAACGACTCCGGTGCCAACGACAACTTTGTGGATTCTGAATGAGTGGAGAAGGCTCAGACCTCAGTGGAACCCCTTGTAAGATAATGTTAATGCCTGAGATGGCAGACTCATAGCCACTGTAACTCACCATACTATACCTGTGAACCTGTTATTTCTGGTAATCATCATGAGCAGGTCCAGCTCCATGTCATTCCCTCCCCCACTTCACCTGTTGTTCTCGGTCTCCCCTGGCTCAAACTGCATGAACCTCACATCAGTTAGAAGACTTGCACCATCTCCAGTTGGGGTGCATGTTCCTTACAAATGTGGCTCCATTTAAAAGGGAAATAAACAGGCTTTCAAACGGTATAAGATTTATTGCCAAGAAGCATTGTTACAACAAAGAAATAATTTACCAAACACAAATTTCCTTACTTTTTGTGCTGTTTATCAATGAGGAATATTTGCCAAAATACCAGTTAGTGGTAGCTCTGTTTAACAGCAGAAGCCAACTGTACACTTTTCCCAGACTTCAACTAACAATTATCTTTTATTATCAATGAATATCAAATATTTTCTAGATTAACTGGTTAGCTGTTTTGTCGATAAAGTGTTAATATAATAAATGAAAGATGCACATCGCAGCATAGCTCTTCAATGTCTTCAAATGCCCAACAGTCGAAAAACATTCAATTTAAAATTGAAAAAAAAAATTGCAACTTCTCCTATCAAACAGCTGACCATACAAGCAAAGGATGAAAAAGTTTCAACGACCAAAAATAGAGATGCAACAATTAGTCGATTACTCAATTAGTCAGTCAAAACAACATTATGTGCCAATATTTTGATAATCAATCATTTCAGTCATTTTTCAGGCAAGAAACATTTGCTGGTTCCAGCTTCATAAATATAAAGATATGTTGCTTTTCTTTGTCATTTGTGACAGTAAATAAAGAGTCTTTGGGTTTTAGACAAAAGGAGATAACTGAAGGTGTCATTTGGTCTGATGGAAATTGTGATGAGCATTGTTCACATTTTTTGACATATACTCAACTATTAATCCATTAATAGTGAAAACAGTCAGTGGATTGATAATAATTGATAATGAAAATTATCATTAGTTGCAGTCCTTATCAAGAATCAGACCTTCTGCACGAGCTACAAACACTCATAAAATTGCCAACCACAGATTGCCAACAGATTTATGATGAACTAACTTTTTCTGGATTAGATTACGGTACTGGATTGATAATGGGTTATTGTAGACTGATGATCGACATAAGAGGTTTATTTTACAAACACTAAATCAAATTGTACGTGACACTAACAATACATTTAAATTTCAAACACTGAAATAGAAATCTACCCTCCTCTGTGACTCCCACCTCTCCACGACGGCATCATCTCACTGAACCATCATCATAGAAATCTATATAACAGCATCTCTTCTTGCTGCTCTCACTACTCAGACAGTTACATGATATCTCATCATAGGCCGGACCAGTGTGGCATTGAAGTAA
Organism: Pagrus pagrus; assembly: GCF_965226575.1. Lineage (NCBI taxonomy): Eukaryota > Metazoa > Chordata > Actinopteri > Spariformes > Sparidae > Pagrus > Pagrus pagrus. Next base: position 2,855,761 of record NC_140187.1, on the reverse strand, counting down.
GTTTAACTTTCTTAATTTACCTTTCCATTTAAAAGACATTGCTCAACTACGGATTTTGTTTCCCTCAACACTGTTAGATTTACTATTTTTGTTTTTTAAAATGTTTTCTCTTTTCAGACAAATGTACAATACAGATCATTTAAAGATTACATTTACGGCATTTAGCAGACGCTTTTGTTCAAAGCAGCTTACAAAAAGTACATTTGTCACAAGAAAGAAACCACCACATATCACTGTGGATAAAGTAAAAATGAAAAAATAGAAAGAATTTTCAAGCCCTCGTCTGAGCACAGAAGCTGCTATTTATCAAGGATACCTTGAGTAAATACCTGCTATGATTTAGTGCTAAGGGTAAGAACATACAAGTGCAGATTAGTCAGCTCATCTGAATCTAGCTGAGGCTGCAGCCTTATTCAAAAATGGTCCATTTGTTATTTATTTGCTTTGCCTTCATTGTGTCAGTTATTACAAAATGGAATCATGAAACACTCTTTTGTTCATAACTTTGAAAATGTGATATTTTATTTCGAAAGGAAATTCATTGTCAACAACTTCATCGTTTCAGTCACATTCAAAGCAAAATGTGTCTTCTTTAATGTGAGAATTTTCTTCTTTTCCTCGTCATTTATGAATGTAAATGAACAGTGTGATCTTTTGGAGAAATCATTTTGTGATATTTCATAATTCTTTGGCATTTTACAGACTATCAATCGATTAATTGTGGAAATAATCAGCAGATTGACTGTCAGTGAAAATAACTGTTAGTTTGAGCTTCACGCAATTAAACTTCTTTTGTGGAACTCAGGGCTGCACGATATGTTTAAAAAGATCTATTGCCATTATTTTGACAGATGTGATTCAGGATTAGTGTAACTCATCATTTGCATCACAGTTTTTATTCTCACTGAAAAAACTATAACATCGTGATGTTATGAAAGTTGTTGGAGTCTCACTGAACATACATGTTTTCTTACGTCTGGATAACTAGATTTGTAGGCCAGGACATTCTGCAGCACTACAGTACTTCATCATAATGATTTCTGTCACGTACTTTACCATTATCAAACAACTGAGGCTTCTGTGATTTGGATATTGCACTTAGCCATATTGCAATTTTGGTGATATTTTTAATTGAACTAAACTGAGACGGTTTCATTTGCTCAACAATAACTGAGACACTGACAGCTCTTTTTTCATTTGATCTGAACCGAGATGTGGTTTCTCAGGACTAGGCAGGACGAGGTGCGACATGAACTCAACCAGTCGTCTGGACAGCCTGAGCGAAGCTTTCTTAAAGAACTTCATCACAGTTGCTATCGCCGTCATCATCAACTTCATCAATGGAACTTTTGTCTACACCTACTTCAAGAGCCATGTCTTCCAGAGAGACCCCAGGTGATACGAGGACCATGTGTTTTCTCTCACACAAATATGTGAAGATGATTACAGTTAAAGCGATGAGATTTCTGCTCTTGTACCTTCATATATTTCACCAAATGTTGTGATGGTGACTCATCTTTCCTCTGAACCCTGCTCTCTTCTTGTTTTTTCCTCTCCTGTCATATCTTCTCCTTGCTGACTGCTGTGCTCGTCTCTCCTGCAGGTATGTGCTGTACATACATTTGGTTATCAACGACATGATCATGCTGACAATTGCTGTGGCGCTGCAGATCATGATCTACACCATTCCCCTGAAACTGGCTCCCTGCTGCTTCATGCTGCTCATCTTAGTCACTACAAGCAAGTAGGTGTGTGTTATTTGTTCAACTTTAAGTGTTAACTATTGTGCTTATGTGGTTTGGGTAGGGATGTCCGGAGCCGATCTGCAGGATCGTGATCAAGGCCGATATGGGCATTGTTTCACTGCTCGGGATCGGCAATTTTGAACACGGACCCAAGCCCAATGATTTTTACGTCAGCTGTCGTAAACGGAGCACAATTTGTGGCAGAACGCGGACGCGCGTGTAATGTTACTCTGGCAAACCTGTGGATAAAATGTCTGCAGTGTGGAAATATTTTAAATTAGAAAGCAATACGACCATTTTGCGAGGGGGAAACAAAAGAGCTGCATTTAATACGGCACACAAAAAACGAACACTTGAAGGAATACAAAGAGTTCACTCAAGCAATACAGGCAAAGGCACCGAAGCAACAAACACTCGCGGATACTTTCGAAAGGAAAGGGAAATATCCTCGAGACAGCGACATGGCCAAAAATATTACAGAGAAGGTAATTGAATTCATCGCTCTGGATTACCAGCCCATCTCTGTGGTAGAGGATCAGGGTTTTCGCTGTCTTCTGGAGTTTTTGAATCCCCGGTAGGCCCTACCATCTCGGCACTACATTTTGGATACCGCCTTACCAGAGATGTACAGCAAAGTTCGTGACCACCTACGAGGTGATTTAACAGATGTGACTGCTATTAGCTTTACGACAGACATTTGGAGTTCTGATGTTTGCCCCATGTCATTGCTTAGCCATGACAAATGAAAACCAATGTCGCAATAGCATATGCAGAATAAGAAAGAGCCATATGAAAGTATTTACTTTGCAGGTAAAAAAAAAACCTGATCGGGACATCCCTAGCTTCGGGGGTTTTCTTGATTCTGACATTTCTACTGCATACAGTACATGTTTTAGTTTGGGGTGCACTATTTTGAGTTTTTCAGCCGATAACAATAACAGAAATCTACCTGTTTCAGATCAGAACAAGTGTAGGTGCTGAACTTCCAACTTTCAACGTCAGGTTTAAACTTTCATATCTCCAAGTGAGGAAATAATGTTCATAGTTTGCATAATTATTACTCTGCTGCATTTCACCGACCTACACACTCAAAACAAGCTACCAAGAGCAGCAACTGTGTTTAGGACCAGAGCAAACAAACTATTAGCCTATATTCATTTAAAACGTGACATGTCATGTTACAGTGCACAGCAGCAGCTTTGTATAAACTAAATCTAAATCAGCCTACCTGCTGAATTCACTCTGTTATCACCTATTGCAAACATGTCTGTGCCAGGCTTTACACAGGGTTCACAGTGTTGAAAATGGAAGCCCCTTTCTGCCAGTTAAAGAAAAGAATATGGTGAAAACTGAGCTTGATGAAGAATATTCCCATGGTAAATCATAATGAGAGAAAAGGCCATAATCATGAGATACAAGGTAGAAATTATCATAAGAAGTCAAAATTATGAGATAAAAAGTCTTAAATTAATATGATCGTCGCGATATTAACATTTAAAAAGCGGGCTCTGTTGCATATCAAATCAAGCACTTTCTCAACCCAATAGTCAGCCAACCACCAGGGGGCGAACGGAAGGTTAGGGCTTCATTAAGCTGCCTAAATAGGGAGCGCACCCTGCAGCAGCCTCAAATTATATTCAACAGTGTGAGAGTGAGACGCAATGTCGGAAGCAGACAGTATCAGCTGATCACAGCAATCAGTCCATCACTTCATCCGCGGATGTCAAGATGAGCAACTGGAAAGCCGCTGAGATCCGGGATATGCTAGCGTCTCCTCGGTCTCTGTAGCTGACAGCTAGTGGACACAACCAAACAGCTAGTAGCTGCTGTCAGCTTGTTGTGTAGCGGCAAGCTACGAATGGTCGCTACTTTCAAATTAAAAGCCCCTCGCAAGAAACCAGTTCTAAAATCCAATGGGGTGCAATGTAAAGCTCTTATTTTGAAGACAAATTCGTTGTCACTGTTCACTGCCCAACTTCGTGCTTCACGTCACGTCACATGTTTACGCCTACCCCAGTGGCGGCTCTGAAGCCAGAACATGTTGACAGGCTGGTGTTTCTCTCCAAACATCTGTAGGCCTGTAGTATGTTCCTGTTCCTTGTAGTATGTGCCTTTTCTGCATAGGCTTAATTTTTTTCATTTGTTTGCACTACATGATTGCACTCTGCAATGGCATAATTATTTTTTGCCCTTTGTCTTGGGTTATTTTATTATTTATGATTTATTATTATTTTAAGTTTCAATTTGAAGCCTTGTTCACATACGGTTTGTTTAAAAAAGAAAGTGCAATAAAAAGATATGTTTTACCCAACATAATGAATAATCGTGATTAATAATCGTGATTTCAATATTGATAAAAATAATCGTGATTATCATTTTGGCCATAATCGTGCAGCCCTAATAAGAAGTCACAGTTATTAGGGGTGTCAGGATCTTGCCTATAAGTCAGAGATCGAGATCCCAATGACGTCACGATCTTGACCATTGAAATCAAAGGTGGAATCAAGGATTTAGTGTCCGGCAGGCGCGTCAAGAGGGGAAAAACAAACAAAACACGCAGTGCATGTCGTAGCGCGGTGAGTGGATTCACATTGGATCTTGTGTTGCAGCAAAAACACAGGTTTTCCCATTCATTTTAATGAGGGTAGTCGGTTTTGGCTGCAGCGGTGCACGTCGGAATAGTTGAGACAGTCAACTTTTGGAGAAACGCAGCCTCTCATCACTTTGCGATGGCCAATAAAATAAGCTGGAGATCAGACTACAACTGAAGCCACAGTGGAGTGTAAAGTAATTGTGTGTAAAGTGTATTCAATCTGTTTGGCTTTGTGCACCAGCTTAAAACACTGTGGATGGCGATGATCACTGTACGACCAGCATGTTTAACCTACTGTGGCAGAGACATGACCAGAGATCATAACCAGAGTACAACAGGTCAGTAGCAGGGCATGTTATTTACAGTAGCATGGATAACTACAACAGAGGGAAAACAACAGACATTTCTGTGTAACGTTAAGTTTCATTTTCACTTCGATTCGTTGAAAACACAGTGATAACGGTAATGACTTTACTGTTATTTTTAATCCATCGATGAGAACAAACAATCACTAGTACTTCCAGCATGCTCGTAGCATAACAACATATCAGCTTCGTCTTTCAGCAAACTGATCAGCGGGTGTTCACTACCTACCTACCTACCTACCTACCTATATATATATATATATATATATATATATATATATATATATATATATATATATACATATACACATATATATATCCACACACACACACACAGATCACACAGATGAGAGCCACACCTAAATCTGAAAAAATCATGAACAAATCAAATCTTGTGTCTTTTCTTCACCCAGGAACAGCCCTCTGAACCTGGCTGGCATGGCACTCGAGCGTTATATTGCTGTTTGCAAACCTCTTCATCACGTCCAGATCTGCACCCTGCAGCGGACCTACAGTCTCATCGCACTTATCTGGGCCGTCTCTTTCCTGCCCGCCGTCACAGATGTCATCATCCTTGTTGCAACCCAGCCTCTTTCTATCTTCTCAAGAAACATCATCTGTTACCACTCCAACATCTTCAGCACACCATTCCACAAGACACACGTGGCAGTTGTCCAGGTGAAATACTGATTATTAATCTTGTATTTCCTTTATGATATCAGCCATTTCTGTTTATCCACGGAGCAGTTTGTTTATGTTTTTGGCTTGTGTGCCTTTGTGTCCTCCTCAGGGGCTTCTGCTTTGCTTCGTCTTCATGACTGTGCTCATCACCTACCTGAAGGTCCTCTGCGCTGCCCGGGCGGCCTCAGGTTTGAACCAGGCCTCAGCCAGAAACGCCAGTAACACCATCCTGCTGCACGGAGTCCAGCTCCTCATCTGCATGTCCTCCTTCATTACTCCAATCATCAACATCATGTTAGTCACCGCTTGGCCCAAGAAACGCACCACAATTCTCTTCACCACCTACCTGGTTACCTGTATACTTCCACGTCTGCTCAGTCCGCTCATATACGGCATCAGAGACAAGACATTCAGCTGCCACGTCAGGATGCACTTCTGCTCGAGGTGCTATCCTGCAGAGAAGAGGGTGAACCCGATGGACCCCCAGAGAAGGTCCAAAAAGGTCTCACACTGAATGACCTTAAAACACCAGTGATTTTGCATGTTTTAGTTCATTATCTGCAAATACAAGTTAATGTTGTTTTTTCATTGAAAAGAACACAATTTAATTGTGAGGGAATAATCAACATTTCTGTGGTAAAATCTGCTCCGATACCTTCAGGCCCTCATGATTTAAAGGGTCAACGCAAAGTTTCTTTCCATAATGGTAAATGCACATTTTTACGAAATATAGGGGGTTTACGATGTAAACCAGCTTCAGTAAAAATGCTACAAAATACTGTTTGACTGTTTACTTTCAATGTTCCAAAGTGCAGTGCAGAATGCATAAATAAAGAAAAAACAACATTAAAAATGTATTTGCTTTAGCCTTTGTTCTTATGAACCAGAACGATGAAAGCCACGAGCATCTTGCTAATGCTAACCCGCTAACCGAGATGATGCGCTTGATGCAATAAGTAAAGAGATACACAACCTCAAAACGGAGATGAAGAAAGACTTGGCCACACACCAAGAACAAATTACGAAAGATGTTAAAGTGTAACTAAACCCCCAAACCACTTTTTTCTGCTGAAAACAAATGTATTTGGGTATGAAGTAGTGTTGTTGATGTGTTCTGGTCCAACTCTTGACATTTTAGTCAAAGTATTTCAATTTGGTGTATTTTGTTGTAAAAATGTAAGAGTGACTGCCCTCTATGGGTTGAAACCCGGCTATTACAATCGAATTTTGCTATTGGCTGAGATGGAGGCCGATGAGTTTTGGAGGCAGCTTACATCACAAGCCACCACTGTTCGCCCCGCCCCTCTGTGTGTGTTTTTGCATGTGTGAGTGTAGTGGTGTGGGAGGGGGCGCGCTCTGTTGGAGGCTGCACAGAGTGACTGGACGTGTCTTAACTGCTCCTGGAGCCCCACCCACAATCAAGGCATTTTTTTAATTTCCAGCCCCGATTCACCTCAGCCAAAACCTAGGGGTTTAGTTACACTTTAAGTCTGAAATCAACGAGCTAAAGAGAGAAATATTCCAGCAACTCTCTGCCAACACTAAAGCTTTACACTCACACAGAACTCAATGAGATGGAGACGTGGAATATGGAGGTGAAGGACGCGCTGTGTAAATCTTTGAAACAACAGAAAATACTGCAAGACAAGCTGACGGATATTGAAGGGAGGAATAAGAGAAATAATATCTGTATTTCCAGATTACCCGAAGATGAAGAAGGTGACTCTGCCACCACATACATCCAAAAACTGCTCATAACGGAGCTCTCACTGCCACCTGATGTCAGCCTGCAAATCCAACGCAAGCACAGGGCGCTTGCCCAAAAGCCGAACCGCAACTCGCCACCAAGGTCCATGATTGTTAACTTTCTGGAACTTGCCGTCAAAGAGATGGTCCTGAACAAAGCTTGGCAAAAGAAAATCATTGTGGAAGGGCGGCAGCTGATTTTTGACCATGACTATGCAACAGAAGTGGTTCAAAAGAAGAAAGAGTACAGCGGGATCAAGAAGATATTAGTGCATGTTGGTGCATACCTGAGTATGAAGCGAGGTGGAAAGATATAGAAATGGAAGTCAAAGATTTACAAATTCTCAAAGAGAAAAAGATTCAGTTGGGTGGCTTATGATCCAAAGTTTCTACCAGGTCTGAGTGACTCAAGGTTTAAACAATGGACAGAGAAAGGCATTACTGCTCTCTGCACAATTTTTAAACGGGGGAAGTGTATGACCTTTCAAGAATTAAACGCGAAATTTGGATTAGAAAAACAAGATTTTTTCAGATATTTATAAATTCGAGATTATATTATGAAAGAGATTAGAATTGATTCTAAAACGGAATTGAATGGCATTATCCAAATTATAGCGGATGTGTATTATCAGGGTAATTCTCGGGTCATCTCAGCTTTTTACAAAGCCTTCGAGGATATTAGAGAAAGCTCAACACTATACCTTAAAAACAAATGGGATGATTGGTACAAAATGTGCATGACACAATGCACTACCACTAGCTCACAGATATGGAGGGAGTTTGGTTGGAAAAATCTTACTAGATTCTTCATAACACCTCAGATTAAGAGCAGACAATTTAAAACCCAACAACCATGCTGGAGGCTCTGTGGTAACCAAGAGGGCAACCATACACATGTTTTTGGTGCTGTTGTAAATTAACACCTTATTGGAATATTGTAAATACAACTGTTAATAACATATTGGATTATGATATCCGAAAATTCTACTCATTGTCAGTAAAAAGGCTATAACTAGGAACTAGGAACAGCATTTTTGCCGGCCGATATGGTTGTTTGATAAAAATGTCTGTGCAAATTGTTCAACACTTGATGCTTAAATTTAAAAAACTAGCATCACTTGACTGATTATTGTTATTGCTGTTATGGCTGTGAAGAGGCATTGTAGGAGGAAAGTAAGGAACAGTTGTGTACAAAACTAATGATTTTATATTGTCATGTAGCAGAAACATGGACTGCAGAGACAAACATTTTCAACAGCCACATGGTTTTCACAGGGTACACGGTTTACAAAGTACAGCTAACTGAGATCTTCAGCCACTTTAGACTTACTTGTCACTGTCACTCGGTCCAATGCTTGCTGCAGCGGCATATTCCAGCTCTGAAGGCCTGGTCGTTTCTTCATGGGGGTAGAAGCCGGATCTGCTCCTTGTTTCCTGGAGCAAGAAGTTCATAATTTACTAACTGTGCACAATATCTAACAGTGTAACTGCTACAGTGAGACACACACGTAATAAACCTTGTAATGTCCTCAAAAATGTTTAGCAAAGTTATATAAGAGTCTCATAACCGTAATGCCAAGTCGTAACAATATACTGAATGACAATATTCGATCTACTACTGGCTCCATACAATCGCAATTTACAGTCTGTTGTTACAAATAAAGGCAACTAATGACTGGCAGCAGAGTAAAAATACAGCCGGTCAAAATAAGACTTCTAGCGTATAATCTTCATATGTAGCATTTGTGTACAACTATCATTAATGACAAAGAAACGCAGCAAATCTTCACATTTAAGAAGCTGGAACCAGCAAATGTTTGACACCTTTGCTTCAAAAATTACTGAAGCGATTCACCGATTATCAAAATAGTTGGCAAAAAATGTTTTGGTTAACTAATTGTTGCATCTCTAAATAATAATATTAAAGACCTGAGCTACCCTTGTAGATATTGTATATTTCTATCGTCACTACCACTAAATGTTTTCATTCACTGCAGAGCAGTGAACTACTTTCCAAATCTGGTGCCTACATTACCCACAATGTAACTGAGCCCCCGTGCAGATTATCAGATTACATGCACCTTCCTCTGGAGCCACAGAAGGCTTTATTAGGGGTGTTCCAACAAGTCTACCTCACGATTCCATTCGATTTCGATTATGGGAGCTTCGATTCTTCGATTCTTCGATTCCTCGATTACAACGATTGTCAATTCGATTCGATTACTGGTGCCACGATTCTTCGATTATTGCAATTTTTAACGCTTTTTTCCACACAAGATTGATTTTGTCTTCATCTGTGGCTACATTTGTAAATAAATAGCCTATCAATTAACTCAGTTCCTCTAAAACTACACTCATTAAAGGAGACATATTATGCTCATTTCTGCTTGTTGACATGGGTCCTTGATGTCTAAATAGACTGATAGTAACATGCTTTGGTCGAAAAAACCGAAGGATTGAGCACAGCAGGGTTGTTTACACACCAGTTTCACAGCCCTGCTCTCAGCAGCCGGATTCTGACTTTTTTTTCATTATGTTAATGAGCTACTGCGTGCGCCGCCCACTTCTTCCTGCCGACCGGAAGACGTGAGGACGGCATCGCGGGACCATGGCAACAAGCGCTACACAGCAACTTTCAATAAAGTTGAGAGAAAAAAAAACGAAAAAAAAAAAAACAACAACAACAACAACAACGAGCAATACACAGCGCGGCGCAGCTTTTCAGTGTCCGTGCCTGCATATAACTGATAGTAGCACAGCAGACATGTAGCAGGTAGCCCCTGTCTCCAGCTCCAAAACAAAGTAGTGACTGCTTTACTGCAGATAACGTTTTGGTGCTCTCAGGTCTCTCATGCCAGCAGCTAACTCTACAGGCTGTAGCATTAGCTGTACCGTTAGCTGTAGCCTACAGCTAACGCTACGGCTAACGCTACACACGTATTACATGTATACCAACACACAGAAACACGGTCAGAGGACAGTCTCCCAGAGCCAGGACATCTGCCCAACTACAGCAGCTCCTCGGGCTGTCACACAGTCAGCAGTGCATTCAGACAAGACACTCTTCTAGAAGTTTGCTTACACACTGTCCCTTAGCACAACATGCTAATGAATGAACGTAGCTCACTGGCCGAGAATAACAGAGACCAGTTCATACCGTTTCCTCTGCGTGTTCACCGCGGAACAGCAGCTAAACGTCCGCGAACAACTGACACACACAACTGAGACGATGTCGCACTGTCTCCTCTGTTTGTTCACCGCCGAGCAGCAGCTCACTGTCCGCGAACAACTGAGACATTTCACCCCGTCTCCTCCCCATGTTCACGGCCGAGCAGTGGTTCACCGGCCGGTTAGAAGCGATAAAATCTCAATATCCTAATTCATTGTCTCAATTCACCGTCATGTTTTAAAAGAGTGCTGATATGACACATTAACGTTTCGTATCATTAACATTATCGTGAATCCTACGGCCAGTAAGCCCAACGTTGATAACTTCACATGTAATGTTAGCTCAGCCTCATATTTACACCCACGGTTAGCGTTAGCTCATGTGCTAAACGGCCAAAGTAACACAAACTACACTGTTTTTTAAATACTTACAGCTCCATCACTGACAGCGGGTATGGATCCATCTTTCAAGGGACAATCTCGTTGCCAGTCCAGCGTTATACTGACTCTGGTTGCTGAAACAGTCCGGGGTGAAGTGACTGGCACAGACCATAACGCTTCTGCTCACTGAAGCTGGGACCCTGATAAATAAAAAGTAGCCTCTTCGCTCTGATATCCTCTTTGGTAGGAGCGATGTAGCGAAACATGAGGATCCGTGCATCCGATGACAGAGCAGCAGTGCTTGGCTTTCGGGTCGTACATGGCAGCGGTCAGGCTGTCGGTACAAGTTAGCGAGGGGAAAAAAATGGCGGATCCTCGTTCAGGTAGCTGGCGTAATGTGGGAGGAGATACGCAAAGAGTATGCAGATCACCCCGACTGTTACGTCACAATCCGGGTGAAATCCAAACGGCTCGTTTAGAGACTCAATTCCTGACTCTGCCAGGTACAAAATATTGACTTAGTTGTCAAAACTCATGCTTAGGGGGTGGGGAGGCACTCCGGATACGCAAATATACATACTAAAGCAAGGAAAAAGTCAGTTTTGCATAATATGTCCCCTTTAAGTAAATAACAAGGTTTTTTGAACATTTGAACAATATTTTATTTTATGACTATGTAAACATTTGCACTTTGACCTACTTAACTTTGACCAGGGAAAGCTCCACTTGCAGGAGAGCCCCCTCTATTGGCGTAAAACACTGAAAACAGTCAAGCCCTGGATTTAATGAGGCGTAAACATGTGACGTGACGTGAAGTACGAAGTTGGGCAGTGATCAGTGACAACAAATTTGTCTTCAAAATAAGAGCTTTACATTGCACCCCATTGGATTTTAGAACTGGGTTCTTAGCGGGGGGCTTTTAATTTGAAAGTACCCAGCAAACATTTTCTCGACCTGCGTCTAGATGAAGACGTCCAGTCACGTCGTGACTTTAATTCGACTGTTTTTCAACATCATAAAATAATATCATGGCAAATATGACCTAATTAAATATGCATTTTAGAGCGGTTTAACTGAATAAACACTGCCAGAAAACGCTTTCTCGACCTGCGTCTAGATGAAGACGTCCAATCGACGTCGCGTCACGACGTGACTTTAATTCGACTTTTTTTCGACATGTTAACATTAGGGGGAATACGATCTCAAAGAAAACATATTTAACTGAAAAAACAGTCAAGAATGATTTCCTCTATCTACTGCTGTGTCGAGATGCAGATATCCAATCATGTCGGGACGTCTGATTAACGTCGGGCAGGCAGGTTGATTTGACGTCTATCTGAGGGGCTGAAATGACCAACGTCATTTAGACGTTGTTTCAACGACCTATCAACGCACGAATGTTAAAAACTATTCGAAATAATGGAAATATGTTTGTGAATTTAAGAAAATAATGTAGTATCATATTGGCAATGTGGGCTGAAATGTTTGTGATTCTAGCATCCATCTAGGAACTATTTTTCCTCGCGTAGTTAGCGCACCTAGTGGTTTCCTACGCATGCGCAAGAAGAACTTTGCATTGTCAGTTGACGGGGAGGAGACACAGACACCTGTGAAAGGTGAGTTACTAAAAGTACTGTAATTTAAAATGAAACCGTGTTTGGTAAGACATTATACGTTTATCAGTTGCATGTTAGAGTTTTGATTTTGTTGCTGCATCGTGTATTGTTACAGATAGCTGTTTTTTTTGCTTTTATTCGTAACCGAGCGGCGGCTAGCAGCCGAGTTAGCTGCCGTGTGAAACTAGCCCTGAGTTAGCTCACAGGCTACGTGAGGTGCTCGATGCTAAACCGAGCCGAACATCTGTGCAACTATCGGTTTAGCATCGTTACAGAACCAAAACACTTTAAGGGGCCGTCCAGACGGGCGAAAACGTTATTTTTTCTCCGTCTTCCTCGGCATTGTTTCAAGAATATTTGCATCTAGACGGATCAACCGAAAACGCTGTAGTTCATATGCCAGGCCTATAGGTGTCGCTTGACATACACCAAAAACGGGACGGTCCAATACGGTCCATACCAGCTCCCGAAAAATATCTGGTCCACGGACATTGATATGTGGCCAGAAATCGTCTTATAACCGGGGTCTAACCGTTGACACATGCTGATAGTTGTCTGGTGTCGCTACACGACCGCAACGGCAGAGGGCGCCATCTTATTGTAGAGACGTGACTGACAGTGTGGCTGGTTATCTGTCAATCACAGCGTAGGTGTAGAATGGTCATACTTTGTGCCATCTTCTTCAAATTTGAAACAAGTGTTCACTGATAGTGTGGCTACAGCCCCATAATGCCATTGACATGCTCAGATGAAGCCACAAGCAGTTATTCATCCTTACAGTTTTTTTTTTATTTTAGGCGTACTAAAATTTTTACATTTTTATTGACTTCAGAGGTTAATCAATGTCACTATCTCTCTACATATAAAAGTAATCTATTTGTGTGTCTCTGTCCCTCGCATAGGCCTGTTTTGATAACTATTTGTCCAATTTACCTCACTTCACAGGTTTATTGTGAGACGCACACCAGGTGAGATACACACACACACACACACACACACACTTGAATGGGGGGGCTTGAATGAATATGAATATTTGGATACAGCCTCAGAGCCGTCCGCCACTGTTTTATGCTGTTGTGATGATGCTTGGACAGAGGTGCTAATGCATAACAGCAGCAACAGTGAGGAATATCTTCAAATTCATTCTTTTAGAGTAAATGTATTCCGAAACTGTAGCACATGTTTGAAATGAAATGGAATTGTCCTTTAAAAGAAAACCTCTAATGTGCTATTGTGCTCCCTGTGTGAACAGCCAGGCACCTGCATGAAAGAGAAGTTATGCTTAGGGTTGCCTCTCTGTGTTGTGCCTTTTAAAGCCACAAAGATGTTCCATGTCATCAAGTGTAAGAAACTAAGATTGATATAATTGAAATTACTGAATGGGCTTCATGTGCATGTGGCTATCCTGGGCTAAGCTGGGCTACCATAGCACAGACTGTTAATGCCTACTGGCTTTATCAGAAACCATCAGATTCAGGCTACTGAGTGGCTCTAAGAAGTGGTTCTTTCATTACTCTTTCAACTCCCCAAACAATTTGTTCTTGCCATCTATAAAGTGCATTTAACTTCTGAATAGGCGCTCTGTAAAAATGTTTATTTTTTTCTTATGCCCTCTCTCCAGCTGCTGTGAAGAGATGGAGTCCAAAGGCCACAGATGCAGAAATAGAGAGTGTGATTCAGAACCAACTTAAACATGCCCCACCAAGGAGCGGGGGCAAGGGGCAGACCCCCACAGGACTGCAATAAAAAGGAAGTCAATAAAACATTTGTTCCAATAAACATGTTCGTTTTTTATTCAATTATTCAATATATAGATAAATCGTTACATATATCTGGTCCTGAATGCTGTCTTTTTAAAAAAAAAAATTTTTTACCTGAGATTTGTCCATGTACTACTTGTATTTTACAGTATGGGTGAACATGATTCGAGTATTTTTAACTTTATCACAGCTGAGTTTATTTACTATGAAAGTTTTAACCAGGTTCACCATTCCTGTGATATTTTAAGTTGGCAAATGTGAAATTTGCTGGTGTTGTCTATTGGACTTTTTGACCTCTTTGCATTTTAAGGATTTTTTTACTGAAATTGATAAGTTAATTTAAATAGTTGCAGATTAGAGCATTGAGAATTGCACATGTAGACTATAGGCTACAGCACAAGAGCTGTGCTTGTAATAGAATGTATGGATGTGGTAATGCCAGTTATGTAGGCACTAGTTGAAACTCGATTTAGGTAAACATATTTTTAAATGCAATACATGTGTATTTTGACAAAGGTTGATATGCCGTTGAAACGACGTGAATTGATGCCGTCTAAGAGCCGTCGAAATGACGTCGGTCATGAGAACGACGTCAGAAAAACTTTCATTTCAGCACCTCTGCTAGACGTCGAATCGACCTGCCTGACCGACGTTGATTAGACGTCAAATAGACGCCACGTAGAGACGTTGAAAAGTTGTCTATACGACGTAATAATTGAAGTAGCCTGCTCTGTGAGCCGTTTTTATGTCGTCGAAACGACGTGAATTGATGACGTCAAAATGACCGACGTCAGAAAAACTTTCATTTCAGCACCTCTGCTAGACGTCGAATCGACCTGCCTGACCGACGTTGATTAGACGTCAGATAGACGTCACGTAGAGACGTTGAAAAGTTGTCTATACGACGTAATAATGACATAGATTGAAGTAGCCTGCTCTGTGAGCCGTTGATATGTCGTTGAAACGACGTGAATTGATGCGGTCTAAGAGCCGTCGAAATGTGGTCGGTCATAAGACCGACGTCAGAAAAACTTTCATTTCAGCACCTCTTGTAGACGTCGAATCGACCTGCCTGACCGACGTTGATTAGACGTCAAATAGACGTCAAAATGTTTGCTGGGTAGTGACCGTTCGTAGCTTGCCGCTACACAACAGCTGACAGTCAGCAGCTACTAGCTGTTTGGTTGTGTCCGCTAGCTGTCAGCTACAGAGACCGAGGAGACGGTAGCATCTCCCGGATCTCAGCGGCTTTCCAGGTGCTCATCTTGACATCCGCGGAAGAAGTGATGAACTGACTGCTGTGATCAGCTGTTTCCTGGTTTTAAAACTCCCGGGTGCGGGTCGCACAACAGTGCACGTCATCGACACCTCCGCCCATGTCACGAAATTGCCGGCACATTGACGCCTCGGATTTAGATAGCAATGGAGGCGGCAGTAAGTGTACCCTCAGAGGCGTCAAATTGGCGGACCACAACAGACCGCCAGTTTGCCGCCTTCTGTGTAAATGCGCGGACCTAGCAAAGCATCGACGTTAATTAATCGATGCCAAATCGTCACGTGACGCATCGCCACATCGATGAATTGCACCCACCTCTAGGCTTTAAAGTATTTTTCTTTTTACATATACAGTAGTAGTAGTACTCCCCAAGAGCTGAAAACACACTTGATGGGTAAAATTGGTGGAGTTACCCTTTAAGGCCAACAACATGCTGCAGACTCATTCCTGGGTCCAGTCTAAAGTTTTATACCACTAATCCACACAAGGAAGACTGTGATCATGGTGGAAAGTAGGGATGCACGATATGGATTTTTTTCAGCCGATAACCAATCATTATTTTCTTCTCACGGCCGATACTGATACCAGATAATAATTTAACATTTTTGTACTTTAAAAATAAGTTCATAACCTGTAGTGTTATCACCCCTGGGGGTGAAAAGGCTAAGATGTAGTGGGCAAAGATGGATGATTTATTATTCACAGCTCTAACAACATTTATTTATTTAATAACAACACTTGTGGAACACATATTGCAAGTTACAATTGTGTTGTCTTCTTTTGAAATTGAAAAGCAACACCCTCTCCTTTTTCTGGAATAACTGGTTAGTTGTTTTGTCAATAAAATGTTAATATAACAAATAAAAAAGATGCACATCGTAGCGTAGCTCTTTAATGTCTTCAAGTGCCCAACAGGCCAAGATCATTACATTTAAAATGATTGTGAAAAATAGCAAATTCTCCTATCAAACAGCTGACCATACAAGCAAAGGATGAAAAAGTTTGAACGACCAAGAATAGAGATGCAACAAAAAGGAGAAAACTGAAGGTGTCATTTGGTCTGTGGGAAATTGTGATGAGCAGTGTTCACATTTTTTGACATATACTCAACTATTAATCATAGTGAAAACAGTCAGTGGATTGATAATAATTGATAATGAAAATTATCATTAGTTGCAGTCCTTATCAAGAATCAGACCTTCTGCACGAGCTACAAACACTTGCCAACCACAACAGATTTATGATGAACTAACTTTTTCTGGATTAGATTACGGTACTGGATTGATAATGGGTTATAGTAGCAGATGATCGACATGATTAGAGGTTTATTTTACAAACACTAAATCCATAATACATTTAAATTTCAAACACTGAAATAGAAATCTACCCTCCTCAGTGACTCCCACCTCTCCATGACGGCATCATCTCACTGAATTATCATCATAGAAATCTATATAACAGCATCTCTTCTTGTTGCTCTCACTACTCACAGACAGTTACATGATATCTCATCATAGGCCGGACCAGTGTGGCATTGAAGTAAGTTTAACTTTCTTAATTTACCTTTCCATTTCAAAGTTTGTTCAAAAGTTAGACAGTGCTCTGAATCTAGCTGAGATCTGCAGCCTTTTTCAAAAATGGTCCATTTGTTCTTTGTTTGCTTTGCCTTAATTGTGTCAGTTATTACAAAATGTATTGATGAACAACTCCTTTGTTTATAACTTTGAAAATGTGATATTTTATTCCAATCAGAGATAACAGATCTATCTAATCATAAATAGGGCTGTTTTTTTCTCTATTTTCAATGTTATTCTATTTTTCCTCTTAAATCAAAGATACAACAATTAGGATAATCAATTCATCAATCAAAAGAAAATGTATTGTCAACAACTTCAATAATCAATTCACCGTTTCAGTCATATTCAAAGCATCATGTGTCTTTTATTATGTGAGAATTTTCTGTAAGTGAGTCTGTGAGTTTTTGGAGACATCATTTTGGGCTCTGGGAAATTGTGATATTTCATAATTGTTTGACTTTTTACCGACAGCGATTCATTGTGGAAATAATCAGAAGATTGATTGTCAGTGAAAATAACTGTTAGTTGGAGCTTTATGTAATTATACTTCTTTTTTTTGTGGAACTTCTCACTGAAAAAACTATAACATCATGATGTTGTGACACTTGTTGGAGTCTCTACTGATCATAAATGTTTTCTTACGTCTGGATAACTAGATTTGTAGGCCAGGACATTCTGCAACACTACAGTACTTGATTTTCCATCAAGTTAGGGGTGGGCGATATGACGATATTAGATCGTGAAGGATTTTAATGTGTAGACGATCTGCCAAAGTGCAGAGATCGTAGGATCGTCTACACATTCTATGAATTGCAGTTCTATGCTGATGCACCGACGCACCAAACGTATTACGGCGTCAACCTTGACCGTCCAATCATAGCGAACTACAGGCAGTGATGGCTTTCTTACCCGCCTCCTTGTTTATGTGTGTAGCGGTAGCCGCATGGAGAGCCACAGCAGAAAGCCAAACAGAGGAGTTGGTCGCTTTTTAAAAAACAAAAAAGAAAAAACAGCGTTTCACCATCTCAAGAGTCATCAAGTCATCTCCATGCCATGTATTTGTTCTGCTCAGTCACTGAACCAGGGGGCTCTTCCAGAAAGGAGGTTCAACAAACTCTGAGTCTATCCATGAACTCTGAGTTGACTCACCCTGTGAAGTGAAACTCTGAGTTTTCAGTTCCAGAACAGCTGATCTGAGTTCGGTAAGTCGACTCTGAGTATGTTAACTCTGAGTTGAGCTCGTGCCTGACGACTAGTAAAAAGCCATCATCAATGGAGCTCCGATACTGTGATTCACCATGGCAACGGGGGAAAACAGGAAGCAGACATTTTCTGGGGGGGAAAAAGTGACACGGCTGCGGCCCTATAAAAATCACTGACAGAGTTTTAGATGCGGTCTTCTTTTCATTTTGAATGTAACATCACTTTATTTCATATTAGCCTTTGAGGAAGTGGTTGAATGTTGTTCAATGTTTTATTTTATTTTATTTTATTTTAGGCTATTTTATTTTAGGCTATCGGCTGAAAATGAAATATAAAAACAGTCTCACGATGGCTCCTCACTTTGGTTTTATTTCACATATTAAACAAAGTAAAAGTTTATTCAGTGGATATTTTAACTTGTAGTAGCTTTTACCACCAACAGATCCTGTTTAACACACATCTGTGTCCTGACATCCTGCTGAGTAGATGAACATGAAGTGGTGCTCACCTCCACCTCCACCACGTCCGCCAGAGGCAGAGGAGCTGGTCCTGAGTCAGCTCGCTGGGTGAACAGAGGCAGAGGAGCTGGTCCTGAGTCAGCTCGCTGGGTGACCAGAGGCAGAGGAGCTGGTCCTGAGTCAGCTCGCTGGGTGACCAGAGGCTGAGGGCGTCACTCACCCCCAGGACCCAACATTAGAGGCAGACACACACTTACTGTCTACAGATTGAACTAGAAGTCATTTAATCTCCTACTCAATGCGGCGGCAAACTAGAAACACGGACTTTGAAATTACGTTGTTGGAAAAAATAGGCTACTGATGGTTAGGCTACTTTTGTAGCTATCAGTGGGAAATACAGAAAGCCAAATGAAATGTGAGTTATTTCTCCTTTTCTGGCTGCTGGAAGGTGATTGATTAACCTGCGAAGTGATTAAAGAGGATTGTTTAGACCTGAGAGCACGTCAGCGATGACGTGTAGCCTGATATTCGCTGTGGAGAATATAAATGACGGACTGATGAGGAGCGGTAGCTACTGTTCGGTTCAGTCCTCGTCAGGGAGTGAGAGCTCATCTAAATGAATCTAAATTCTCCTCCTGGTGTAAAACTGTGAATTATTTCTGCTTCAACATGATCGGACTGAGAAGGAAAGGACAGCCGCTGTCAGACAGCTCCGTCAGACTCAGGGTTTCTTCAGGTAAACCTGCCAGTGAGCAGGTTATGTTCACAGAGTAAGTTACCTCAGTAACAGACCCAGAGTTTAAGTTACCTCTCTTTCTGGAACTGAAAACTCAGAGTTTCTCTCATCTCAGGGTTAACAAACTCAGAGTTTTCACAAAACCCGCTTTCTGGAATACCCCCCAGGTGCATTCACTAATTATCTCACCTTCCTGGCTGAAGAGCTGTGCTGATCGGACTCAGCTGGTTAAGTGCATGAACAGAACAAATACATGGCATGGAGATGACTTGACTCCACAACTCCCAACTCTGCTATTTAGTGTTTTGATATACTTAAATCCTGTTAAAATGACTGTGTTGAATAAAACAAACAGTAATGTCTTCACTGATATTTTACTTTCATGTTTATTGAAAGCTACCTTTTATGTTGCAAGAGTGCACTTTATCAGAGTGTTGTTGTTTACCTTTTAGTATGTTTACATTCAAATCAAATCAAATTTTATTTGTATAGCCCAAATTCACAAATCACAGTTTGCCTCAGAGGGCTTTACAATCTGTACAGAGACGACACCCTCTGTCCTTCGACCCTCGACCCTCGATTCGAGTTAGGAAAAACTTGCCCCCAAAAAAAGCATTGTTTGCACATGTTGGCAAAACTGCAACTATTTAAATTAAAATCTGTTCAGAAAGGTTCTTTGGCTTAAATTGTCTGTTTTTCTTTTTTTGATTTAAGATCATGATAAAATCGAAATCATGATTTTATTTTTAAAAAATCGTGATATGATATTTTTGCCATATCGCCCACCCCTACATCAAGTATTTTACCATTATCAAACAACTGAGGCTTCTGTGATTTGGATATTGCACTTAACCATATTTCAATTGAACTTAACTGAGACGGTTAAATTGACTCAACAATAACTGAGACCCTGACAGCTCTTTTTTCAATTTGATCTGAACCGAGATGTGGTTTCTCAAAACTAAGCAGAACATGAACTCAACCAGTCGTCTTGACAGCCTGAGCGAAGCTTTCTTAAAGAACTTCATCACAGTTGCTATCGCCGTCATCATCAACTTCATCAATGGAACTTTTGTCTACACCTACTTCAAGAGCCATGTCTTCCAGAGAGACCCCAGGTGATACGAGGACCATGTGTTTTCTCTCACAGAAATATGTGAAGATGATAACAGTCAAATCAATGAATCAAATCAATCAATCAATTGCTCTTGTACCTTCATATATTTCACCAAATGTTGTGATGGTGACTCATCTTTCCTCTGAACCCTGCTCTCTTCTTATTTTTTCCTCTCCTGTCATATCTTCTCCTTGCTGACTGCTGTGCTCGTCTCTCCTGCAGGTATGTGCTGTACATACATTTGGTTATCAACGACATGATCATGCTGACAACTGCTGTGGCGCTGCAGATCATGACATACACCATTCCCCTGAAACTGGCTCCCTGCTGCTTCATGCTGCTCATCTTAGCCACTACAAGCAAGTAGGTGTGTGTTATTTGTTCAACTTAAAGTGTTAACTACTCTGCTTATTTGCTTTGGCTAGGGATGTCCCGAGCCAATCTGCGGGATCGTGATCAAGGCCGATATGGGCATTGTTTCGTTGCTCGGGATCGGCAATTTTGAACATGGACCCAAGCCCAATGATTTTTACGTCAACTGTAGCACAATTTGTGGCAGAACGCAGAAGTGCGTGTAATGTTACTCTGGCAAACCTGTGGATAAAATGTCTGCAGTGTGGAAATATTTTAAATTAGAAAGCAATACGACTATTTTGCAAGGGGGAAACAAAAGAGCTGCATTTAATACGGCACACAAAAAACGAACACTTGAAAGAATACAAAGAGTTCACTCAAGCAATACAGGCAAAGGCACCGAAGCAACAAACACTCGCGGATACTTTCGAAAGGAAAGGGAAATATCCTCGAGACAGCGACATGGCCAAAAATATTACAGAGAAGGTAACTGAATTCATCGCCCTGGATAACCAGCCCATCTCTGTGGTAGAGGATCAGGGTTTTCGCTGTCTTCTGGAGTTTTTGAATCCCCGGGAGGCCCTACCATCTCGGCATTACATTCTGGATACCGCCTTACCAGAGATGTACAGCAAAGTTCGTGACCACCTACAAGGTGATTTAACAGATGTGACTGCTATTAGCTTTACGACAGACATTTGGAGTTCTGATGTTTGCCCCATGTCATTGCTTAGCCATGACAAATGAAAACCAATGTTGCAATAGCATATGCAGAATAAGAAAGAGTCATATGAAAGTATTTACTTTGCAGGTATTTTTTTCTTAATGCAGCTGTATTATCTAGGAAAATATTAGTTAGGGCTAAGTATCGGATTGGGACTCGGTATTGGCAGATACAAAATATTAAATGACTCGGATACACACACACATTAGCAGATTCATATACAGTATGTCTGTTCATAAATGAGATCCACACCTCATTCGTTTTTGTAATGTAAATCTTAACAAATCATGAACAAATCAAATCTCGTGTGATTTTATTTGTCTTCACCCAGGAACAGCCCTCTGAACCTGGCTGGCATGGCACTCGAGCGTTATATTGCTGTTTGCAAACCTCTTCATCACGTCCAGATCTGCACCCTGCAGCGGACCTACGGTCTCATCGCACTTATCTGGGCCGTCTCCTTCCTGCCCACCGTCACAGATGTCATCATCCTTGTTGCAACCCAGCCTCTTTCTATCTTCTCAAGAAACATCATCTGTTACCACTTCAACATCTTCAGCACACCGTCCCATAAGACACACAGGGCAGTTGTCCAGGTGAAATACTGATTATTAATCTTGTATTTCCTTTATGATATCAGCCATTTCTGTTTATTCCACGGAGCAGATTGTTTATGTTTTTGGCTTGTGTGCCTTTGTGTCCTCCTCAGGGGCTTCTGCTTTGCTTCGTCTTCCTGACTGTGCTCATCACCTACCTGAAGGTCCTCTGCGCTGCCCGGGCGGCCTCAGGTTTGAACCAGGCCTCAGCCAGAAACGCCCGTAACACCATCCTGCTGCACGGAGTCCAGCTCCTCATCTGCATGTCCGCCTTCATTGCTCCATTCATCAACATCATGTTAGTCACCGCTTGGCCCAAGAAACGCACCACAATTCTCTTCACCACCTACCTGGTTACCGGTATACTTCCACGTCTGCTCAGTCCGCTCATATACGGCATCAGAGACAAGACATTCAGCTGCCACGTCAGGATGCACTTCTGCTCCAGGTGCTATCCTGCAGAGAAGAGGGTGAACCCGATGGACCCCCAGAGAAGGTCCAAAAAGGTCTCACACTGAATGACCTTAAAACACCAGTGATTTTGCATGTTTTAGTTAATTATCTGCAAATACGAGTTGATGTTGGTTTTTAATTGAAAGGAATGTTTGTGAGAGAATAATCAACATAATTGTGTTAAAATCTGCTCCGATACCTTCAGGCCGTCATGATTTAAGGGGTCAACGCTACATTTGCGTCAGAAAAAGTTTGTAAAAGTTTCTTTCCATAATAGTAAATGCACATTTTCATGAAATACAACAATACCATGTAAACCAGCTTTAGTAACAATGCTCCAAATACTGTTTGACTATTGAAGTGCAGTGCAGAATGCATAAAAAAAGAATAAACAACATTAAAAATGTATTTGCTTCAGCCTTTGTTCTTATTGAAAAACTGAATATGTTCAGTACTTTACCTTAAATGATCCCAAACACCTGAACAGCCTCAAAAATATCACACTATTCAAGTTCAAGTTTAAGGTAATGGCTAATTCAACCATAGTGATAATTGATAATGATTAATAATATAATTTCTGATTTTAAACAGATATTTTACATTTTATTTTATTCATATAAATCTCAGAATTCTGGGATGGGGAGTGCTACAATCTCTTCTAATTCAATCAAGCCAAATCCACTTTCAAACAGTCTGCTGGATCCAGATTTTTATTTCGATCACTGATATATACCAGACGCATAAATATGCCTGATTTTTTTTCATCAAGATCCATGCATTATCCCCTGAGAATATTTACAAAATTGTTCGAAAAATGCCTTATCTTGCAATGTAAATGAAATTGACAAATTATTCCTGGATCTGTCCCTTTATCTGGAGTCAAGCCAAAACTTAATGGGGTCTATTCTGGACTGAGACACATCCTTCATCCAAGTTTTGTGGAAATCCGTTCTGTAGTTATTGTTTAATCCTGCTGACAAACCAATCAACCAAAAAGCGTACACAACAATTATCTCCATAGTGGTAATTTACCAAAGTAGAACATATATGGATTGATTTCAGTTTCTTCATTAAACTTTGGCTTTGGGGGCATTTTTGGGGGCATTTTTGGGGGCCGATATGGTTGATTGATAAAAATGTCTGTGCAACACCTGATGCTTAGATTTAAAAACTAATATCAGTTGACTGATGTCAGTTATTGTTGTTATGACTGTGAAGAGGCATTGTAGGATTTATACCGTCTGAAAAGATGACAGATGAGGTTTTTATGACTATAAATTCTTGCAAGACCTCCTCCATCACCTTATAGCCACTTTAGAAAACACAGCATTAAGAAATACACACAGTGACAACATTCATTTTTAACTGCAAGTCTCTCTCTTAAAAAGCCAAACCTCATATGGAAAACAACAAAAGATAGCAGATTTCTGACTGGTGGTTCTGCTGTGTGAAGTAAACTGTTTAGGAAATAAATAAATGAGGGAGAAAGAAAGGCCAACAGTACATGAGGCCTTTTCAAGACGCAAACCCAGCTGTTGGCCACTAGATGGAGCCATCATCACAGACCTGCAGGAGTCAATGACACGCAGCTTTAATGAATAAATAGAGATATATGAGAAGAAAAAGCTGCTGTTGATTGTTTACATTGTTTCATTTTTGGGTGAACTGTTCCTTTAATGTGTTTGTGCACTGCTGGGCATTAGAGAGGAAGCGTCTGCGCTCTGTTGAGTTTATCCTGATGAGGAAAAGTGAAAAGTCAGCTGTAGTTAGTGGGAAACCTGCTGTCAGTGCAGTTTGTCTCCATGGACATTAGAGGCTTATTACTGTGATTAAAAAATAAAAACATCATGGGTTCGTTAAACGACTCCAGAGATTTCACAAAATGTTATTAAGGACCACACACACACTGTTGAACTCCCAGCTGTGAGAGCTCAGGAATATTACAGGAAATATGAAACTCCATTAAGAACCACTTTAAACTTATTATCGACTTCAGCAGCAGAGGTGGAAACAGCACTCAGATCTGGTGCTTAAATAAAAGTAGCAACCACAGTGTAGAAATACTTAGTTGCAAGTACAAGTCGAGCATTTGCATGTTTAGTGAAGTAAAAGTACTTTAGAATATTCTGAAACATCCTTTACCAGCTTCAACATTTAAGTTATGAACACAATGATACATCAATAATTATAATATACAATATTCTGAAATATGCCTCTCTGTATACTCAGTACTTTTATTTTTGGTACTTTAACTACTTTATATAGGATTGCTTCTGGTTATCTCGAGAATTTCCCCTCAAGGATCAATTAAATGTTATTATACCCTAAAATATACAGTGTTGTAAAAAGTACACGAGTCACGCTTGAGTAAAAGTCTCAAAGTATCTGTGGTTGAGTGTACTGAAGTATCAAAAGTACAAGTAAAAGTAAATTATTGATATATTTACATGTATGTTTATACTGTATATTATGCTTACCGACCATCAGACCTGATATTGAACATTAAATCATAATTTATTTGTTGATTATGTTCAACTCAATCTGTAAAGTAACTATCAACTAAAGTTATCAAGTAATGTAGTGGAGTAAAAGTACAATATTCACCTCCAAAATGTAGTGGACTGAAAGTTTAAAGTAGCAAATAATGGAAATACTCAGTACCTCAAAATTTTACATGAGTAAATGTAGTTAGTTACATTTAATCACTGATAATCTTAAATCATGATTTGTTTGCTGATTATATCTTGCATTACTAAACTGAATCTGCAAAGTAACTAAAGTAAAATAATCAGTGATTAAATGAAGTACATTTATTCAAATATTGTCTTTAGATACTTTAAGGTACTTGTACTTTACTTGAGTATTTCCATTTTGTGCCACTTTATACTTCCACTCCACTACATTTGGAGGCAAATATTGTACTTTTTACTTCACTACATTTACTTGATTACTTTAGTTACTAGTTACTTTTATGATTGGATGCTACATCAGAGCCAAAGAAGGGCATTTTTAATCAATTTACTTTAGTGATTTAAAAAAAACTGACAATATCTGATGCAGTTACATTTACTTGTACTTTAGTTACTTAAGTACATTGATTGCCAGAAAAGTACTTATGATACATGAGTACATTTCAAATTGGATACTTTAAGTACTATTATATTATATTCACATGGTTGACTTTCACTTTTATCAAAGTAATGTTGTAACGTGATATCTTTACTTTTACTCGAGTATGACTCATAAGTACTTTTTACAAAACTCTAAATAAGTGAAGTGGAGTGAAAAAGTACAATAATTCTCTCTGAATTGTAATGGAGTAGAAGTATCGTATACAAAAATACTCAAGTGATGTAGTTACTTAAGTAAAGTACTCGAGTAAATATACTTTATTACTTTCCCCCACTGCACAGCAGACCACGCCTCTGAGGAGATGTGAAAATAAAGACTTTATAATTAATCTAGCTCGCTCTGATTGGACCGCTGAGCGCCGCACACGCATCACAGCAGCACGTGCCTGACGGGATTTTCCGCTCGTGCTCCGGAATGTGGCGGAAGAGGCCGAATGCTCCGCTGCGCGCGGACAGACGCGCGGACGGAGGCTCACCGCGCGCCTCCCCGGCGGACTCCCGCAGCTCCCCTGCACTGTCTGCTGCTGCGGGCGGACTGGAGGTCGTCCTGGAAGTTTCTGAGAGAAGAAGCTCGCTGTGTTTTCTTCTTCTGCTCGATCCGTGTTGGACAGTTTGGTCTCTTTCTCAGCGCTGAAAGTGTGAAACTTCTCCTCCAGACATCATGGGGTGAAAGTGACCTGAGAGGAGGAGGTGATGGTGATGACGGAGAGTCGTGGCGGAACTCACAGGTGAGATCCAGCAACACTTTATCTGGGATGTTCCTGTGTATGAAGCTGAGATGTATTGATCAGTTCCTCTGTGTCGTGTTGTGTTGTGTTGTGTTGTGTTGTGTTGTGTTGTGTTCACTTCACTGTTTGTCTCCGTGTGTTGTTTGAAGCTGCAGCTCTTCCCTCTGCTGAATTATAGATCAACTTTATTTCTGTATGTGCAGCATGGCAGCTCCCCTGAGAGCTCAGCATGGGCCACACGTGTAATTATAGACACACACACACACACACACACACACACACACACACACACACACACACACACACTGTTGTTTACTCTCTTTTCGTTTGTTTGTTTGTTTGATTGTTTGTTGCTTGTACACAACATGATAATACAGATTATTGTGATCACGTCATTGGACTAACTGCTGTTACTGCTGAGACTTCTATTTTTGAGTTTCATCGCCATAAGTGCAGTGATGGAATGTAACTAAGTACATTTACTCAAGTACTGTACTTAAATACAACTTTGAGGTACTTGCTTTACTTGAGTGTTTCCAGTTTCTTCTACTTTATACTTCCGCTGCACCACATGTTGGAGGCCAACATAGTGTTTCTCACTCCACTACAGTGATTTGATGACTTGAGTTACTAGTTACTTTGCAGATTACATAGAGAAGTAAAACGTTTAATATTTGCCTCCAAAAGCAGTGGAGAATACTTGAGTAAATGTAAATGTACTTTAAAACTTTAGTTACTAATTACTTTGCAGATTTAGTTCATTAACGCTACAATCAGCAAACAAATTATTATTTAATATCATCAGTGTTTTAATGTCTTTATTTCTTTCCAGATGTCAAAGTAACAGTCAGAACGTTTGTTCAAAGTTGCTACTGAGTTTTTATTTTAAACAAAGTGTTCAGATAAGATTCATTCATTCATTCAATCTCCTCAACAGCTCTTCATGAAATGAAATGAAATAAAATGAAATATCAGGATATATTTCGCCAAATACCTCAATATCATAGCAACAGTATAGTTGTGATAACTATTGGTACTTTAACAAAATATCAATAATAAGAGATTTTTGATCAATAATCATCAGTAATGTGGATATCATATAAAGACACATATTAAAACAGTCTGGTAAGTTCAGAAAATGACATCACGTTACTGTAACGCAGCCTTTAAAACCAGGAGAACACTTACGTTATATCAGGATATATGAGATCCAGAATCTAAAATGATAAAGTCTCATGTCATGATAACGATATGATACTGTATAGAACCCCCGTCAATAGTCTTTATCATTGTAAACAGATCATTTTAGATAATACAATAATATGCAATGAAAACACTAATTAAAGATGTGAGACAATATGTTTTTAAGAGTTTAGAGACTGGTCCCCCCTTCGTGTGCCTCACAGTGTTTGTTCCACTGTGTTGTACACATATTTCTGGGAGA
Source organism: Pagrus pagrus (assembly GCF_965226575.1). Classification (NCBI taxonomy): domain Eukaryota; kingdom Metazoa; phylum Chordata; class Actinopteri; order Spariformes; family Sparidae; genus Pagrus; species Pagrus pagrus. The sequence continues at coordinate 2,827,909 of NC_140187.1, read as the reverse complement.
ATTCACGTGAACGCAGCTCAAGTCAGATCAACAACCTGGAAAGTCCGAGAAAACATCGGTACGCGAGTCGCCAAGGTGACGTCATGTGACGCCGAAACATGGCGGACAGAAGTAAACACTGGGTTGATGGTAATGAGCACATTACCATCAACCATCAGAGGAGCACGTGAACGCAGCATTAGAAACTTCTTTACAAAAGTTAACCCAAAAACAAAAGATGCAACCCAACCACCAGAATAAACCAAGAATATCAGTGTATCCCATCTATTTATTTTTGCAGGGACAGTTTATTCCTCCACGATCGTCCTCGAGCCTTTCAGTTCTGGTCCTTCCTGTCCCAAACAACTTGTTTATTTCAGCATTTCAATCAGTTTTTCTTGCTGATTTTGTATTTTCTTCTCACACGCTTCAATAAACAGCGAAGACAGGAAGGACTTGCATTTCTGTAACACTTTTTCCAGTCGACTGACCTCTCAAAGAGCTTCACAACACTTCACATTCACACATTCATACACTGATGGCAGAGGCTGCCGTGCGAGGTGCCGACCTGATGAATTTGGGGTTCGGTATCTTGGGGTTCGATTACTGGACGTCCCGCTCTACCTAAAGACCACTCTATAACCGCTCCCCTTCAAGTGAAGTGAAAACTGTCATATTTCCCTCTGACATGTGCAGCACAAAATGCAAACACTCAAAGTACAAGAATATCAAAATTGCACTTGAATGCACAACTTCAGTAAAAGTTTGTTGTTACCGTCTATAAATCCTAACATGCTTCCCACATACACACCCACCACCGTTCACTGTCAGAGAGAAACGTGATTAAACAGCAGCAGGAAGAGAGAGAAACATTCAGACGGCTCTGCTGGTTACAACACCATTAAGTCCACATTAGGTTAACACCTGGGCCATTTCCTACACTCTGCAATTAGACATGATAACGTTACATTACAGCCTCACTTTACCTGGAGCTGGAGGCTTTTAACTGCCGTCTCATAATGGACAAATACCCTCAGTCCTGTCAGAGAGGAGCAGCTTTACACCAGGAGGCGTCACTCTGATCAGAAATAAAAAACACTAGCATAAAAACATCTTCATTCCCTGAAACTTCACTTGTTGCTAAGCAATGTTAAACCAACATTTGCCAGCTGAGCTGTGCTGAATTATGTTTGCTGGCAGCCACATTAGCGCTGTACTGTAAAAGTATTTTAGGACACAGTGGAAACATTCGAGGCCTTTGGGCAGGACTACAAACTGACATTTTTAAGATGTTTGCACAGTGTGAGAGTTTGATGTGAACTTTATTATTTATTCATGTGTTGAGTGATTTCATAGTTTCATTGTGACAGTGTGTACACTGTGTGGGTGTTTGTACGCAGAGTACAGTAGATGAGCGTGCGTGGGAGTCTCTTTTGGCTGCATACATGTGTTTTTTTTTAAAACTTGATCATCACATGAAAACAAGCTGCTTCAACCCTGTGTTAATGTTGATAGGATCTAAATGATGATTGAATTGTTTTCTTCTTTTTTAAAAAAAATCTGTCTTACACACGGAAAATATTAATTCATTCTCCAAAGATATAAAAATCCAGTAAAAGCTTTCTGGCTCTGCACCAACGCACACTGTGTTTCAGAGTTTATATTAAAATGTCTGGGACAATCAAATTAGCGTCCGGTCGTCCCGTCTTTGAAGTGCATTTAGCAGAGTAGGTGAAATTAGAGTGGCCCCATCACAAGAGGAAGCTGAGAGGATAAAAGTCAGGCTCCTCCTCGTCAGAAAGTTTTTAAAGGGTTTTGGTTTTTGCTGACTCAGCTTGAGATGAAGGAAAGAGGGACGTCTGAGTCACATCCAGAATAATTATATTAAAAAACTTTGTTCCAAACAAAACTGCAGCTTCAATGTCAAATACTGAGTGGATTGAAGTACATTTACTCAAGCTCTGTATTAAAAAACTATTTTGAGGTACAGTATTTCCATTTTCTGCTACTTTATAATATCACTCCATTACAGGTATTTGGTAACTTCAGTTCGGCTTCTAGTTACTCTGCAGATTTTAATGCTGCATCAGAGCCTGGGAAAAAAAAAAAAAAAAATCCGATGCTGAATCCGATCTGATAATCTGTTACACTTTATGATAAACATCATTAAAGCTGCAGCATCTAAGAACTGGCCGGCTGTTGAATACATACTCGAAATAATGAGGGGCAGCATATCACCAGAGTAACCGCTAACTGCTGCCAACTGTAGCCACAGTTAGCTCTGTTAGCTGCGCAGTCCGGACTGGGAGCTCGAAACACTGGTGGAGTGTTAGGGTGTGTGTCCACATAGTGTTCCCAAAGAAGCACGAGTGTCTTGCGGTCACTCCGAGCGTTTCGCGTTTTCAGAAAGGCGCTGGTGACGTCACCGTGGCTCTTTTTCTTAATAATATTCACCGTATTTTTGTCTCCCGTGGATCAGTCATGCACCCGCATCCTCCTCGCTCTGATGCCCCGAAATAAAAAACAGATAGTAAACCACAGAGAGGCGCTGTGGATCACGAACCCTGAGTGTTTACTTGGCTAGAACAGGAGCTTTGGACTGGGTCGGGTAGAGGCTAACTGTTAGCATGCTAAACATCATAACGTCACACCTTCACATTCTGTTGATTTTCATGAAGTTATGTTTTTAAGCACCACTCTTACATATTGCACCTTTAATAAATGCTAAATTGAAAGTTGATTTAGCTTCTATACATTTCAGATATGCTAAACTTATAATAGTTATTTAGTTAGCTACAATATTTATTTTGTTTGTTGTTAAGTTGCAGCTGATGTTTATAACACTTTGTGAGTCATAAATAAATACTGTGAGATTCATCTATAAATACTATTTTGACGGGCCTGTTAATGAAAATGTATAACTTCATTAACTAAAGTTTAATTATATATTATATAGCTATTATTAAATTACTATGAATTTAACACTTATTCATAATATATTAATAAATAATAATAATAATTTTATGTATAATTATAATTATATATTTATATAATAATATAATTTTTATGATACCTGTGCTTTTAGTTACTTAAAGAAAATACTTTTACTATAAAGTATGTTTATGAGACACTTCAGGTGTGGGTTATTCACTTTCATGGTAGTAAAATTGTTGTAATATTTTTATATGATATGTTTATTTTCACTCAACTATAAAACTTTTCATGAGACAAAAATAAACAAAGAATACGGAAACAGCGGCTTTACATCACTAAAGATTTTCTGTTTCCAAGGTTTTAAAATATTTATATTCTGACATTGTTTTATATCAAAATGATTAAATTGTTGTGTATGATGACGTTTGAATGAGCAGAACGAAGGACAGAGATTATGTTTCAGTGTTACTCTAACTCGGTACTCAGCACACATTGCGGTTACAGTACGAGGCAGCTCTGATGTAACTGAATCTGCATAGAAGGATTGAATGTCCTCAGGACATCCTCGTCGATGAATACTCCTTTAATTTTTTTTATATATTTGTGTTTTCCTGCTGAGATTCAGCAGAGGGACGGAAACAAAGAGGGAATTTCCTACAACGATTTCAACTTCGGAAGAAACTGAGCCTCATATTAATTCATTATAAACTTTGGAGTGTATTTTTTCTACAGAACGAGGACTGTGGATTTTAACCCATCACTTCACATTAGAAAGATGTCTTTTAATGGCCAGAAGGAATTAATTCATACTGTTCTGTTATTAGCTTGAAAAATGTCCTTAAAGACGTCGATCATGAGCATCAGCGTCCACAGTTTGAATTAGAGCTGCAGCGTTTCATCCATTAGTTATCGACTATTAAATTAACCACCAACTATTTTGATAATAGATTAATTGGTTTGAGTAATTCTTCAGTCAAAATTCTGATTCCAGCTTCTTAGATGTGAATATTTTCTGGTTTATTTCCTCTGAGACAGTAAACTGAACAACAACACAAGACATTTGAAGACATCAACTTGGGAAACACTCATCAACCAAACATCTAATTGATTAATTAAGAAAAAATCTACAGATTAATTGACTATCAATCTAATTATCTGCAGCCCTAGTTTGATTCCAGCCGGAGAGCTTTGTTGCATCTCTCTTTCTCCTTCATTTCTCCACTATCACTCTTCATTATTCATGAAGGAATAAAAGGCACAATAAAGTACCTTTTTAAAGAAAGGTAAAGACTTCCTCCATCTTAAAAAATCAACAAAGTGCCTGTTTGGATTTCTGCCACAGCTAAAAGCATCCTGTGAATGGACTCACCTCTCTACCCGCTATTTATTTTATCTCCTACTACAGGTCTTGTGACTGGGTCTACTCCTGTGAGTGTTCTGCTAGAAGAGAAGTGTTTCCTACGAAGTGTTATCAGAAATTCAGAGTGTTTACAGCAGATCCAAACAGCCGCGCTGGAGAGCCGTCGCAGAGAGGGAAGAGAGATTATGTTGTTTGAATGTGAAGATCACGGGACACATTTTCTCCTGGAAGACATTCACAGTGTTTTACACTCAGTTGTTCACAGAAATAATTGTGTGAAGAATAAAAAAAAAAGAGCTTCAGAAAAACATAATTGATCTCTGAGGGGGAGACCAGGTCACGTTAAAGTTGCTTCTTGTGTCACAGCAGAGAGGAAATATAAGAAACGTATGAAACAGATCTTCAGGCCAACGACCTTCAGTTGACAGAGACAGAGCAGGAGCCCTCCCTACATACAGTACGGGCCGACAGTAACCTGTAGCACGGCCCGCAGCGTCATGTATAATGTTAGCCACGTTAGCCTCACCTGCTGTGGTTTCTGAGTTGGAGGGTATAAAAACGTAAATATCACCAAAATGAATGATCACACTCTAAAATGTGAAGCTACGTTTGTTCTGTTTGGTCTTCTCCACTGTTTGCAGGTAACCATGGTGAAGGAGAGCCTGCCCAGCTGGGTCCACCAGGACTCTGACGAGGGTCTCGTCCACGTGAACGTCGGCGGTCTGAAGAGGAGCCTCTGCTCCAGCACGCTGAAGAAGTTCCCCGACACCAGACTGGGAAAACTGCTGGCGTGTGATTCAGAGGAGGACATCCTGCAGGTGGGTGGAAAGGTTTTGGGAGTGGGTCATGTTTTTACCCATAATCTCAACCTTTCCTCTTTCTTCCCCTCCTTCTCTTCCTCCCTCCTGTAGGTGTGTGACGACTATGACGTGCAGCAGAAGGAGTTTTATTTTGATAGGAACCCCGGCCTCTTCCCTTACGTCCTCCACTTTTATCAGACCGGCAAACTCCACATCATGGAGGAGCTGTGTGTCTTCTCCTTCAGGTCTGTCTCTCTCTCTCTGATGTTAAACATCATCCTGCCTCTCAGACAAACTTTACTTTGATTTCATTCATTTCCTGTCCCTGAATTGTTCTGGTAACCTTCTCACACGTCTCCAGGGGGAATAAAGTTATCAGTAAAGACACACACAGTATGACATTTCTTCCATTTAGTTGGTTTTCTCTCTGATCATTTGGCAGGATGTTGGGTGGAGCTCGGTGGGGTTTGATTGTCCTTATGTTTCCCACACAGTCAGGAGATCGAGTACTGGGGCATCAATGAGTTTTTCCTGGACAGCTGCTGCAGTTACCGTTACCACGACCGCAAGCTGGAGAGCAGCCGGCATCGCAGCTGGGACGACGAGAGCGACGTCAGCAGCATCGACACGTCTGTGGACGAGATCTCCGACCTCAACAGGTAAAACTACAGAGCGTTTTGAAATCTACAAGCTCTCCGCTCACATCCCTCTACGTCTTCCTCTTTGTGTCGATCGTTAACTCTTCATCTTCCTCCGCCCTCACAGAGACATGCAGCACTTCCAGGAGGTGCGTTATGGGAACGCCAGGAAGTGTCTGTGGCTGACGCTGGAGAACCCGGGATACTCCATCCCCAGCAAGCTCTTCAGTCTGGTCTCCATCGGAGTGGTGCTGACCTCCATCGCCACCATGTGTATCAACAGCATGCCAGAGTATCAGGTCAGCATGAGCAGGTCTTGGCCCCAACACACTTTTCTTTAGCGAATCAGATATGATACACAGGTCTACCAAAGTTTTGTCAACCTTGCCATGACGGCTGCTCTTTAGGAGGCGCTAGCTAAACATTTTGACACGCCCATGACCAAGAACCATCAATACATGTGTCAAGTTTCATGAGTTTCTGAAACCTTAAGTTCCTCAAAACATGTAATTCACGTTGGAAGTAGTCATTCCTTGCACTGGTCGGTGCTCGAGCCCTGTTTAGTGACTGTAATCCTTTGATTATGGAGCTCATTGAGGAAATTAAGGTACTTAATCCAGACCAGTTGCAGCAGTTTGCATAAATAATTGAACTGCTTCCTGTAGACGAACTCAAATAGAACAATCTGAATACACATATTTTTAGATTCTGTGATTTACACTTTTAGTCGTCATCATCTCTGATGTAAAAAGTCCATCAAACCGCTAAGAAATCATAAAAAGAGACGGTCTTCATAACTGCAGAGCTTGATTTAGAAACATCACGTTTTAAGTTTTAAGTTTTAAGACAAATGTGAAATGTGTGTGTTTGTTCAGTCTGATTACAGATTACAGTTTTAATTCCAGCTGTGAGGAGAGTTTAGGAATATTTAACAGGATGAGCAGAAGGGAAAATGAGGTTAAAACGTCCTGCAGATGTGATCACTACTCTTTCCCTTCTCTCCTCTCAGACTTTTGACAGTGAAGGGAAGATTGTCGAGGACACGACCATGCAGGCTCTGGAGGTCTTCTGCACCTGCTGGTTCACCTTCGAGGTGAGCAAACAAAAACAGAGCGTGTCATTGTCGAACAGCTGAAGTGCGTAAAGATATGGATGAAAACAGAAAACACAGTATCTTCTGTCTTTGAGGTGGTGACGCGGCTGCTGCTCGCTCCGAACAGGAAGAAGTTCTTCCATCACCCTCTGAACATTATCGACATGGTGTCTGTGGTGCCCATCTACATCACCCTGGTCTTTGACCTGCTGGTGGGGGCGGAGTCTGAGCTGGGAGACCTGGGACGGCTCATACAGGTTCAGCAGTCTTTATACAGTCTGTCTGTTATAAGACGTGAAGCAAATGTTTGTGTGTTAATGATGCATTCTGCTTCTACAGATGTTTGACACAGCTCTGTCTCTCTGTCTGTCTCTGTCTGTCTCCCTGTCTGTCTCTGTGTCTCTGTGTCTCTCAGGTGTTCAGGTTAATGAGGATCTTCAGGGTTTTGAAGTTGGCCCGACACTCGACAGGACTGAGGTCACTGGGAGCGACACTTCGGGTGAGTCCGGACTCTCGTCTGTATGTTTCATGACGTTTGACTTCCTGACTCGCAGCGAAAACAATAAAAACAATCAGATTAACTTTTATCTTCTTTGTGACATTTTGGTCCGTTGACCTTTCTGCAGATGCAGCAGATGAAGGTTGATGGATTGTGAGCAGATGTTGGTCTGAAGGTCTGAGCCGATGTCACACAAACATTTAAAGGAACAGTTGAATGAAAATTCAGTTATCAGAGGTAGTCCACAAAGTCTTTCCTCCAGTAGAAGTTCAGATACTTGTGTAAAAACAGACTCTGGTAAAAGTAGAAGTACTGATTCAGCTTCTTTACTCGAGTAAAAGTAATAGAGTACAGGCTCTAAATGTACTCAGAGTATCAGAGTAAAAAGTCTCCCTCTGAAGGACATTTGTGGTCAAAGCTAACTGAAGCTCACGTCATGTTAATATAATTCAAAGACTATTAAAGTTAAAGGTAGAGTCAGCAGGATTTGTCCCAGCTGTTCCTGAACGCACCACAAAGATAGTTGATTGTTGAGTCTCATTCCCAGGACGTCAAACAGCCACATGTTGGGTTGGTAAAGCGTCCCGAGCAGCAACAAAGAGAGAAAATAAGAAGAAAAACAAACAAATCAAAGTTCAGCTCTGAATCGTTCAGTCGGACGTCCTGTGTTTCTATCAGATGTCAGCTCTTTGTTCGGTCTCATGAAGTGTCTCAGCTCCCTCAGTCCTCCACTGTGCAGCTGTTTCATCACAGTGGACGTGATGTGAGCAGCAGGTCATGTTACAGTCACAACACAGGACGGAGGAGAGCATCATCTGAGTATAAAACATCGTTACACATCAGCTGTGATGTGAGCAGATACATCGCTGTCTTCACTCATTTGTTTTACCGTTTGAAACGTGGCAGCTTTACCGGATTTGGATGAATTATTTTTACATTTAGATCGCAGCAGCACTTCAGTCAATGACTCAGGAGCTTTTAGTTTCTCTTCTCTGCATATCAACTACTGTGGAAGACAAACACAGGACATCAGTTTAAATGAGAGACGGTTTGAATCACAGCTGATGTCCGTAAAGAGAATCAGACTCATTCTGTTGAGAGCTTCATGCTGCTGGCTGCAGGACGAGCTCGTCATGCACTGATCATAAAACATCTGTTTTGCTTTTTGTTTCCTCTTTAAAAGTAAAAACAACACAATTAAATTATCTGAAATATTTTGTACAAAGCATCGTGACATCACTCACTGCATTAATGGAAATATCAAGGCTGCGTTTTATTTTTAGAAACGACTGAGCTGAGGAGGACGTTCTTCTTCTCTGGTGTCTTTAGAGTCCCCGGGGGGAAACAGGATTACAGGATAATGTAGTCCAAATCTAAATGTCCTCCTCTCCTCTCCTCTCCTCTCCTCTCCTCTCCTCCGCTGACCTGCAGTAATGTAAAGTTTTAACGAGTCGTCCTCCATCTTGTGTCTGCAGCACAGTTACCGTGAGGTCGGCATCCTGCTGCTGTATCTGGCTGTCGGAGTGTCCGTCTTCTCTGGAATCGCATACACCGCCGAATATGAGGAGGTGAAGTTAAATCCTGTTTGACTCTTGATGTTTACGTTTCTTTAAACCAGTTTCCTGTATCATCCATAAAATGACCCAGAAACTGAGCAGAACCTTTCATCTTTTCTTTTCACATGAACGTCTCTTGTCCTTTTTAATTTCAACGTGTTTGTTGTTTTGTAACAATGTCACCACGTTAATCTGAATCCCCTCCGCCTGTCTCTGCTCCAGGATGTGGGTCTGGACACCATCCCGGCCTGCTGGTGGTGGGGGACGGTGAGCATGACCACGGTGGGCTACGGGGACGTGGTGCCCGTCACGGTGGCCGGGAAGCTGGCGGCAGGCGGCTGCATTCTGGGCGGCACCCTGGTGGTGGCGCTGCCCATCACCATCATCTTCAACAAGTTCTCCCACTTCTACCGGAGACAGAAAGCTCTGGAGGCGTCGGTGAGGAACAACAACCGCAGGAAGATGAGACTGAGCTGCGAGAAGGAGCCCGAGGAGGACGAGGAGGACGAGGATGAGGGGTCGGACGGGGACAGCAGGTGTCTGGACGATGATGATATCGATATCGATGATATCGAGGAGGACGATATAGACTACGAGGACGACGGAGGCGTGATCAATTACAGCTACGTGGAACATCCGTCGTACGCGTCGATACTGAAGATGAAGGAGCTGCGTCAGCTGTGACGACGAGCTCGACCTCAGACCAGATTCAAATCAGTGTGAAGGATGTTTTCAGCTCCTGTTTGTTCCTGAAACTGACTCTGATCTGATCCAACGCCACGGAGATCTGGTGTCAGCTGTCAGACTGGACTCCTGATCCTCTGACTGTCATCAGACAGTGAAGACGGTGAATGAAGAAGGCAGCAGTTTGAGTAGACGCTTCTAAAAATCAAAGTTATAGACGGCATGTGACTAAAGTCTGACGCAGGTGGGACGATAACTTTGGGTCTTCCATGACGGACTGTTCTGTAGTTTGTCTCAGTTCGTGCATGTTGGGAGGTTTGTTCACTCTGATACTGGACGTGTTTCTGTGTTAAAAACATGAATGTGAAGAAAAGACTGAAGTGAAACAGCATGCGGGCAAATAAAGTTACCTGAATAAAAAAATATCATGAAAAACTGTGAGAAACGTTTGTGGAAGAAGCTGCGCTGGCCTCTGTAGGCTGCATGTTTCATGTTCGTCTCATCATCCACTTCTCATGTCGTCTTGATTTTATTGATGAACTCCTCTGAAGGAGCGTCAGGGCAACGTGCTACCTCGTCATCACATCGAGCCTTGAGCTCAGACCCTCCTGCTGATACATCTGTCGCAGTCTGTAGCGCGATATTTGAACTGAAAAGAAAAAGTATGAGATTTGAATCATTTCAACTCACAAAATAGTAACGAAAACCACATCTGGAGCGAGCTGTGATACGAAAAGGATTCTCGCTCAAGACACCAGGATTTAAATTCTTCATTTATTATTTTTATTAAGTTCCTGTTTTGTTTTTCTGTCGCAATTTGTTTTCGGTTTTGTCAACAGAAACACTAAGTGAGGTTCAGGGAAACACGGTTTGAGTTTAAATGAACCCTCTCACAACGTTAAACATGTTTATTTTTCTGGACTTGAGAGGCTCAGATATGACATCACAAAAACATCGTCGGTCAGTTGCAGCGATGGTCCTGATCCGCTGTGCAGAGGAATGTGGGTCAGAATAGTTTGATAAGCATGTTGGCTTGGATGCTGCAAAATGTGAGCAGAGGCAGTAGGACGTCCTGGTGTTTTTGTCATACTACATTAGATGTACCATGTATTGTGACGATATAAAAATATGAACACATCAATACTTATTAATTGTCATGTTAGAAGTTAGAAATGTCAGTAACAGGACGACACTGACTGGGACATGCTACATAACGTCACAGACATGCCAGCGGCTCTGAGGCTGATGCTCAGTGGTGTTTTCAGCTATATGCTAACATTAGAATGCTAACATGCTTACAATGTCAATTATTACTGCAGGTGTAATGTTTACCATCTGAGTTTAGGGTGTTAGCATGCTAGCACTGAGGACAGAGCACATTTGAGGCTGAATGTCATTAAAACATTTAAGTTTTGACCTGATGATGACGCAGAGAGACGGAGACAGTCGTTATAATCCATCCTGAGGGGAAACATGAGAGTCTGAACCAAACTTCAAGGCAAAACTCATCAGTTAGTTTTCTGATATTTCAGTTTGGATCAAAGCGGTGGGCGGATCAGAGCCGAGGTGTTCGCAGGACAAAAATAGAAACACTATCACAGAATCTAATATTACCTCCTACAGCATCGCAGGAATCAAAGCAAGAACAAACACGGCATTTTATTTTCTAATATGTCCATGAACACTGATAACAAACACGCCGTTCAGTGTTTCACAGACAGTTTGTGTCTGACAGAAGCTCCAGCGGAGCCTCAGAGTTCATTTACAAGACGCCCTCAGTGTGAAGCGTCCTCTGTGTTCACTGGATGACGGATCACAAACTGTCAAACTGTCATTTAACATCATCGTGACTCCACAGATGTTTGATGAGCTGCTGATCTGACTGCAGCTGTGAGCGTCAAACACCACGACACGTCTCTCACTTCACTTTCAGCTTGTTTTTCTCTTTCATTGAACATTTTCTTCTTGTTTTCTGTCTCTGTTCGGGTTCATTTCAGTGAGATTTTAAACATCATGTTCAAACATAAGATTATGCAAAATAAATTAAAAGACAGGATAAAGAAAAGATTTGTAAAAGACTGATGAAGTGCAGAAATGTAGATTTTTTTCTATGTACAAAATTTGTGATGCCGTTTTAATTTATGATTCAAATCACAGTATTTGGTGTTTGAACAAGTACTGACATCTTTTACTTGAGTGAAAAGTACCAATACAACACTGTCAAAGCAAAAGTCCTGTTTTTACTTGTTCTGCAGGGAAAAGGCTCCTCTGAACCGTCTCAGTGTCATGAATATTATATTTGACATTACTGTTTTCGATGCATCAATCCATAAGTAACATTTGACTGTGGGAGCTGTTGGTGGTGAAGCTGATTCAACGAGTACATACACAGTTAGTCCAGTGGTGCAGAAGTGGACAGGGTGAGAACAATAATGTGTTTTCTGAAGATTTAAGTGTTTAAATCTTCATTTTAAAGATTTTCTCGTAGCATGAACCTGAAAAGCAGCAGAATCTGGGAGCTTTTTGTTCTGAAACAGGAGAAGAAGGGAAACAGTTCGAGCGTCTCAACAAGACGAATGACATTAAGACGTCTCTGCAGCTCAGCTTGTGTTTCACATAATGGACGTTCATGAGTCTTCCTGCAGGTTTCCTTCATATCTGAGAGCATTAAAGAGGAGAGGAGATGACGTTAACGCAGTTTGAAGCTCCGTCAGGACGAGTCAGAGCTGAAAGCTGCGATCTGTCAGAGGAGGAGGTGAACAGAAGAAAAGAAACTGAACGCTCAGGAGCAAACACTCATGATCGAATGATGATTCAAGTCGTTGTGATGTGAATATGAGGTTACAGAGTGAGTTCTTCACATCCTTATTTAATGGTCAGTCACAAACGATCATTGGAAACTTTGATTATTTGATGTTCAGCCACGCGTCTCCACAGTTTTTCACAGAGAAACCTTTCTTCACCAAACTAAATATGGTTGTAAGTCCTTTATTTATGGGTGAATGACACAGGTCCCAGAGTTCTGCTGGAAATGAAATGGACCAGTGAGGGAAGTAAACACATGAAGACAACAGGAGAGAAGCTCGTGTGTCTGTTTTATGTTCTGGAGACCCGAGGAGGTCGAATTCTTGCTTCAGACCTGAAAGTGTTGGTTCTGGCTGAACGCCTCAGTGCACAGGAAGTCTTCAATGCCAGGTGTGTCAGTGATATCTGCACTGGTATTGATCCACAGCCCCGTTAATACCCCGATGATAGATGATGGCAACTCAATATGAGCCAGGCAGTTAAAATGCAGTTAGTGGCCTTTGAATAAATATCTGATTTCTTACTGAAGAGCAACATTTAGGATTTTATACAAGTATAAAGATCAAAAATCACATTGTTTTTATAATTCTTTGTGTTTCTCTCGAGTATTTAGTTAAATCTACCTGCGGGAGTCAGGAGCAGGCGGCCGAATCACCTCTGTGCTGCATGAAGCGACGATCAAGTTTGATTTAAGTCGAATTATGTCGACATCACAATCATCTTAGTGTCTTTATTTAAGAAATATATACAAGTTAGTTAGGTCCCAAATACAAGGAAGCTTTAAGAAGCTACAAACTCTCAGACACACTTCTTTTATCTGTGACCACACACACACACACACACACACACACACACACACACACACACACACACACACACACACACACACACACACACACACACACACACACACACACACACACACACACACCCTCGGCTCTTTATTTAGGGGTGAAACTACACACCTGAGATCAGATTCGTGACCAGCTGATAAATAATTTATCGCTGCTCTTTTGGCCGGCAGACGTCTCGTCGTGGTGAAAAAGAACAAAAAGGAAACGAGCTTTAAAAGTTTCCGACCGATCTGATAAACAGCGACAACGACATTGAGTTCAGTCGCTCCGTCCTTCAGTCGAGGCCGATGAAGAGGAGGAAAATACAGAGGAAGAAATGTGAAAACATCGACTTTACAAGCTGAAACTTCTGACGTCACTGCTGGTAGATGATATAGAAATCTACTGCAGGGAAAAGTGAATCACACTCCAATTCAGGAACTTGTTATATTTTTACAGCGTGGTATTTCTACTCTGTCTTCAGTAATCTGACTACATCCTCCACCACTTAAAGATGTTTTACGATGTGTATAAAACACTTTACTCTGACTCATAATGTGTTTCTGATGTGGTTTAGACACAAAAAAAATGTTCTATTATCTAATTAAAGCCCTTAAAATGACATGTTTGTTCTTCCTCCTTATAAAATCTTGACTATGTGATTATTTAAATATTTCTCATGTCTCAACTTTTCAAAGGTTTCCACATCACGCTCGTCTTGGCTGAATATCGGACCAGGATCGACTTCCGAACTGTCTGAAGTCACAAATCACGCTCGTAGGCCTCTTAAAATCTGATTTTCAGTGAGCGCACAGAAAATTTACATTTTGAGATGTGAATGTGAAAACAGCCTTCTAGTGCCAAATGTAGGATGTGGTGTGAAAAACAAAGAGACACGTGCTTCAACTTTCTTTACTTTTATTAATTTCTTTATTAGTCGAGCAAAAACAAAAACAAATAAAATACACAAACCAAATATCAGTGATCTCAAACATATGCACAACTTTCCACTGCATACTTTAAGGCATAAAACAGCATTTACTTCAGAAACTGAACAATAAATCAGGCATCAAACAGGAAGTGTGCAAAAATGTGAGGAGAGCTCAAGAGACGAGTTAACAGCAGATCCAAACGAAGAAAAGGCCGAGCAGAACTCAAACTGGTGTTTCACGTAAATCTGTAAAAAACTGTTTCATTTTTTTCCTCCTCTTCACTTTTTGTTCTTGTGTTTGTTCACTTTTTCAGGCATCACAGTTTCATATGGAACCAAATGAGTTTTGCTTTTGAATATTTTACAGTTTGTACTTGAATACTGAGCTATGAGACCACAGACGGTTTGAACAACACATGAACAACCAAAATATTAAAAAGATATGAGCGACTGAGGATCCATGAGTGAATAAATTAAACATCTGAGCAGCCGAAGCTGGTAACACTTCAGAAAACACGACTCCGCTCACTTTGTGTTTCAGTAAAAATTTAGACGCCAACGTAACCGATTCATTCATTAAATAAATGAGAGCCTCAGGAAGCGATTGTGCTTCTGAAACATCTTTACAGAGATCGCTTTCCTACCGAGAGCAAGTTAAAGGTGCAGTTCAACAAAATAATGTAAATCCAGTCATTCTCTCCTCCATGTTGATGGAAAGTCAGGTAAAGTCTCGTAGTCCACAAAACATTTCTGGAGCTTCACAGAAAAACAGTTGAAGCGTTCTGCTAAACAACTGAATTGTTGTAAAAAAACCAAACAGTTTTTAGGCGAGGCTGGTAAAAGAGATGATTCACAAGAATCAAACCGACAACAGACTTCTAAAATCAAAAAGGTGCATTTTTTCCCTGTACTTTTGTTTATGTTTGTTTTTTAACCCCCCAACGTGAAAACTAACAAACAACAGTGAAAAATTAAAAATAACGAGCGAGATTGTTTTAACATTTGAATCCCCAGTTTAACAGGTCAGACAGAGGAAATGTGAAAGTGTGGCTCCTGGTACGTCGCGTTTCCAAAGCCAAACTCTTCACTGTTCAACCGCACAGGCCTCATCGACAGTGAAGAGTTCGGCTTAAAAAAGGATGAAAATAACGTCTTTTCAAATCAGTCTGGGATCTCTGGGACCAGGATTACAGCGGCTGGGCTGTATGGGACCATTTTATCTTTGTTCAGCTACTTCGGTTGTTTGGGAGAATGCTGCAGCTCCGTTTAGCTGTGAAGCTCCAGAGATGTTTTGTGGACTACGAAACTTCCCCTGACTTTACATCAGCATGGAGGGAGGAGCTGATGACTGGATTACATTCAGTTTTTGGAAGAACTGTTCCTTTAAAGCACATTTAAATATAATCCAGATGTTTCTTATGATTTCATGGTGCTGTGATTTCTTTTTAGCACAATTCAGTGATTCTGACCAAAAACAAACAAATATTTAGTCACCAGTTTACAGAAAACAATGTTGTGTTAAAGGTTCAGACAATAATTAAAAGCATTAAAAAGAAAACAAAAACAGTGATTCATGTAAAAACTGATTCCAAAACATCTGAACAGTTTAACTTCTGTTCAAATCTTCTCCAGTGATTACGACTTTAACTCCTGATGCCTCCCAAACAGCTCAGCACCACATTTTATAACATTTTATAACAATCAAGCTCCATTATTTTCAGTATTTTCCCTTTTTTCATGTTATCAAGTCAGCAGACAGTTTCTGTATCGATCACTGTGCAGAAATAAAATAAAAACATCCAAAATGAGGCAGAAAAAGAAACAAAACAACATTTTGCTATGCTTGTAACACAGAACAGAAAAATATAAATGAATTGTGCTCACGTATCATTGAGAATCCTGCACATCGAGAACAAGTCTGGAGGTTTGAATACAGTATTTTGTTATCGGGTCTGGACTCAGCTGAAGGGTTTCTCGCCAAAAACATCCGACACCGATTCTTATTGATAACAGTTTAATATTCAGAGTAATAACTTAAAGAAAAGTGTCTCGTTTTTGGGACGAAACCCTTCAACTGATCAAATTAATCACAATATACAAATACAGCTCGGTTGTGCTCATATATATACACAGACGTGACTCTTTGTGTGAACTATCTACAGTCATTTCTCATCATTATTTTACACCCTGAGGAGTTTCATGACCTGAGAAGCTGGTTTTCATTCTGACGACGTCCCTGTGATCAAAACTCTCCGAGCCAACATGTATCTACCCTCTAAACATGTGTAGAAAAATATAAATCCTCCTTGTGACGTATGAAAAACGAGCGGCTGAGTTGCTCCGAGGAATGTTAGAAGTTAAATCAGACTGCGGTCGACGCCAGATTCAGTCTGCGGCTTCTTGGCACGTTTTTGGGGATAAATCTCGTTCGGTCCTCGGCGCCAGATCAAACTAATAAATCCAGGAAATAAGCGCTTTGTTCAATTCATCAATTTGTCGACTCGGGTCTTTGTTTGTAGCTTACTCAGGAAGACAAATAAGACGCTGGACACCAAATTAAATTAAACAAAGGAAAGTCAAAATGTTGTGATTAAATTCACTTCAAACATTTTGCTTCAGAAAATTTCAATTCCAGTTTGAGAGAAACATTCAAATTCACGTGTCCATAACAATAATCTGTATTTTCAGACAGGACCAGGTACTGATCCATTTCTAGACTGCAAACTTCAGACTTTCACAGTCCGGACTGAGAGCACAGAGAAGTCCAGCAGCGTCATCATTTACCAACAATGACAGGAAACACTTAAGACGAGTACCTTAGTCAAACAGACAGCAGTTAAAATGACGTTGTACCACACAAATCAGTGAAAAAACTCAACTCAAAGATATCTGAGAAATAAAAAGAAAAAAGTAAAATGTCCAAATCAGCTGCAGATGGTATGAAATCAAACTTTCTCACTTTCTGAAACCGTTAAAGCCAGAAATCCAAAACAGTTCTTGAAGACTCCAGATTGTCTCCAGAAGGCAGAATAAAGGAAACGTGGATCTTAAACCAAACAGACACAATAATAATATCCTGAACAACGATGAGCTCTTTGTTCTTCTTCAGCAGTTTGACATCAGAGTGACGATCGTTACAGTTTTTCATATCACGTCCAGCGGTGTCGTCTCGTGTCCTTCAGCAGCTGTGAGACACGTTTGAACACGAGAGATCAAACCTCCAGTTGCTGCTGCGAGGAGCTCAGCAGTTTCCTCTCAGAAGTTCTGCTGCCGTCGTTTTTTGGCCTCGATGGCGTCCAGGATGGGCTTCCTCTTGGCCTGGTAACGCTGACGGATCTCCTCGATCTCCTGCTCCATCTGAGGGTCCAGAGAGGCCAAACGCAGACGCAGCTCCTCCACCGACCACGTGCTCACCTGCACACACACATCATCTTTATTCACATCCGTCGTGTAAAACAACAAACAAACACAGTTCAGAATATCTACCAACATCAACGGGAATTATTTTCATGTCATTTTCCAGTCATTGATACCAAACGCTTATTGACAGATTATCACGTGAGGATTTTCATCTTTTCTTTGTCCTATTTGACGCTGACCTGAACATCTTTGTGTTTCCACTGTCGGTCTGACAAAAATACAAGTTTAGAAGATGTCAACTTCGGTTCAGGAGATTCTAACAGGCGAGTTTTTGGAAACGTTGATTTAAAAACAGTTGGGACGCTGTGTAAAGAAAAACAGAACGTGATTCTTTGCTGATCTTTTTTTTGACCAACTCATTAACTTCAGTGATTTTTGTCTGCTGCTTATTCTGACGCAGTTGTTTGCCAAACGACTGCATTCTGTGTTTATTTATGTTCTACACAGTGTCCCAACTTTTCGGGGTTGTACTATTGAACAAATCTCAGATGACATAGATGATTTTTCAAAATAAAAAATACCCTTTATAGAGGGGAAAACATCTGTTGGATACATCTTCTAACTTAACTTTTCCATAAGGTCTCGCTTCTCACTTAATTTAGCACAATCGTCACTGGTTTGACTTCAGCTGCCAGCCTTTGTTGCACATCATGTCCCTCTTTCTCCCTGTTTTCTGTCTGCCTCTGTCCCCATCCAATGAAGGCACTGATTTTATAATTTACAAACCAACTGCCTCGTAGATCTCACAGTCGACGTTAAAGAGTCACTACTGGAGAGTCTGAACCACCTTTGAATGAGAGGTTTGTCCCTCAGAGCTGCACTTGAAGCCAGTTAAGCTTCAGTGACTTCTCTTCCTCGTTGTTGATCCTCTGCAGCTGGAGGGTTTCAGAGATCAATCAGTTCCAAGTCCATTAATGGACACTTAAGAAAATCTTTACCGCAACCTAAAAATATCTGATGCATGACAGCGAGAATCAAGGTGTCTGAATCTATTTCAGTAGCTTTCATCTATTGACATCTATTCAATATCTTTTCCTCCGTGCCGTCGGCCTCAGACGGAGACCTGGTGCCTGCTTTAGCTCTTCCCCGGGGATTCCTCCTCTCAGCTTTTACCAGCAGCACTCTGCTCCCCGGCTATTTATTACGCACGATCAATGAGCTAAAATAACACTGGCGTCCTCGTCCACTCGACTGATAACTGTGAAGACACAAGGACAGTCCTACAACTGGCCTACAGCGGGATCTAAGTATAACAGACACTGAGGGACGAAACCTTGAGTCAGTTTTAAACCTTCTAACTCGTGACAACACTCACTGTACATCCTCATTTACACCCTCAGTGATCAATCAGGATTATTTTCTATACTCAACATACACAACAACAAACTTTAAATATCTTCTGTAACACTGAACCTATTGATCAACAGTGGAGACGTGGATCAGGGCCACGACTAATGATTTCTACTTCACTAAATCACTGATTCAAATGTTGCTCTATCAAATCAAAACATTTATCTTGTTTTGCTCAACGAACAAAGATATTTAGTTTAATGTCACAGAAGACAAAACTGATGGATTATACAAACAGTTGTTGATTTATTTGCTAGTAATAAAATAATTGTTGAGCTCTAAAATGGTCTGAAGCAGCCGGAGTGATAAACTTCAACTTCCCATTTGATTTAAACAAAAACACAAAATTATTATTAGCGGCGTCACGATTTGATACAATTACCGATTTAGAAATGTTTTCAGCACTGACAGCTCCACTATTGTTTGACTTTTATGCCTCGACAGCTGTCATGTACATTTTTTATGCGGAGCGCTTGAACGCACCATGATGTCCCCGTCCCTGCACATATCCCCTCTGGTGGGAAGCGATGCAGATTTCAGATTTCAGAGTTGAAGCCGTGCGCCTGAATGCACCTTGAGCAGAGCAGAGATGCATCTACAGCAGTAAACGACACCAGAACACGACGCTCAGCTGGGTCGTCGATTCTGGTTTGATTTCTATTGTTGAAATGAACGCCTCATTTCAATCACTTTGCAATTCAAAATCTAAATCGGGACAACCCTGTTAATTACGTTAATCGATCAACAAACGATTATTCAGTTAACGGGAAAATAAATCTTGGTGTAACTGTCAATCTGTTGCCGTGGTCGTGAATTCAGATCCAAAAAGATGAAAACATTTCATACCTGCAGGGTGAAAGTCTGATATTCAAAGTATTATGCAAAAAACTAAGAAATATATGAATATTAATTCTGAAATATTTTTCATGAATGTCACAATAATAAATTCTTTCAAGCAAGACGAGCTTCGAGGTCTTGTTTACCAAGAAGTAAATACAGAAAAACATCTTAAGTCATTAAACATTCAACATCTGAGCTGACAAACAGTCACGCACGCACCCACACCCACTCTATAATACAGAGCTTTAAAATATCCCTGAAAACCAGTTAGACTAAATAACTGAACAGAAATGAAAGGTAGAAGCAAAAACTGGTCAAGAAACTGAATATTTTCCTGCCACAAACCTTTTTATATTTAAGTGGACGGATACAAGAACATGGAGGTGATGATTTAAAACAATAAGGAGGAAACAGGGAGGAGGAAACTGAAAGGAGAGTAAGCTTTGTGAATTTTGTTGTTTTCTTAATTAACAATCAAGTCCCATTTGATTTAAAACGGCTTTAATCAACACTTTCATTTTAACAATAGATCACTCAGCGGGGGGGTGAACCCACAGACAAACATCACCTGACAGGTAACCTCGGCTCTACAAGGCAGTTCAGTGTCTTTCAGCTCATTGTTTTAGTTTTCCAGCCACAACTTCACTGTCAGTCTTACGCTTTATGCGGCAGCAGCCAACTTAATTTTAAATATTCATATTTTTCTCAGGATTAAGTGGGAACCAAAAACCGAGTGAATACCAAGATGCAACGTTGACCACGTGGCCGGACACATGACGTCAAATGAACGTTGATGTCGCCCTCTATCTGCTGGATGTATGAACAGAAAACTGTTTGCTAACAAGCTCGTCATAAAAAGGTAAAACGTAATGTCACTGTTGTGTTCACAGCTTGTTTCTGCAGGCAGCCAAAAAAAATCTGTTACTGCAGGTGTTTGAAAGGTTTTCATTTATTTTGCATTTGCATCTCATTCTTGGCAATATTTCTGAAACCAACACTTAGAAGATACAAATTTCTGCAAAGTGACGGAAATCAACTTTGACCACTGTGATGAATAATTTGGACGAAAAACACAAAAAAGATTCCAAATAACAAAACATCATTTTAAGGATCTTCAGCTCCAAAACCCTCAACGCAGACTCATAATATCTCAGCAGTGGACGAGTCTTCCTTGATATTAATGTTAATGCGTCTGTCTCATGCATCATACATCAGATCGCACAGAGACTCGTGTTTGTTTCACCAACACCTAAACCAGCCTGGTCTCTGGAAACCTGTGTGATACTGGGTGTTATGTCTCCTAAAGGTATTTAACTATAAAACTTTGATAAACGTGTGACTGATGATGGGATCATGAAGAACCTGCAGCCTGGGATTCAACCTTCTGTCAGGATCTGTTAGATAAGACTACAGCCTCCTCTAGGAGACATCGGAGGAGAGAGGAGGGATGGAAAGGAGGAGTCAGAGGGGAGATGGGAGAAAAGAAAAAACAATAAGGAAGAATAAAAATAGAGAAAAAGGAAGTGGACAGACTCGAGCAATTGAGGGAGATTGGTTGTTCTACGTCTGCTTCTCATGAATAATGTATGTTAGTGCTTTCCCACCACATGTCCTATGCTGCATTTTCACACCACTGAACTGGTTGAAGCATGAGCCACAGAAAAAAATGGTAAATATTAACCAAGGCAGCTTAAAACAAAGATATCTTAATATGAAATGTTCAAACTTACAGAGGGATTTCTACTTAACTACATCCCCCCAACCCTTATCAGAGAAAGTCTGCAGTAAGTGTGAGAAAGAGACAATTCAACTCAACATATAAACCACAAACTGGTGGAAACAAGAATTTCCAGAGTTTTTCTGCCAATATGACAATGTTCTTGATAACTACATTAAAAAAACATCTGGCAGCAAAACACAAAAATAGCCGAGTAGTCAGATCTAAAATTAAACACCGTCAGCATGAAGCTGTCAACGTGCTGCCTCCAAGTATTAAAGATCCCAGAAGAAATTAGCTTTTTATCCTCACATTTGCAAGTCTAATGGAGCAATAAATCCTCCCAGAGTGGGATTTGTGTCGTCAAGTGAAGCCTGTTTGAATTAACAAACTGGACTGCCTGATACTTTGAATGGTGCCATGAAACACAGATATTTTAGGTTTTACTTCCACTGTTAAATGCTGTCAAGTCCTGCTGTCTTTGCACATACATTGTTAAAATGTCTCTGGACTGGTCACACTGAGACTTTCCTTTTACTCACCCGGGAGATTCAAAAGTCAAACACAACCAGGACACAAAAACACAGGACACTGATGTGAATAAAGTTCAGACCAAAGGTTCATGATGAGACGGGTTGAAACTTGGTGCAACGTGCCGGTCGTCACGGTTCAGATCAACGTGACTAGACGAGACAATGCATCATCTCTATTCAAACAACTCTCTGTAGTTCAGTTTTACTGATGGCTTTTCAGGCTTTTATTTTATAGTTGGATATGATGTAGTTTGAAGCGCCTTAAAAGATGAATGAGCACAGTGACAGTGAGTGACTTGCTACAGCTGCGTTTCTAGTGACGATGAAACGGCAAAAACAAAAAGGTGTGTGTGTCACAAAGTGTGTGTGGCTGAGCGAGCAGTGGAGAGAAAGGGTTGGGCAGCCGAACGATGCCGCTGCATTTAAAAGATGCTCAGTTAAATTTGTGGCAGCGGTGTGTTTTTTCCTGCAGTCTGTTGTTATTATTTTATTATTATACCTTTATTTATATATATTATTCTACCTTTACTTTGTAACTTTGTAACTTTGTAACTTTGTGTGTGTGTGTGTGTGTGTGTGTGTGTGTGTGTGTGTGTGTTCACAGGGATCCAGGAGAACTAGAGTGAGAATCAGGGTCAGCCAGCGGTTACCTGTCACTGTCTGTTAGTGCAACAACTAAAAAAGGAACAGTGGCACAGATCTAAGTCTCAATAGGTGCTCGTAATACTACACACACAGACACACACAGCATCTAAATAATATTTTATCGTTGCTAAATCTGTCCACAATTAACTGCAGAAAAATATCAATCAATAAATGGTTGCTTTGTTTTCTGAGAAACAAGCTGAATTGTTCACATATCCTTTGCAGCAGTAGAGACATAAGAAGCCTGTACAGGGAGCAGTGAGCAGGGAGGTCTGGTAAGAGAAACCACCTCGCATTTAAAGGTCACATATTAAATATTTAATTCCAGCAGCAGCCATTTGTCCTGCTTAAATGTCTTTGAGTAAGACAAACAACCACTGCTTCTGCCCTCACTGTAATATGCTTTCCCTCAGAGGATTCAGCTAACGGAGCTAAAATGTAAAGGCAGCCGGAAGGGCGAGAACAAAGAGAGTCAAACTAAGGAGGCACGTAAACGACAAATCTTCACCCCGTTCATATCAAAACACTCAAAAAAATAATACGACTTTAATAATATCATTTAATTCCTTAAAAAAAGATTCTCAAGAACCCCTGAGTACAGAAGTTGATTTGAAAAAGGTAATATTTTAACACTCGACTGCAGTCGAGCTTGTGCGGGGAGCACATTATAGCTTTTAGCTCAGCACCTACAATGAACATTTTGCCACCAGAGAGGGTGTAAATAACGTCTTTTCAAATCAATGTGGGATCTCGGGGAATCCAGAGAATTGGATAACACAAGATAAACTGCATGAGGCCATTTTATGTTTTATAGCCCCCAACTACATCAGCTGTGGACTACGAAACTTCACCCGACTTTCCACCAGCTTGAGGGTGAACTTTTCTTTTAAAGCAGCTACTTTTCTTTTTTTCATTTATCTAAGTGATTAAAATAGGTGATTGGTGAATGTATTTGGTGGGGACTTCTCAAGGATACATTTTTCAATTAAAAGAATTTGAGTAGGAAAAGTAAATAATAAATAAACATCAGCTAAACATTTCTATGATATAACTTACCAATGAGGTCTAATTACAATCATTATCTGGGGAAAGTGATTTAGTTAGTTTTAATGCTCTGCATATTGATTTTACATTCATTCTGCCCACAAGGCTCGAATGCCCTACCTAAACTTAGACTAGCTAATGTTAGCATAGCAGGTCATGGCCACAGTAACTAAAGCTGGACAGAAAAGGAGGCTGGCTCTGTGCCCCTCTGTGGTTACTCCGTCTCTGTTTGATGACTTGCCTGACAGAAAGGCTAATCACGACCGAACAGCTGATGAAGAATATTCGGTAAAAGAGCACGTTTCTAACTCACCACTTGAAGATCTCCGTCAGCGGGCAGTTTACGGTTGTCTGCGTTGTTTTCTCCTCTTCCTCCTCCGTCATTTTGACTGTTGGCCTCCTTCTCTTTCTGCTCAAAGTACTCCAGGAAGGACGGCTTGGTCGGCTGCATCGTCTCATCTCTCCCTGCAAGACACACAATCAACATTTACTTTATGACTGCTGTAGGAGGATGCAGGAGGATGCAGGGCTGGTTAGAAGAACTGGTTGGTTGAAGGTAAAACTTGTGGAAGAGGTTATAAAAGGTTCTCTGTGTTCAAACATGAAGATATTTTGTCTTTAACAGCGGTGTCGTATTTAATTGCTGCTACACCGGCAGATATAATTAGAGTAAAATATTTCTGTTTACATATTACACATACATAAGAGTGCATTTTTCTCTCCTCCTTGAAGAAAATAATGCATTCATCAGCGAATTACATCATGATTCAACATAAGAGAGTATGATTTTAACACAGGACATGATAATTCAAACAAACACAGCAGCAGTCCTTATGTTGTGTTTAACCTGAAATCAATGTTTTCT
Source organism: Pagrus pagrus (assembly GCF_965226575.1). Classification (NCBI taxonomy): domain Eukaryota; kingdom Metazoa; phylum Chordata; class Actinopteri; order Spariformes; family Sparidae; genus Pagrus; species Pagrus pagrus. The sequence continues at coordinate 2,803,383 of NC_140187.1, read as the reverse complement.
TCAAATCAGTGTCGAGACTTATAACTGAGTCGAGTGAGATTTAATGCTTTAATTAATATAAAATATAAGAAGGCTACAAGAAGGCACTGTTCATCTACAGCATGTATACATGTTTCAAATCTAAGTCACTGCATCATCACTGCAGGCACTTTCATTCAGCTAGAGGCTGCATGAGGCTGCTGCAGAGGATGGTCCTCCTCTGTACAACAAATGGGGAGATGATTTTCTGTCTGAATCTTATTTTCTGTTGCAGTTTTTGTAAACATGCAAATTGTGCCAGAAAACATACCTGAACCCACTGCACCCCCTTCATGTCTGCTAAACAGAACGAGTTACCAGAGATATAATTATAAGGAGAATTCAAAAGCATCAAACTCTCCCCAGAATAACTGATTTTAATAAGCCAATCAGCACAATGGGAGGGACAGCGAGATGGTTTGATCTTTCTTAATGAAAATGCAAAAAGCATTCACAACATAAAGATATCTTCCTGTGACGATGTTTGTTCCTGTCCGTAACAAACATAACAGACTTTATCACAAAGGACCAAACTGCACCAGAAAAGGATCAACACCACAACAAAATAAGTTTTCTAGGTAATGAGTGGGAGGATCCACTGTATGTGTGAGTGTGTTAGTGTCTGTGTACGTGCATGGAAAAGAAAACAGCTATTAAGACAATTAGTGTGTGAAGTTACTGAGACAACACTTGGTCCATTGGACATATTCTTCTCTGCATCTTTAATTTTGCCCCCATGAGTCCATGAATGGAGCGAATCAATGAGTGTATCAGTGTAGTTCAGTGTGATTCACGGCTTTAATAAGCTGCTGTTGTGTTACAGAGGCTGTTTCCACTCCAGCAGTACAGGACGCTCTCTCACTGAGCCACGCTGTGAGTGGCACGCTGTTTCTATTAATTCATGTTCTTGACTTTCTATTATGGTCTATTAAGTTGACCCTCACACTGTATTATGTAATAAATGTGTCCACAGATTTATTGCAACATCTTGATTGTCCAAGCTTTGTTTGAATTTGACAGTACAGTCTTCTATAGGCCCCCTGGAGAGTGGAAATGTCATAACAAGAGGAAATTAGAGCTGGTTTATGGAGCGATAAAAGTAATTTATCAACAATAATCAGGTTAATTAAGTGGACTAAGGACCAAGACAGATTTTGATCCAGCAGGTTGCTTATACATCAGATAGGTCGAAGGCAATTAAGGAGGTCATATAATGCTTTTTGGGTTTTTGCCTTTCCTTTATTGTGTTATGAAGCATTTATGTGCATGTAAAAGGTCTGCAAAGTGGAAAAAGACGTCCACACCAAAGATAGTTACTCTCTCCCACAGAAAACAATGCTGCACTGCCTGAAACACCTGGTGTGGAGTCAAGCCTTTACTTCTGTAACTTCTGTGCATCACCATGTAACAGGTATTATATAAATGTATATTTGTATGTATTTATTATAAAACAGAAACACTCCAGTCAGTCAGCAGACACACAGTTGCTACTGCTGTAGCAGCATTATTTTAGATCACACTACCTTGCTCGTCCTGACCCGCCCTACTCTGCCTCTGATTGGCTACATCCTGCCCGTTAAGGAATGCATATGTGCAACTCTCACCAAAGATTGAACAAAAGTGAGATGTCTCCCTCTGTAGCTAAAACAGAGCGTTCAAGACACAGTGTGAAAATGTATGATGCAGCAATGCACTATATGAGAAAAAAAAGTGTTTTTTGAAAATTAAAGTATGTAAACATTTTCTACTAGGACCCCAAATATAAGTATGAACCTGAAAATTTGCATAATATGACCTCTTTAAATGTTCGTTATTGTGTAAAGTGATTCAATTCTTGTTTGTTGTCTCCCTCCAGAGTCCAGCAGAAGGTAGAAGGGTTTCATTATCGAGCTCTTGGACACTTCAGCATGGCTAATGCAAAAACACAAGTACTGGAATCCATCAAGATCAGTCTACAAACACACACACTTCAGCCTGGTTTTATAAACAGGAATCTCCCTCGCCACAAATTTCTGTGTAATCTGGCAGTTACATCGAAGATGACAAATTTAGAAATGTTGAAGCTTGGCTCTCCAGTCCCTCTGCTGAGCCACGGCTGATGAAGAGATTCACTGCTCTCGAGATGCACATTCACTGGTATCTCCAGCTAAATGCCCTAAAATATACAACAATTCATGTGCACACATTTGGCAGGTTTATGCTCATGTCACACGTCAGCTACTAGCACTTGTTAAGTTGACGGTATATAAATGTTTTAGTGCTGCTGGTTTATTTCAGAGGCTTTGTCCAGACTGCCTGAACAAATCCGATTTTTGGCACGTCCAATGTTTTTGAACAGAAATAGAAAAGCAAAAAACTCATGAAATGGACCTATCAGGTTCTAGTTCTCTGACATCAGTTTGCTGTGTCTGGACCTAAAAAGAAGAAACAACTCTGTCCGCCCACGTGTGGTCAGAAACTGTTTCATGTAACTTTAAACCTTTTTCTGGGGAAACAAAGCATCTGTTGTTGAAACCTTACGTGTGTGAGAATGTGCCAGCTTTGTGTATTCTGAGCTGGATAATGATGATTAAAGAGAAACTATCCCTACCGTCTCATCGCTCTCACTCGTGGCTCGGTTTGTTTTCACTTGAGCTAAGGATCATTTTATAGTCTAGTAATCTCCCGACTGTAAAAAGTAATTAATGGCTGTTTATTCAACATTTCTGCTGCCAGGTGCCTCTACACCAGACTGAGCTGCCAAGAGCGTGAACTTTGGAGAAGCCATTGTTTAAGAAAACCAGTCGCAGTTTTCCCAATATGGAGTTTTTTTTCCATCATAATCAGATAAAAAGAAGGTCAGAGTCATAAATTCCTCGATCTAACGTCTCTTTGATTCTAGTTTGGTATCTGGTGTTGTTGGGAAACTTGAGCAATTATCTCACCGGTCAAAGACTCTTTCCAACTGTGCTTCACATCCCTGTAAACTGTGACCTGCTGTGCTTAGTTGGTTGCTATGCCAACCCCATGTGGAGGCAAGCAAGCTCGTGAGCAGTGTTTTCCTTGCTTTATGCTTCTGCATACATACATCCTCATGATATATTTCTGTCACATGTTTTGAACTGCTGTGTTAGTGTTCTCATTACTGCGATGATTTGTATCAGTGTCACACATCTTCAAGGGGAAAAGGTTAATGGTAAGAAAAGCCCACGCAGTAATTAAAACGAGATGATCTATGGTGTAGAAACATGCACATGAACTTTCTGCATTGAAGATCTTTATAATCTCACAGTTTCTGAGTTAGGAAAGCTGCTGTTTCCACCTTTCTTTCAGCTAATCTGCCTGTTATGTAACTCGATTTAAGAAGCGTTAACCAAGCTTCTGCTCAAACAGGCTTCTTTTTAAAAAACACAGCCGCAACATGAGTAAGTGTGAGACTGGTGAGTTTTTAGATGGACTCGTGCACCACGTGAGGTTTAGAAACATGATTTTTCACTTTAAATTTCATCACTGAGAACATGAAGTTGAGGATTTTTACAAACACAAGGGACACTTGATTTGTTTGACCTCACATGGTTCTGGTTTAAATATTCATAGGAACACAAGGCAAAATTTAAATAGAGCAAATTTTTTGAGAAGATAATCGAACGCCTCCTGACACCAACATCCACGTTTGACCTGGATCATTTCTCTATGAGACTCCTGCGTTTTGATCAGAGGTGAAAGTATTTATTTTTTCAGCTTTTGACTTTTCCATACAAATATTTTGACTTTCTGCTCTTAACATTTTCAAAACAGGCTCGTTACTTTAGTTATGATGCATGTGAGCTCTCTGTCTGGATTTTCTTATTTTCTCTCTTTGTTGCTGCTCGGGACGCTTTACCAACCCAAAATGTGGCTATTTGTTCAGTCTCATTCCCAGGACGTCAATCAAGTATCTTTGTGGTGCGTTCAGGAACAGCTGGGACAAATCCTACTGACTCTACCTTTAACTTTAATAGTCTTTGAGTTATATTAATATGACGTGAGCTTCAGTTAGCTTTGACCACAAATGTCCTTCAGAGGGAGACTTTTTACTCTGATACTCGGAGTACATTTCAGAGCCTGTACTCTATTACTTTTACTGGAGTAAACAAGTTGAACCTGTCTGTTTTTTCACACAAATATCTAAACATCTACTGGAGGAAAGAATGTGTGGTCTTTTACCACCTCTGCTTTCATAAGTGATGAAAATCAGTGGTGACGTTACAAACTTAGACTGTTGAGTGAGGGGAAAAGAGAAGAAATGAGGAGGGATGTAGATGCAGACACTGCATGAATACTTTTATGTGACCTTTTCTCATGCTGAAAGTGAATTTGCTATTTTTTTCCTCGCAGCATTTGTTTGATCAGTAAACAGAGACAGAAATAAAAGATGACGGGAGCTCGACGATGCTTCAAAACTCAAGAGGTTGATTCAGATATGTGATGTATTGATTTACCAGCTGAGCCGCTGCCACACCACATTCCTCTTTTTCAAATGAAATCATCTGTTTGACAGATCTCATTTAGGCATTCGTCCTTTTTCCACACTCTGACAGCAGATGGTTCAGACTGCATGATGAGCGGACGGAAACGAGTCGTTTTACTGGAAGCAATGTTAAAAATTAGAATTACCGCCCTGCATTATATGCCCCCGCAAACCAGGCAATTTGCAGTTTACATCCATGTCTGTCCAAACTCATAAAATATGGGTTGAGCACAAAACAAGACATCTGAGGACGTAATGTCGGGCTTTGGGAAACACTGGTCAACTTTTTTCACCATTTTCTAATATTTTATTGACAAAACAACTGATCAATTGAGAAAATAATTAACGGATAACCCACCAATGAAGAAAACCACAGACAAAATGCCTCTGGACACAGCCACGGCCATGACAGAGGCATTAAAATATTTAACCGCAGCTGATTAATCACAGTATTAAACTGTATCACAGACACTAAACGGTCTGAAAAGGCTTCTTGATCAGCTGATTAGACTTTTGCCAAAAGGAGCCAACATAAATAAACACAATATAAACCAGTAGTAAAAATGTTTCCATCATTATCGTTTGTCACCCACTGACAAGACCATTACTCTGTTCGCTCTGCTCTTCTCTCTGCTGTGCCTTTTTCCGGCCAATCAGATCAGATGTCACCTCACAGCAGTCTCATCCCTGTGGGGAGTCGACGTTGTTGTGTTTACTTCAATTAAAAAAGCCGAACTGTTTCCTTATCTCGGAGGAAGTTTCAGGCTTAAAATGAAGATGGATCCCATGCTACGAAGACATCCAGATGAGGCAGAAGATTTAATGACACAAACAAATGACACGGTGGACACCTTCATCCTGACAAACTACAGCGTGCTGATGGCATTAGTAAACATCATTTTGTTTCCAGGCCTCGGTAGGAGGGAAATCTCCAGCAGTGTTAATGTTTTGTTCTGCAGCCTCTACACCAGGCTGAACATAAACCACAAGTTTACAGGAAAGTAAAGCTTTTATACAGTTTGAACTTAAAATGAAGGCCGAACCAGAGTGGACTCCAGGGAGGACTACCATCTGCTCCTTCTCCAAAACAAAATTAAACTTTAATATAGTAAAGCGATGTGAGCACTGAGCAGGTACAGAGAGCCATTAAATCGTTTTAACTCGAGAGTAAATGAAAATACACGACTGTATTTGTATTCAGTGTGTGCAAAAAATCCACTTGTTTGTACTTCTAGGTTATAAGAACATCTACACCTAAGACAGTGTTGTGACGAGCAAAGCATTTACGCATTTCACGATTAGAGAACATTGTTAAGGCTCAGAGACGGAAACCTCAATTTAAATAATTCATTTATGTCATCATGATGTTTCTACATGCATCTCAAACAACAAATGGAAAGTTTGAATCACTGTCACTTCACTGGCCGCTGCTGCTCATATAATGGTTACGTGAGACAGAGAAAAAGAATAAACACATTTGGGCTTTCGTTGCTGATTTGTGTGTCTGTCTCACTGCTGGAGAGAAGAAAAACAAATACATTTTGAAATAAAACCCTTAAAATATTAACATAAGTTTTACTGCTATAAATGTCTGAAGTGATATCATAATACAGCAGAATACTTCTCTCATAAATAAACAAGATATTATTTTTTCTTTTTGACGTAACAAATAAGAAATATGAAATAAACAGCTGCTGTCTATATCACAGTGTGACATCTGTCAGACTCAGCAGAGAGACGTGATCATTATCAGAGATCTGGGACAACAACCTGAGAAAACGTTAATGACCACACAAGTTTCCAGGAGCATTGAGGAAATCTTGTAATTTAACTCAGTTTAAAACAAAAGCGTATTGTCGTAAAAAGAAGCGCTAACGTAGTAATATAAACAAATTCATAAATCAGATCTTGGCAACATCACAGCTCCCTACTTCTTCTACAATGGATCAACACGTTTTTTTTGCTGAACATCAGTAGAAATAAAGCTCCATCAAGAAGCCCCTACTTTTAGATTTACAACAAATCAGACCTTTAACGATCTGTCAAGCTATTTTTAAATCAGAGGTTTTCAAACCAGCATGGAAGGAGAAATGGGAAGTAAAAATACTGCGTGATGTGAAAAACACAGGTTTATGCCAGTGTCCTGAAGTCACTTATTGTAGTTTGGCTGTTGGTTTTTCCTACATATCAGCACAGTCAGCAGCAGCTGGAGCAGCAACAGTGATACGCAGCTACTGGAGGCAATTAAAGGTGCTTAAAGCTGAGAAGCTAAACAGAATGATTTCTGATACGAAGAGCATCACAGCCTGAAACTACAAGCTACATCAAAACGTTGTTGTGTTTCTCAGACATGGGCGGTCCGCCCAGGTATATCTGCTGGCTCATTTTTGCATTTTATACTCTCATTTTTTTATCCATCCTAGAGAACGACACCATCCACGATTGATTAACGAGCTCATTAATGATCAGCCTTTGCTCTTCCCCTCCCGTCTGCTGTCAATCAAATATGCTCCGCAGACACAGAGAGATGCTCTCTGGTGTTACATCCCTTCTGTAAACACACTGATTGTGGTGCAACCGCTCATATTTAATGTAGGCCTCCTTCTGTTGTTGTTTTGTACAAACTTTAAGTGCACCTGATTTTTCCGATGTTGTTCGGTGCACATTGGTTTTGATCGTCTACATAATCAACAACAACCTACCATCACAGGCGGCTCATCTGCTGTTACGACGGAGGCATTGCAGGTGAAACATCCTAAATGTGAGGTGTTTTATTTGGGCTACTTTATAAAAAACTTACAGCTGACAGCGGACAATCAAAGCAACACTTTGTAATGAAGTCAAACTCTTAAAGCGATTCTGAAGAAAGATAGTTGACTTTTGAGTCTCAGTCTCAGGTCGTTAAATACTACAGTTCCCAATCTGCTGTATCATCACCGCTAGCTGTTTGTTTTACAAAACAACTGGAAGGAAAACACAGACACAACCAGAGAACACAGCCACGAAGCTTGACTCAAACTTTTAACTCATAATCAGTAAGAAATAACACTAAACAGTAATGTAATTAATCGGTTTAATCTTTAATCAGTGGGACCCATAATAACACCACTATCCACAGGTAGCATGCTAACTAATGAGTGCATGTGAGCTGTTCCACAAACAGAGACTGGAGGCCTTTCAGTGAGAGAGGAGGAAGTGGAGGAGGTATTTAACACCCTGACAGCAGCTGAGGTATTGCAACAAGTTGCACTGCGTAATGCAAAAGGCAGGAAAGGCCTGAATCATTGTGGAAACATTCACAGGAACATTAATAACGTAAGATTTAGAGAAAACAGTGCAGTGTTACTGGGAGTGGTCAGGAGGCAGGGCACAATGTAGGACTTTAAAAAACTCTGTAAAGTCAGATGATCCAAGTTTAAGATATCTGTTGAAAAAACACTAATAACCTTTGTTTACAACAAGTGTCCTATGGTGGACTTCTGAGTTTAATATCCTGCTGGTTACATTTGTCATTTGATAAATTTAACCCGACTGTGAATGTCTTGGAGAAGTAGTGCAGCAGACAATGACAGATGAGAGTGACTTCTATCAAGGATTCTAGTCAGTGAGGGTTCGAGGCTAATCAGTGTAAATTAAAAGGCTTTTTGTTATTCGGAACCATTAGAGAGGATCAATATCTGATCTAATATCTTATCTCAATCCTCAAGGCTCCTTCAGCATCAGATTGTGGTCATTAGTTTGGGATGCACGCACACACACACACACACACACACACACACACACACACAAAACTTTGTAGAAAAGCACTCAGGCAGCACAGACATTACACAACAGACACACACACACGCACATGCACACTGAACTGAAGGGTATCGGGGTACTAATGTAATTATGAACTCTAAATGTTCCTGTGTTAATGTGGATTGAACTGCCAGCAGTGGAGATCAATACTAACTTAATAGTAGGACATCAGACAGGAGACAGAGTGTGTGTGTTTGTGTGTGCGTGTGTGTGTGTGGATTTATGAGTATGTGTTTTAGAGATTGACTGGAGGACTTGTGAGCGTGTGTGTGTGCGTGTGCGTGTGTGTGTGTGCGCGTGTGCGTACATGGATGCATCTCTCCACATGTTCATGGTAAAGGACAGTTTACTGTACAATCAAAATATGTGATGTTCCTCTACCTGTAGTGTTGTTTATCCATCTAGATTGTTTTGCTGTGAGTTGTTGAGTTTTGGGATATCGTCCAGAGATGTCTGCTTCTAATATAATGGAACTACATGACACTCGGCTCGAGCTGCACAAAGCTTACAAAAAATAAAAAAAATAAAATAAAATAGATTGTCTTGTTTTTTTCTGTGAAATCAGAGACTGTGGTCCTCCATCTTCTTTTCCCCTCTCCTCTCTGCAAACATCTTTTGCTTAGCAGCAAACATTACATGTGTGTATTGTGCGTTCTGAGAGCTTTAACGTTTGCTGGCCTAGTAAGATAGCTTCTCGTCCATGAGTAAATGCACGCTTCGTTTTGCGCAGTCATACGATATCGTTTGGTAGAAAGGAAATAGTTCCTACATGAAATGCTCACAAACGTTCTTTGGATTATCTTGGGTAACTTCAAGTGTGAGCCGGTGTTGACTCCACCACTGCAGGACGTCCATATGCTGCCTATTCCTGTCAGTGTTCATTACTGCTACGAGGCCCCAGTGACTTAAACATAAATCTCAATAGATGTGATGTAGGCGTTTAATAATCTGACATAAACTTCCACAGTAGCTTTGTTTTCATCAGCAAACTACAACAAGCATCAGTTGTGTGCAATACTGGAGTCACACAAGCAAATACACACACACATCCAACAAACTCACTGTGCTGTAGTGTCTCATTGGGGTTAATTCTTTGCACATAAAAACAAACACATAAAACACACCCACAGGCTGCCAGCAGAGAGTCCAACTCTTATTGAGACTCCAAAAGCGGCCAATACATCCAACGCTTACAACTCCCACACTGCAAAAAGACTCCAACAGACTGAAGCAGCACCAACACATCTCTGAACAAATGACACAGTCCAGCAGAAGGTAAAATATTCATTGTATTAAATGCGATACTGACAGAAGTTTATGAGCCACCACATTTTAAACAGAAGTTGTTCCTCACTCAGGCCCTCAGGACCACAGCTGGTTTATTATCCATCCCAGTAGTTACACTGATCGCTTTCACATGTCCTCCGAGGATTAAAACAGTCAATCAAAGAGGTGTCGCAAACTAGGGAACTCTTCTGATGATCACATCATATTTATTAAGTGTGAAGATTTTATCAATGAGAGACTGCGGACAGAGCAGATTAGGATACCGCTTTCTTCATGTTTACACGTTTATGCTTGTACTGGCAAGAACTTACTGCACTACCAGTAACGAGCGTTGTTGCTGTCAACACAAAGTAAACTTCAGTTGTCATCACCTGGTTCACTTCACAGTCACCACCGCCGCCTCTCTGCTCTGTTGGTCACTGACTTGCTCCATGTGTGTTAATACAGAGGAGCTCAGCAGAGGAGAGGCCACAACACCAGTGATAACAAATTACAACACAACGTGAAAAAGTACAGTTAAAAAAACAGTTAATGTCGGAGTGCATCAGTGCTGCTGTACTTCATGATTTAGCCCCGGGACATGTTTAATGCCGGGTTTCAGTATCCATCCCTGGAATCAACATCAATCCAGTTTCCAGGGATATTTCAGTCACAATACACATTTTGCCTGGATATGAAAGAAATCTGAGGGAAGTAATGCTGTAAATTGTACGAGGATGCATTATTAAAATATCATCGCTAACATCAAGAATTTAATCAAACAGTTTTGGAGATTTGTGGTTAAAAACTGCTATGGAGAAATTAATGGGATATTTTTTTATTTTTATCATCTAATTATTAAAAGAAAGTAATAACAGACGCAGGTTTATGTATTTCAGGACGGGAAAAGAAGAAAAAAAGAACCGTTCCAGTTTAAAACAACTGCTGTGGCCATCTGCGTGTTGATTTCTGAGTTTACGAGGTGCATTCAAGTTCCCTGTGGTGAAACTGACACAGACAGACAGCAGAGGACACAAACAGCGTGTCCATTAATGAAACCAAAACACTGCAGAAACTCAGTGTAGTTTAAATCTCGTCTGTTTTGGTACAAATATTTACCCGTCAATGGTGGAAAGCCTTTAGAGATTTACTCGCCAAAAACATCTACCTGCATTCAGTGCAATTTCTGACCTTGAGTCACGCATAAACAGGAACAGGACATATTGAAAGTTCAATCTCAAAATGTATAAAGCAAAATCAGATCATTCAAATAAAGACTGATTTGAAACCAAGACCCTACTGAAGATCACTATTTTCCAATTTAGAAAAGGGACAACAAAAACCACTTTGGAGGTCATCAGCTTCTGTTGTTGGTGGATGAAAACGTTAATTTCCTAGATGCACAAGATGATACGGTGAAACCAGACACACACCACAGTTGTCCACCAGTTCACCGTAAGTCAGTGAACCCTCCTCCTCAGTGTGATGGTCACACAGTGACCTCTAGTGGATAAAACAGGAACTCAACAGCTGCACTTTTTTGGAAGATTAAATGTAGATGAACAACAAGCAGCCGGTTCACAGACTCATTCTGCTCCAGAATGATGAAATGATTTAATGTCAGAAGTGTTAAACAATAAGCATGGTCGCGATCAATAAAACACTTTGATAAACAACATCCACTTCAACTCAATGAGCTTGGTTTTCATTGGCCGCTGACTGCTCAACAACTACAGTACTCATTTAGTGACATGTTTGATACGATCTGAGCGACTCAAAACAGTGTGTGGGTGAATCCTGGTGATTTATTAAGGATCATCTGTGAAACCAGTCCAAGTTTTTTCTGGATTTGAGGATTTCAAACACAGTTTCAGGGCCAGATGTGGTGACAATCAGCCCGTGTCCACAACAGTAACTTTGTTTGAAAATAGTGTCAGCATGTTCCTCATCAGCTGGTTCCTCTTAGGCTTTGTTCAGTAAACTGGGAGCCAATTGTTGATCACACATGATGACCTTTATTTGTGTAACACATCTCTACACGTGTAATTCTGTAGAAGATTCTGATGCAAAAGTACTTGAAAGGTCTTACTTTTCATAGTGCCGGCTGCTTCCTCATCCTCATCGTCAGAGTTGATGACCATGGTGCCCAGCTGCGACTGCATGGTTCCAGTGTCATCGTGTTCAATCATCGTCCGAGCCGTCCCGCCGAGTGAACTCGCTAACGAACCAGCAGCCCGGATGGTTCCTGAGTCGCCTGTTCCCGCCCGCACCATAGTCCCCTGGTCCACCTCGTCCTCATCCTGAAACACAGCGGCAGAGGTTAAAAGATTATTAAATACATGTCAGGTGGGCACTAATCATGAGGTGGAGCCATGTTCAAGAACACACTGTATTGTATTTATAGAGCTTCTACTTCTGGAGTATCAAACCTCGTTACATCACCCACATCAAAAGATTTTCATTCAAAAAGTCACAAAAAACCCTGATGATTCACACATGAATGATTTTTTAGTTTTTGCTGTTTTGGATCGTTTTAATTTTCTTTTCAGTTCCATTTCTTTGCGACTACTTAATAGTTCATTGTAGTACATTTAAGACTCTTGTCTTTTTTTAATTTTAATCCATTTGTATTGTAAAAGTTACTTCAGGTAAATAGACTTGGAACAGTGCTTTTTGTTTTTCTGTTGATATTTCAGCACAGATGCAGAATATTGTTCATCAGATTAAAGTGGTAGAAGAAAGTTTTCCATCAGTCTCAACTTCAGCCTTCAACCTCAGCAGATGACACTTGCCCCTTTCAACAGTTGTCTTCATATTGTATTATAATAATCGTTCCAGTCCGTACCGAATTGTCATCATCATCAGCGTCCTGCTCTCTCTGTTCTTCCTCCTCTTGTCTCTTCAATTTGATCTCCATGGCGTCTGTGATCAGTGCTCTGAGGATGGTGTTGGGCTTGGCCGACTTGATGAACGAATGCTGATGTGGAGGGAGACAAAGAATGAGCGAGAAAGATTAAATTCAAGCTGCAAACACATTTTCTATTTTCCCTACTAGCAAAAATAGGAGCATCTTAAATACAGTAAAATGACAATCTTTACCGATTAAGATATTGTCTCTAGCTAAAGCAAAATGTCTGAAAATATGTACCATTATAACCAAATTAAAATTAGTGAATTCATTTTGTTTCGACTGAAATGTACCATCTTTAATGTGGACCTGTTCGCAGAGTTTCTAACCAAACCGGCTGGCAAATGCTGCATCTACTGTCAGTTCAGGCTGAGAAGTAGAATTTCACACTGCGTTACCTGTAACAGCTGTGTGGCAGTCGCCCTATGTTCTGGGTTTTTCACCAAACACTGGCTGACAAAGTCTCTAAAGGACTCAGACCACAGATCCGGGTTCCTGAACGTTGGAGGAGGGTTGGTGGGGATCATGAAGATGGCCTGGAAGAAGAAACATAATTCAGTAAACCCAGAACAAAGGTGGGCATGCACAGAGAAACACTCAATGTAAATAATACACTAAAACATCTGTACACACAATTACAGCAGAAACTTCTCTTCAAACACAAACTCTTTCACTCGTACACAAACACACTGTACAGACTCTCTCACCCTCATGGGATGTATGTCAGCGTAAGGCGGCTTCCCCTCAGCCATTTCTATAGCCGTTATTCCCAGAGACCAGATGTCCGCCACACAGTTGTAGCCGATCTCCTGTATGACCTCTGGAGCCATCCAGAACGGCGTGCCGATGACCGTGTTTCGCTTCGCCATGGTGTCCTGAAGAAGAGAGGTGGAGACGGAAAGAGACGGAGGAGAGATCGTTAAATCCAAACTGAACATTATAGAGACTAAAGATGTCTCACTGTGAAAAGGACAGAGAGAATGCTAATAGTTCAAGAAAGTACAGGAAGGTTTACAAAATTAAAATTGACTCAGAAACCTGATGTTATTGAAAGTAAACACCTGTTATTTTCATTAGATCATCATCTGCACTGATACTGATTCAGTATCTCAAGCCGGAGTTACAATTGTGTTGTAGTTCATTCTTATATAATCTCTGTAATCTCACTCACTGTGAGTTGTCCAGCAACTCCAAAGTCGGCCAGTTTGGCCTGGCCCTCCGTGTTCAGCAGGATGTTTCCTGCTTTGATGTCTCTGTGGATTTTTCTCATGAAGTGAAGATACTCCAGACCCTTCAGAGTGGACTGCACGATGGTAGCTATCTCCTCCTCCGTTAGCTACAACACACATAAACACTTACACTTCAGTACACTGACACAAATGCTCCATGCTCTACACAAACTCTCCATGTGTGTCTGTGTATTATCTTACCGTCTTGTTGCGTATTCGGATGATGTCAGACACTGATCCTGCTCCACAATACTCCATAACGATCCACAGGTCACTGTTTTTGAAGTAGCTGCCGTAGTACCGCACTACATGTGGACTGAACACACACAAAGATTAAACTCAGCATTACACAGTCAGCGTCTCAAACTGTAGAAGACTATGAATTCAATTCAGTTTAAAATCAAAGTTTGTTTTTGTAAGTTAAGTAAAGAACATTTTCATCCAACCTTCCACCACACTGTCCTTCAAGGCAAAAAAGCAAAGTGGTTTACATAAAACATAAAGGGCACTAAAGAAAAGATATTAAAAAAGCACAAGGCAATATAAAAAGACTACAGAGTGCAGTCAAAGATGTGAAGCAATAGTCCCAAGTTTAATTTAAAAAAGCAGCAGCAAACAGAAATGTTTTAAGGTGGAGCAGAACTCCCCTTTGTCTTCTCCACAATCTTTCAAGTCCCTCTTAAAATAATAATCAGCTGCTCATATAAACGTCACATAAAATGAAGCTTCAGCGTTCAGAGTAAGTCAAACATCTTTAAAGGTGCTATTTATAAGTCCCAAAGCATTATTTGAGTTGGGAGACTCAACAATCAACTTCTATTACAAATAGCACCTTTAAATGTCACTGTGTTTTCAGTATACAATTTCAGTAGTTCCCCTTTGAGCAGCAGTGAAAGAGTAATGACAAGAAAAATAAAATGAATGCTAGAAAAACAGAAACTTCGACCTGATTTGTCTAATTCAGACTGAAGAAGCTTCATGTTAGCTTCAGATGAACTTAAGAATGTATTTTTGCACAGAGAGGACTTGATTTTGTACCCTCTCACTTACATCCAAAGCCCATTACAGTCTTCAGCTCTCCAGTATGAAGAGGAGGAACAATAAAAGCAAGAAAAACAAACTTTCAAACATTTATATTCACATAAACCATGTGCACAGGTACCTGTTACACTGCTGCATGATGGAGATTTCCTTGATGATCTCCTGCAGGTCAGACTCCACAGGAACTTGTTTGATGGCCACAATCTCCCCGGTCTCTTTATAATGAGCTTTAAACACACAGCCGTACGACCTGCAGACACACAAAGAGAATCATTTGTTGTGTTAAATGTTTGATTCACCTGTAAATTAACCTACAACTAAAAAAATAAATAAATAAATCGCTGGCTATGTGCAGGGGCATCAACAGGGACGTCGTGGTGCATTCAAGTGTAACTAATATACTCAGAAATCCACAATGGAATGGTCACGTGTCGTTTAATATCTTAAGTTTAGATTTTTTCTTATTGTTCTTTGAAGATGTGGCATTAATTGATTAAATGTTCGCCTAAATTGTTATTGCCAATCGTTCCAGACCCCTGACCTTGAATAAAAATCAGATGTGGAGCCTCTGATGTAAAGCGTCTCTCTACATCTTTACTGCAGAAACAGGCTGAATCATCTGCAGAATCACAGATGAGACGCTCAAACAGACGAAGGATGCTTCAACAGTCTGACAGTGAGAATCTGACAAGCCTCACACATGTAGGATTGAATCATAATGGTTTTGTACGATATCGTTCTGCCTTCTGTGTGTTACATTTTGCTTTTTAATCATGAGGAACTGGCGTCTATCTGCTGTCAACATCTGTCACTTCAGATGTTCTTTCTTGTAGCTGCTCTGGATTATTCTCTCATTATTTTCTCACACATTTTCATTTTCACACATCTTTAGTTTGTTCTCACCTGCTCAAAAGAACTGAGAGGGAGAAAAGGATCCAATAAACAACTTTAAACATAACCGGTGTGATTATTAGTCTCATTAACAAGAGAGTGGCTGATGCTTGGTTTATGTTGCAGAAAGAAACTACACACGGAGTCTTGAGTTATATTCAGTGGAAAGGTCATTAAGTTGAGCTAGTTGCTGAATATGACAACTGCATCACACACACAGCCGCAGCGTCAATCAGCCGCTCAGAACAGGAAGTGCGTTGAGAAACAGGATATGAAGAGGCAATGTTTATGTTGATGGGCACCAGAGAGGAGGAGCTGAACAAAGAGGGAGAAGAGACGAGGCAGAAATAGAGAGAACGGGTTACAGAGAAAGTGTGGAGGAGAGAAAGAGGAAATAAAAGTTGATTAACTGAAACACTCAGGTCTCATTTAAATACAGACGGGATTGTGGAAACACAGGCATTCACATTTATCAGACGGGATTGTGGAAACACAGGCGTTCACATTTATCAGAGTGAGTGTGGGATGGGTTGATCGTCTGTGTCACCCGGCGTCTTAACCAACACTACGACTACGTGACTCACCCTTCACCCAGCTTCTCCAGGACATCAAAGACTTCCTCTGGCTGCTTGGTGAGACTGTCCTCGCTCAGCTTCTTCAGCTGCCTGCAAAGACAGACAGAGACATGGTTGAAGGTGGTGGAGACAGAGAGGAGGGAGACAGAAGAAGAAACTGAAACTTTTCAGTGTGAAGATTTCAGGGTGGGGCTGCTGTTAGTGTCATCGATAAATCTGCTGTTAAGTTCCTTGATTCATTGATTAGAAGAGTGTCTTGTTTTGTGTGGCCAACAATACAAAACCCAAAGAAAAGCTGTTTGCACTAATAAAATAAAACAAATGAAAGAAGCAAATTTTTACATTTGAGAGGCTGAATCCAGAGAATCTTTCGCATTTGTAAGCTTTATAGAAAAAAAACCCACAAGGCTTTAACGTGTAAACGCTTCTCAAATGTCTTCTTTCTGTTGACTTCTTCAGTCTCACCCATGAAGCTGATTGGAAAACTTAACACTGCAACTGGATACTGGATTTTCTCACAAGCAGACCTCAAACAGTTCAGATCGGCAGTCACACGTCCTCTACGTTAGTGCTAACCTCCTCCTGACTACACAATCATCTGTCCAATTACAAACAACGATGAGAGTTCACATCAGGAGTAAATCAACAATCTTGCAAGCCTATATATACATATATATATATATATATATATATATATATATATAGCCTCACAATAATATACTGATGTATTGCTCAGCTCAACACGAGCTCAGCAGTAAAACAGCTTGAGATCTCAGAATGCTGACATCTGAGGAGTCATTGCAGCTATTCCTGTTTCCAAACAGTCTCCATGTGCACAGTCAGTATGTGCCAACTGAATAGATGAGAATGAGCCAGAATATTTAATTCATGCTGTTATTTTGGGTGCAGCCGTCCACCTTTACTCTCTCCAGGAATGTGAGCAGAGCAGTACTACAAAACATTTCCAGATTCTCCAGTTTGATGAGTCAGGACAGAAATAGACTCGGTACACTAACAAAAATAGATCCAAATATGTCCTAGATGCAGCTTGTGGCAAACTATTCTTGGTATGACGACAGGAAGAGGGAAAGAAATATTAAATCATGTCGATGATAATCGAAGACACAAGACCAAACTGCTGCTCCACTCGAATCCACAAAAAGATTTTTAAGCTGTTTGTAAAGCTTGTTTTTATTTACTGCTTTACTATTTTTAATGAAAATTGAAAACCAGAAAATCTCTAAAAACACAACTGTCATCAAGCCTCAGCCACTCGTTCTGCTTGTCAGGTGGTCAGCTGATAACTCAGCTGTGTCAATACGACTTTCTTTGAAGCCTCTGGGCCAAATGTTATCCTCTGCCCAGTGTGGTCATACGCTGAGGTGCAGTGTATCCACCTCAGGCCACAGACCACAGAAGAGACAGAGAGCTGAGCAGTGAAATGCTAATCTACCGTTGCAGCCCATAATCTGCTTTTCAAGTGGACTCTACAAATGTACGTGTGGATCTGCTGTGGCTGAAACTACTGGACACACCAAATGTTTATATTACTAAATATAAAACGTCCAGAGTTTTTCTGGCTTCTTTATTTAAGACCGTCTATTCGACTTCAAGAATTCAGTTTCATTTTTTACTGATCCGACTCTACATTTACTGTTAATGTAGGCAGGTAGGCAGGTAGTTTCAGGACACAACCAAAGTAAATGAGTTGTTAATTCCTAAATAAACCTTCTTCAACATTAAAGGCTGAAATTATGTTAAATCACCTACATGAAGTTAATGAGGAAACACTGGACGAGCGAGTGGACGTGATAACAACACAACAGTGTGTTTTACCGGCATCCTCCTGATAAATGGACAGAATAGGAACTCTTCACTTCCTTCTGTCAAACACACACAAACAAACGCGTTTCTAAACTACACAAACTGCTCTGCACCTCTTTCACTGGCACTCCTGTCACGGCTATTTACAGCGTTATGTGAACGTCAAAGACTTTGCTGTTTTTTAAAATTATTTTATTCACTTTCTTGTGCGTCACCGTTCTAAAACTGTTCATGTATTTCTCACTCCTGAGTTTACTGAAGTCATACGTCCGTCCACCATCTTCAGTCAACAACTCTGGTGAAACAGCCAAACAACACAAGACATAATTTAGCAAGCAAGCTAATATTATTTACTAATCCAACAGCAAGAAGGCCAGCTCTGCTAAAATGGTTTTAAAAATAATTACGTAACAGTGCTTTAAAATATCATCCTTCAGGGGGAAAGAGCAGAGGTGCTATTACACATAACAAAGATCATATATCCAATGAGTGTTTCATCTACCAACTACATTAATCATGAGCTGAGATGAGTCATGAGCTGACCCACTCAGGTGTGATAAACCCCGACTGGGCCACAACTAATGATTATTTTCCCTAAAGACTGATCTGCTACTCAATATTTTAAAACCTAATCAAGATAAACTCAGATATCTAGTTTACTATCATTATAACTAGAGCCCGGCTGATGTATCAGGAGAGCTACATTTGTAGGCCAGGACATCTCTGTATCACTACAGTACTTCATTATAATGTTAGGGTTATGTCACCAATTTTAACTTTGGATATCGCACTTGAGAATATAACGATTTCGATGGGATTTCGATTAATTGCGCAGCCCTAAAAGTATTATTAATTAACACATATAAAGGAACCATCGACAGGATTTTGAAGTCCGTATAAAGTGTTTCTACTCTTGTCTAACATTAAAAATCTTTAAGTGTGAATCAGGTTTTATTTCCTTAATAATAAAGGGAGTGGTGGGGCACAGACATGACAGCTATCTTAGTCACACACGGGAGAACAGTGACACATTACCGGATTATAAAGCCTCATACACATTATGAAAACTGCCCTAAATGAACTCAGCTGTTCTTTGTTTTTAACCAAAGCATGTTAACTGTTTCCAGTGGCCTCATTTTCCCCGTGTGGTCTCTCACACACTCCTGTCGTCATGAAAACCCACCTGACAACCTGTCAAAGCCCACACATGAGTGACGAACATCTACTGAGAGCCTTTCATCTGATCTGTGTTGATTCAGTTAAACCTGCCGAGATTAAAGCAGCTGAAAGCAGATTTACACACAGAGGTGAGGCTTTAAATTGGATCAGCAGGGCTTTGATAGTGACAAAGAGACGGGATTAGACACAAGAGATCAGGACCCTGATACAATGAGAGGTGGACTCATGGATTACTGTTTGTTTGTATTTCTACTTAAGGAAAGAATAAGTAGAAAAGTGCAGGATGACAGATTAACAATTAAAACATCAGACTGGCATGAAAAACCAAAAATGTTCTGGTTCTGTTATTATCATCAGAAGAGCTGCAATACAGTAATAATGAAATAAAATGAAATGGATCCAACTCACTGATCAGTTAGACTCGTGAAACCTGTGTTAAATTAACTGAAGACCCCTCAGACCGCAGGTTATAACTCGAGATTATAACCCAGGAAGCGGAGCAGTTAAACCGTTTAGATGTTTAAGTTTAACATTAATCTCTCATTAGTCTGTTTCCCTTGAGAGTCTGTTATGTAACCGTTAGTGTCATCTAACTCACTCACAGGCTGTGAGCAGCTACGAGGCAGATTTTCAGCCACAACTTCACTCAAACGTCCAGACAGACGAAATCAATGAGGATGCCAGAAATCAAGCGGTTTGTTTTCATTCTCAGGAATGAACGTTTACCTGCGAGGGTGATTCCTCATCTGCACTTTGTCCTTACTCTCCATGTTGTCCTCTTCGGTTCGCTTTAACGGTCCTCTCCGTCGTCTGAAGTCAAACTTGACCGTCAACGTTTCGCAGCTAACAGTCAGTTAACAGACCAACCGTCTGCTGAGCTCGCGAGGTGGCTAGCAGCAGCTAGCCGAGCAGCTAGCCCGCCGTGCTACAGCAGCGTCCGTGCTGCTGCCGCCTGGTAGCCTCGAAAACAACCACGTCTGTTTATCATTTTGTGAAACGAGGTCTACACGGTGTAAAGACTTCACCCAGCTGCCGTTTCCTCGCCGTTGGGTTCATCCTCCTCCCGTGTCTGGACAACTTTGGACTTTTTTGACAAACCGCTTGGCAGCCGCTGTGACATCCAGTCGAAGGAACCAGGAAGAGCCGAGAAGAAGAAGAAGAAGAAGAAGAAGAGTGGGCAGGAAGGCGGGCCGAACAAAGGCTGCAGTACCGGGCGGCCGCAGCAGGGGGCGACAAACACACTGACAACAAGCATGAATGGACTGCAGGCCTGTTCAGCTACAGAACCAGAACCAGAACCAGAATCAGCTTTACTGGCCAAGTATGTGTTCACAAACAAGGAATTTGACTCCGGATAGGTTTGCTCTCAATGTAAAAGGAATAGTTTTTAAACATTAAATAAAAATAAATAAATAAATCATTGAAATTAAGACTAATATGTACACGAGTGTGCATTAATAGAATGCAGGCCTGTTCAGCTATTTTCAAAGGAGGTTTTTACACCCTGACTTTACTTAACAAAAGTCAGGAAACTCATTACCTCAGAATGAGGTTAAAATAAAAATAAAGTTTAAGTTGTTCAAGCTAAAAAGTTTCACATCTAAAAACCACTAGTCAGAAAAAAAATGGAAATAATTGAAGATACGGCAGTGATACAGCTCCAGAGGTCTTATAAGATAAAAATAACAAATACATCTCTGTATACATCCACAGCTGCATATTGTGTCAATTCCTGTTAGTATAAAACATCAAAAGTACATTTAATTCTTGTGTAATAAATCCAAAACAAAGTGCTGAGTCCCATTTCCATACAACTCATTGTTGTACTATTAAGGCTGAACTTCAATTCAAAACATGATTAGACTCACAGTCCAGATAAAAGACAAGACATAAAATAAATTACATACACACTCACAATGAGAGTATAGTTTTAAAATAATATACATCATGTCTTACAAAGAGACAACTGTCTCTACAACTGGGACTGGCAGCATGTAGTGCTAATCCTGATGTTTGATAAAACCAGGATGATTTCATTTTCAGACACAATAAAGGCAGCAAATAAATAATACACAATAATTCCGCTATGATAATGAATAGGAAATATTATTATCAACCAAATATCTGGCCATATTTTCCTGTTTTTTATCACTATAATACATTCACATAAAAGTAATCAGCAGTTAGTAATAGTAGGAACTGCAGCATTTCAGGCTAATATATGAAAGTTTTCACTAGTACTGGATTACAATACAATGCCAGAATATCTGGAATAATGTTTCAAATGAAGAAGACAAAGACAGAATGCCGTTACATTAATAGAATATTTTATTTAGAGGAACAAAACAGCATAGCGAGAGGGAACTTCATCCTCAGACCAGGAATGAACGACGAGGAAGAAGAGCTGCAGGAAGAAAACAGAAAAACAACAATTAAAACCAAATGTTGACGTGTTTATAACTCGATCTATACAATCTGTCCACACTGAGCACTGCGTATGAGATGTTCTTCTCAATGCTGCATAGAAACAATGTTTATTCTCAGTGTTATCTAAGTTTTGTGGCCTGTGGAAATACTCACAGTGGGTTTACTCCCCAGAGGGCCGCACACTCTCAAAGATGCCGGCTTCCCTCATGGCGTTGAACTCTTTGGTGGCGTCGTACTGCTTGTAGAAGTCAGCGTACGCCTGTTTCCTGGGCTCTGTCACTGCGTACTGCGGGGAACAAAGGACACAACAGTTTGTTCACAGTTCAAAATCAAAACCTAGAGCTGACCGTCAAGACATAATCATTTATAAAGAGAAAATATGTGAACAGAGTTTCAATCTTCAACAGATTTGTGAGTGTTTCAGCTTGCACTATGATGTTTTTTCAGCCCTTTAAGATCTATGACTGGTCACAGGATGTGACTGTGGCAGGTTTAAATAAAGATACGGTCTGTTTACTGGCCTCAGCCATCTTGTGCAACACATACAAACAGCTGTATTTACATGGCGGCAAATTTAATTGTTGAAAAGGTTTAACTGAACCTTCTGCAACCGACTGAAACTTCATTCGGTTTGGGTCTGTTTATTCAGACTGAGGTGTTTATATGCAGCATTTTTATTCTGTTTGGGCCTTTAAACAGATTATAATCAGAATATTAGGCTCCATGTAAACCCAGCCAGTGTCCAATAGACAGAAGCTTCACATGACTTATTGGCGGGTGAACGTCTCCGTTGTTTCGCATAAAACAGCATGTAAATACATTTGTCATTTGACATAACTGCAGAAAAATGAGTGTCTTGGTTTAGATTCTGTCTGGTCAAGATGCTGATTAGGTAACATTTTTAAATCACAACAGCTTCATCAGAATAAAGCTGGTAGCCAGTGTGGATTTGCCTCCTCTCACCTTGAATGCTATCGCAGCTATGAGAGACAGAGAGAAAGCGATGGGCAGGTGAAACCTCAGACGCTTTGCCAGCATCCCCCTCATCACAGGCTTTGCCAGAGACATGATGGATCACTAGGAGGAAAAAAGGGATAAAAATCAGTTTTAATCAGACAGTATGACATCACTCCACCTCTTCATTTGATATCAGGGCCAGCACTGAATGACTTTCAAGTTTAAATTAAAAAGAGGGCAAGTATCTTAATCACAGGGTGACTGCATTCACCACAGACAACTGTACAGCCCGAGTAATGACGCAGTCAAACTGAAATTCATTTCACATTCACTTATGTGAAATGGGTCGAGACAAATTAGCTTTTTATATTAATGCTGTCGAGATGTTTTGCAAGATGCAACTCCTCGTTATATTAAATTCTGCAGACTACAGCTAGCAACTGCACTACAACACCGCTTTCTACCTTAACGGACAAAGATAAAAAAATCGGCCTCTCATTCGTCCCTACACAAACAAACACATGCACGCACGCACACACGCACACACACACACACACGATGCAGAGTGCTGGTCGGTCCATCAGAAACATCTCAGTGTGTTGACGAAGGACACTTTGATCCTTGGCTCCTCGTGTTCGCATGTCAAACAGCCAAGATAAGATGATTGGACGACCTGCTCTACCTGCTGATTCCCACCCGCCCCAATAACACTACAGCCCGACCAATACTGGATAATTGAGGCCAAAACTGAGATCATTATATGGACATTTTAAAACTCTGATTGTAACATACCTGCCGATGGTATTTTGGTTTTAAACATAAACAATCTTAATACGAATCAATGTTTGTTTGTATTGTGATAAAAAATACATGCTGCTGAAAAATAAACCTGTCTGGAGCTGACTGATCGATTAGATGTTAGGGGGGGGGGGGGCCAATATACAATATTATTGCAGATCAACATTGCAAACACTAAATATGTTGCTCGTAGTGAATTTTCATTATCGGGATAATCCTGATTATTCTAAATGAATGACTTGAAAACGCTCTCTAGCTGATGTCCTGTATTGGTGTCTGTCTGTGCCTAAGTCTGTCTCATGGTTTGCACATTTTATCCTCCACAAAAACAAGTTAAATCACGTGTGTGTAAATACTACAGATGCCAAACTACAAAACAACAGGGAGATGAGGTTGATTATCTGTTCCCCAACAATAATGTAAGGTTAAAGTTATTCCAGTATGTTTTAGAGAACATTTTTTCCTCGCAATTATGTTGGACAGGATGTTTGTGACATGACATTATCATATGCCTGATTCTGATATGTCTGCATTAAACTATGACTGACTCATTTATAGGTCTATCTTTGTTTAACATTATCTACCGGTTTCAAAATATACATCAGAGAATTAAGACTTAGAAATTAAAGAAGAAAAGCAACAGTCTCTCATATTTATCTGTGTTGGGTTGTCCATTTTTCTATTATGTGCCCTTATCATTGACCTCCAGTCTCCAAGTGTTGTAATTTGTGCTATATGAAAACTACAAAACATTACAAGAAACGTGAAAGGGATCTATAGTCCATTAATTTACATTTTATCTACATCCTGCAATTGTATATGTGCGTTAAAGTAATTTTCTCCATGGTTGTCTATAATTTTAATATTACCAAGAAATCATATCGTTTTTTTCAGATTGCATATTGCGACAGAGTGACGTCCTAAATATCACAAAATCTAGGATGACTTGAAAATACCTGAAACTGGATTTTCACTGTGACTTTATTGAAACATTCAGACTCGAAGGTCAATTTAACTCCACTGATCTCGAAGTAAACCAGGCCAGTTTTCAAAAAAATACTGCCTTTACTGTTTGACTTTACTTCTTACTTTCTTCAGACATTTAGAGGACAGTGTTAAACATACAGATAATATTAATAATGGCCGATATAAGTCAATCAATGTGTCCCCTCCTGCAGGCAGACCGCCATCAGACACCGCTGCCAAGTCAGGTAAGCAGCACAAACACAGACTATCGAGTGACCTCTCTGCAGCTTTACTTCCTTGAACATGTGTCCTGCATTACACTGTGGTGTCGCACATAATAAATAAACATAATCAGGGATCTAAACTCAACAGCAAATATTAACAGAGGACATTCAGTGATGCTAAGTTAAAGAGTAGCTGAGGCAAAGGGTCAAAATAGCTTAATGTCATAAACAAGATACGACACAACAGACTTCCTGTCTTTTTATAGAATAGTTTACCCCTTAAATGACATTATGGTCCACCAATATTCACTCAACACTTTCACTAATATCATTCACACACGTAACAATAACGTTTCTACTCACAGATTAGTTAAATAGAAGAACGAGCTGTCAGTTAGCATCTAGCTAACGCAGGATAACGGCAGCACGATAAGCTAACGTTAGCTAGCTCGATGCAGCTAACTGCTAACCGACCGGCGACTTGAGAGGAAAGCGGCAAAATACCGGGAGAACGGTAAAAGCCAGGAGTCGTTATTAATCTGAAAAATCACTACGTTGTGATGTAAAGTCAAACGCAAACAACTGAATGGTCGTATTTTGGGGGATACTCACAAGTTGGACTCACGACCTTCACAGAAACCGCTAACACACTGCAGCTGCGTTCTCTACACCGGAAGAGACTCTACCGGAGCCGCGGAACGACAAAATTAAGTAGCGTGAAAGCGAAGTCACCCAGGGCAGATGAGGTCAAGGAAATTGAAGACAGGCTGCATTTAATATCACAACTAACGTGTTTAAAGTGTGACAACAGCTGTTCAGAGTAACTCTACTTATTAAGAATATGGCACACAACTATACACGGCGCCATTATTCTTGTAAACATGTTAATGTGTTTATTATTAGTTTATAAACTATCAGAGGGTCCTATTTGAAATCATTGAGCTATGATTCAAGACCATTAAAGTATGTACAATATTGGATTAGGGCTAATATTTATTTATTTATTATTATTGCTTGTGTCTGGAGGATGTACCTGCGCTGTAAGACATATTTAACACACAGATGCACTGAAAACTACATGTGGTGTTGTAGTAACACAGTCTGACCACAAGAGGGAGGCAGAGTGACGCACAACTGACCTAAGAGTCCTCACAACCTCAGTTCTGCTCACTTCACATGCAGTTTGAACGATTTGTGTTCATGTGACATTTAAATGAAACACTCTTTATGTTTCTTTTTAATGTGAATGCATTATAATGATAAACAAAACAAAAAAAAAGCAGGAAAAGTTGGCCAGATATTTGCTTGATTATAATATTTTCCTATTCATTATCTATTAGACATGTTTTAAGATGGAAACCACTTTACCATTCAGTATCTTCTGATACTATGTAAAATATTCATAACTTCTGGTACTATTGGGAACTTTTTGCCTCTGCAAAATCTCTTGCTAAATGCAAAATGCTGTTGATTGTAGTTTGAATTGATGCAATAAACACCTTACAGGTCCTCTGGGTATTGATGGAGACTGTCATCATAACTGAAATGCTTTGGGGGAAGAGCTGAAATGTCATTACAAAAGTGACAAATGATAAGGACACAATACTGCATAAGTTTAATTTACTGTAGCTATAGGGCTAAATGCATTTGGTTAGTATAAGGCACTTAGATTTTCTTCTTTTTTTGAAGAAGAAACAGTGACACGTCACACCTGTAATCCCACCTTAGACAAGCTTTATTAACATGTTTTATTGTACAAAACTCTGCAGACTGTTGACAGCTGAGTGGACAAGCTTTGCTACACATCGCAGTAAATAAAATAAAATATGTTTCAACCTGAAAAGTTTTTAATTTGTTAATGTTTGCAGTATTTAAAACGGCTTCAACACAGAACAAACAATACACTGTAACAATGAGAGCAACGATCATTAAACTCCATCTGTCCTAAACTTCACCACCTTCTGTTCCATAAAGTGCATTTTAACAAGATGAAGTACAGACTTGTTTATTCTGACAGAGACGTTTATAGGCTTCATACACAAAACTGTATTGACGACTATGTAAAGAAGAATGTTGCAGGATAATAATCAATATTGGCTCAATCAATATTACTGTGTTTGTTTCTTTTCTTGTTTCTTCCTTTGAATCTTTTAATTTGTCAGTATAATGTCCACTGGCGACTCCACTGGTTCCAAAAAGAAGTCTGATTGTATGTAAGCTCATGAAGAAATGACCCCACTTCGCTCTTGATTCATCACCTCGGTTAACAGTTTTCCTAACGACTTTATAGTCTCAGTTTCTAGTTTCAAGTCTTCTTCAACACAGCATTATGTTCATTTAGTAAGTTTTGGTTCCATTGACAATAAAGTAGATGATAAAGCCTCAGGTTCTCAGTCAGATCCAATCCTTCCCAACTCCACCCTCTCATCCAAATATGGTCACTTCTAGGTCCAAAAAACCAAGATGGCGATGTCCGTAATCCTAAAGTTAAGGTTTCAAACAGTGGCCCCTTTAACCCTTTCTCTCGCTGTGCTCCAGATTTGTAATCATCTTGTTAACCTCCTGATTTCATAGTGATACAAACTGAATGGGTTCAGTTTAGGACTAATCAAAAGTCACTTTACTGTCACATCCTTGTATTCACTCTCTTAATCTGTGATGAAGGGTTATATGGAGTCAGGGGCGTTGAGGAAAAGCCATTCGCTGATAACCCAGAACATCATCCTCTTTAACACAGCCTGATGTTAGCAAGTGCGGATGTTAGCGTTTAGCTCAAAGCAGCGAGGTTCACAGAGCTGCTAGCAGGACTATAGTATACTTTTATTTATTTATTTGTTGCAGTCATGTATTTCTTGTTGACATTATTGATATTGTAATACAAGCAGAATATTGGATCAATTAATATAAAATGACCATGATCAGACCATGAATATCCATGTGTGCTCCTGGTTCTTCAGCTTCTTTCCAACTGTTATATGTTATAACTGAACAGCGACTGTCACTCTTTGTGTAACACGGACACACATCGAGTTCAGGTGTTACACTCAGGTATCAGTTACCTGCTAATGACACATGAGTTATAACATGACTCCTCTTCGTTTTCTAGGTTTTCTGGTCTACTTTTTTGTCACAACATAAAATTCTGTTGATAATCTGGTAAAAAATTCTGTGTCTGTAATTTATGTGTGTGTGTGTGTGTGTGTGTGAGACATACAATTCAGATTTTAACAAGCACTGAATAATATCAATCTGTCCTGTAACTCATGTCACGTCTGTGTGAGTGTCATGAGAGTGTGGCTGTGCATGCTGAACAAAACAGAGTCCGACAACAAACAAGGCAACGATCAGATTCAGATTGTTTCGATTAGGAAGATGATTAAAGCAACATTTCTGTTTCAGAGTCTCGACTCTGCTTTCATTTCTTCTTCTGTTTATTTCCTTCCTTCTTGCTCATTGTTCAGACTTTTAACATAGAACAACTGAGTAAAGATCATTTCTTCTTCTTTCTTGATAAAATTTCAGAGGCTACAGTTTATTGATCGAGATTTAAAGTGTTGCTGTGTCAAACCTCTGGCATCCTGTGCAACAATGTGATTACATCTCCTCATAAAAATTCTGCCTGCTCGCCATTCTTCTTCTGAACAATAATTAAAACCATAATGTCCAAAGTCTCTCCATCTACATGTCCCGTCCTTCAATTATTCCACTGTTTTCGTTTGTGTGGTTCTCAGGAGTCGTTTAGTTCGAAGAAGAAAAACTTCAGGTTGATCCTCAGTGAAGCTTCGTCACTAAAGTGATTCACACAACACTTCCACCTCCCACATGTAAAAATGTTCATTAATATGCACAAACATTAGAAATCAGATGACTGGCTTCATTAGAAGATGTCAAATTAAAAGCATCAAGCTGCTCAGTTTTCCACATGAGTCCATTGCTTTATAATCGCGTAATAACCTGTATGTTTCAGAAGCCTCACTTTCTCATGTTCAACCAGTTTAGTTTTATACACAATGAAAACAGCGACCTCAGCCCAGGTTCATATAAACTTCCTTGGTGCTGTTACTTGTATTATTCTCTTCTTCTATTTGCATTTTGTACATCACGGACAGAGAGATGATCCACACTGATCGTCTGCATCTGTAAGCTGAAGGCGACAGAAAGGTAACATCTTCAGTTCACATCCTCTGAGGGATTTTCCCACCAATATTGAACAGGTTCCAGTTCATGCACCTCATACTGAACCAGTCACATAGCAGGTTTTCCTTGAGCTTAAGTACGAAGCAAAGCAGGCATGTCACATTCTCCATGTCGTTGTGCACTGTGCATTGCCCTCTGTTGATGATGAATATAACAGTACCACTCAAAACTGGTGGAAACACTGGTTGGTTTGCTTGATAGAACCAAGGTTCAAGCACCAGAGCTCCCTTGATGGAAACTCGACCGTGACCGTCATATTTGTCTGGATGTCCAAACTGGTGGTGGTGTTTTGATTCCTACAGAGTCGATATGGTAGAGAGAGATGTTTTAAGGGGATGGAGGACGGTGTGACATGATTTTCTGTCACTACAGTGACCAAGGTGTGTCTTAAGACATTTTTCAGCGAAACCAAATCGTCACAAAATGTTGGCCAAAGAAGAACTAGACCCTGATTACCAGCTGAAGGACTCAAAGAGGAATGTTCTCACGTCAAAGGTGATTAAGTTCATGGTTATTAACTGCAGAGGTATTTTGAAGTCTGTGAATCATACAATGTCTAATCCGAGAGATGCTTCGTCCCATGAAGCTGCCAGTATGCTCCATCAGAGGTTAAATGACTCACCGTCCCTTCACACTCTTCCAACATCAGAACTGTGGGACACTGTATCTGATCATCTCAGGAACTTTTTTGAAACCGATAATACGACATTTACACCCACTTGATGCAGCGACGGGCCGGCTGTGTGGAGCTGACAAAGGAGCCGGATCTCGAGTCTCTCTCTCACAACATTTTCTCAATTTTTTATTAAGTACAAAGAAGTGCAACACTTCCACCTCCACGTGTTGAAGTGTCCTCGGACAAGATACTAAACTTTGCTCCAGATGTTTAGACCAGCACCTTGTATGGTAGCTGCTGGTGTGTGAATGAGTAAGTGGCGAGTGTGCTTTGGATAAAAGTGCTAAATAAAAGCAGCCTTTTAACTATAAACATTTTTACCTTCCAACAACTCGAGAACTTCCAGCCACGATCGGTTATGAAAACAAAGTTTCAAAGAGGAGGAATAAAATAAAACAAAACAGCATCCTCTAAAGTCGGAGCTGCACCGAGGTGGAGCCAGAGGGTTTTGTTTGAAGCTGTAGGATTGTACCATCAGGGCAGTGGAGTGGAGGGTCAAACCGTCATGGAGCCGGAGCTGAGCGGTGTTTCACATCATCAGGACGGCATTTTGGAGGGGCGTTGACAGCCATTGGGTCGCACCATCCGGAGGTGTAGGGGTGTTGTTAGAAGTCATAGGGTCGTACCATCATGGAGGTGGAGCGCAGGGAGTAGCTGGGGCCTCTGAAGTGGTGCCACTTGATCCCGTTGAGCTTCCTGATGTTGTGGCCGACTGTGTAGTAAATACCGTTCAGGTTGGAGAAACCACAGGCGTCAAACCACCAACCTGACGGAGAGACAAAGACATGGAGGGGGATGAGTCGTGTGAGATGAGGAGGGAAGAAGAAGGAAGGTTTGACTTTACAGTTTTCATTGTTGGACTTGAGGGAATACTGTAGATGTGATTATTTTTATTTAAACACTCACATTACCACTTCTCTTCTCTCTCCTGATCTTTTCTTTATTCCCTCTGTTCATTTCTTTTCGTCTCCGTCACTCTCTTGACTCTCTGTTTTGTTGTGATTTTAAACGACTCGCTGACTAATCGTGACCAGCAACGTCTGCTCCTCAGAGACATCAAAGTTTTGTCGGCGCGATTAACTTAATGGGCGATCGCAGCCCATCGAGGGGAGGCTGAGGAGAACTGGAGGAGCTGTTTGTCTTGGCGCTGACACAAGGTGAAGGGTGACGGAGACAGATGTTTGAAAGGCCGGAGCTTTTTCGGGAAAATGTGGCTTATTTTGATCGTCCAACAACAAAATATGTGTTTTTGGAATCGTGGAGTATTTTTTTATTTGGTGTGATTTATGACAGAGATATAATTCAATGACAGTTTAATAAACTTTGATTAAACAAATCAAACTGCTATCATTTTTGTGGTTCCACCCTGTGAAATCACACATGAGTTAGATATTTACTAGAAAACTTGTTTATTTTAGTTTGTCTTTCCAGGGAACGGACATGTCCAAGAGAAACGGCTTTATTTGATGAGTTCACATTTAAAATGTATTTGAGCTGAAACATGGCGCAACCCAGAGAGCCCAGAGGACGGGAGAGGACGGGAGAGGACGGGAAAAGAGAAGAGAAGATGGGAGAGGACATGGGAGGAAAGAAGAGGAGAGGACATGAGAGGAAAGAAGAGGAGAGGAGAGGAGATGACAGAAGAGGACAGGAGGAGACATGAGATGTCAGGAGAAGACAGGAAAGGAAATGGGAAGACATAAGAGGGGAGTTGAGGAGAGGACATGAGAGTCAGAGAGAGGACAGGAGAGGACAGGAAAGGACAGTAGAGACGTTACCTCCAGTGAGCATCAGGGCACATTTGCAGTGGTCACAGTTGTCGTTGTCCTGGTCTCGGGTGCTGAAGCCGGTCCCATGGGAGGCCAGACTGCTCTGTGTCCCCGCTGTCCCGCTGTAACCTCTCAGATACAACCTGAGGGAGACGACACGAGACGAGACGAGACAAGGTGAGTGAGGGACGGACTGATGAAGACATGAGGATTTATGATTTGTCTGAATCAGTACAGTATATATGTGTGTATACTTCAGGTAGTGTAACTGTTAGTTACCTGTACTGCTGCCTCTCATTGGTCAGTGTAAATCGGTCGTACTGGGAGTGGGCGGGGTTTCCCTCCCAGTCCTTCAGCTCCACCCTCAGAGAGTACTGACCCTGACTGGTCAGCAGGTACAGAGCCTCATTACCCAGCCAGTGTTCTCCTAACACGTCCCCAAAACCCTGCAGCAGGAGAGGAGGTTCAACTTCAGGTTTTTATTCTAAAATCTGTTTTAATTAATCGCTCTAAAGAGACAAACGGACCATTTTGTACTCCCTCCAGCTCCTCTGGAAGTCCACGCTGCCGTTAAATCTCCGCTGGAAGACGGTCCAGCCTCCACCAGCTGTCTCCATGTCACAGTACACCTTCAGAGAGGAGACGAAGAGACTGTTGATACTAAAAACTGTTAATAAATCTGCTACTTGTAATAATCATCAACTATGCGAGTCATTTTATGAGACGACCGAAGCGACTGGAGAAACAAGGTGCTGGTGGAGAGCGACTGCAGCTCTGACGGAGGTCGTACCTGCACAGGTTCAGATCTGTTGCCGATGTAGATGTGATACAGACCGCTGACAGAGTAACCGGCCTTGTAAGCGTCTGCACAGTCCCTCCATACCTGGGCCCGCGGAGGTGACCCTGAACACACACACAAACGTTTAGGCACAAAAACCACTTGGTTAGGGTTAAAAAACATCATGGTTTGGCTTAAAATACCTGTGTTGGTCACCACAAAAACACCTGGAGGTGGTCTGACTTCCCGTGAAAAATACCGGTTTTGTTTGCCAATAACACGGCTGAAGACGGTTCAAAATGACCCCACAGACTCGAAATGTCCGTTTGGCAGCCTTGTTGGCTTGTAATAACACCACCCTACTTCCACCTCCTGATGTGAAAGTCATTATAATCATATAATGTGAACGCGATATGCCAAGTTTGGTAAAAATGTCAACCTTGGACGTGTTTGTGGTTTGCAGAAAAACTAACATTATATTCTGGAGACTGAGCTGCAAATATTTAATCACAAAGTTACTGAAGGCCAATACAAAAAAGCAGTAAAGAGTGTACCTGTAGTCGTAGCCACCATGTTGATGAGTGTGTGGACGGACTCCATCAGCTGCGCCTGCTGCCTCTGCAGAGCCGTGTTGTTGCTGCTGGCGACTCTCAGCTGCCTCTCTAACGCGTCGATGGCCGCCATCTGAGTCCTGACGACAGACTGAGAGACACACATTCGCTCCTGTTGAACCACTTTGTCCTGTCAGACTTCATACATCACATTTATAATTTCTCTGCTGGCTGAGATTAAAGTAGTTTGACAGAACAGAAACAGTGAAATAAATCTTCTGCACACTCAGATCTGTGTAATTTACAGTTATGAGGTCAGATACTCGCTCTTCATCTCGCACACTGAAAGCTTGGCCTTATAAATGTAAAACACACGCCGGCTGACTCTCATAAAAACGTCCCTGAGGTAATCCTGACATTATTAATGGTAAATACATGTTGCTTCAGTGTAAAACACACAGATGTGATGTTACTGACTGTACCTGCAGTCTGTTCTTCTCCTCCTTCATGTCCTCCAGCTCTCCTCTCTGCTGAGACTCCAACTTCTGAACTTTACTCTCCAGACGACTGAAAAACAGACAGAGAATAAAAACAGAATTTAAAACACTCCATTCACAAAGATCCACTCAAACTGCTCTTCTTTAGTGTCTTTTTGGTGCCAGTGTGCAGTAAATTACTGTGTCATCATCCCAGAATAACTCCAGGAATGTGTCATATTAACGTCAGACTGGTTAACATGAAGGCAGTGTGTTTGTCAGAGGGAGGACACGAATCCAAACTATTTGTACAACAAATCTGTCCGTAATGTACCAGAGGTTGTAACTCCGGAGCTACTCCCTCCTGTTAGAGAAGCTGTAAAACAGAGAAATAAAGATTAATAACCCGACCATCATTCTTTCTGCCAGAGCGGACTACAGTCCACGTTATCTCTGCAGCTGAACCAGCAGAACAGCTGCTGAAAATAGACTCTGCCTCACAGTTAGATCAACAACGTAGGAGCCAAATGAATGAAACCTGATGAAGGAGTGGCAGCGGCTTCAGAGCAAAACATGGGACTCTGAACGTGGCTGAACGTCTAGTTCACACTCACTTTTCTGGCTCAGGAACAGAAAGTGAGGTGGGGGGTCTGCAGGAGTCGGGTGGGAAAATGTGTCTCCTTCTATAATGTTTCCCACAAATATGGATGTGTGTGTGCTTTAAATGTGCTTCGGGGTAAAAAAGCATTAAACACATTGTATCAGCTGGTGTCCATAATCATATAATAATTTAATATCTCAGCTCCTGTGAGAAGGCTCATCATCATCTTTCAACAGTTTTTTCATACCGAGGGTTGGTAAATTATTTTAGAAAATATCGTAACATCCCAACAGCCATCAATAAATGTACCTGACTGTCTGCACACACTTGTGAGACAACGGTGAGTAGTAACAAAAGCTATATGTGTTATTGCATCGTTATGATGATGTTAGGTCAAAGACACATGAGGTGGATGCACACGGATAGCAATGACAATGATACGCTGCACTCACAGTACACAGCACCTCTGACTCTCGTTCAGCAGCTAACATTAGCACAAAGTACGCACCGACAGCAGCGAGCAGTAACTGCCGGGCCGAGCTGCCCTTTCAGACTGAGACAAAGTTGTTTATTTACGTGTTAATTAGACCACAAAAGCTAAGCGAGCACTTGAATGAAGCAAACAAGCCAATCACACACATCTCCCAGAAGAGGCTCGACTTCCTGAGTATAAACATCTAAAATATAAAAATGTATACATACTGTGAATACCTTCTTTCTTTTACTTCAGAGATATCTAACATCACCCAAAGATTTCTAATCCTCCTTTAGCAAACAGGGAGGCAAACTGATTGTAGGTGGATTTACAGGCTCCACTGTTCTCCTGTAGTTCACTAACATGTGAATATCAGTACATTAACACTCAGATATGTAATGTGAGATGTGTTATTAAAACATTTGTAGCTTTTCTAACCAAACTGTGCGTCACGAAGTCCAGATTGTGCTGAAGTGTAGCAGACGAGTGAGACATCATCCTCCATCATCCTCTAACCTGCAGCTGCATCACGTCGCTGCTTCACACTGATGACTGATATCACTTTACATCAGTAGGTGAGACTTTGGTCACATTAAGAGCTGAAACACATTATCAGCTCCGGCTTCTGATCACTTCAACATGTTGACCTGCACGTGACTGAGGCAGCAGCGTTCACTGTGATGGAGACCGATGGGGAGTCGCTGATGGTTGGAGAGCTGCGGTTTGTACAGCGTGTGTGTGTGTGTGTGTGTGTGCAGATTAATGAGTCCCCAACATCTGCTGTTTGTTCTGATTATAAAGGATGCCAGGTGAACTGCTTTAAGATCTATACATTATAACCTGGCATGGTTAATGTGGCTCAGATATTGCAAAATGTTGTATATTTACAATTATTTTTCATTATCGATTAATCTGATGATTATTTCAACAATCAATGAATTGTTTAGTCCACCAACTTTTAAAAAATTATATAAAATGTTCATTACAATTTTCTCAGAATCCAAAGTGACTTCTTCAAATTTCTTCTTTTGTCCGACCAACAGTCCAAAACCCAAACACTCTTCATTTACTGTCATAAAAGACAAAGAAAAGCAGCAAATCCTCACATTTATGAGGCTGGAACCAGACAATGTTTAATGTTTTTGCTTGAAAAATGATTATAATGATAAAATTAATTATTTAAATTTGACTTTGCTCAACTAATCGACTGATGTAAACAGTGTAATGTCTGCAGTCTGTAACAGAACAGCTAGAAAGCTACCTGTGTCTGTGTCCTCTTCTATCTGGAAACATTAACCAGAAACTCTACTTCTAGTTTCAGGACATGTTTTAACAGCCGCATTGAAACTGTTTCACAACTCATTTGATGAAAAAACCTGACACTGTAGCAGCCGTCATCATGTAGTGGATCATTGGAAACAGCTCATCAGACCTGCTCCACCTCATTAAATTCTGGTTACTATTATTCACACAATAATCAGAAGCAGCTCTCTGAAGAGCAGCCCATTGCTGTCACAACCTTTTTAAAGTTTTCAGGTAAATTAAAGGATTAAACGCTTTGCGGTTGAGAACATTTTCCGACCTCTGAGGCTTTTAGAAACCTCTTAAAAACCTCCGGGATTATCTCAGGAATGCTTTGTGACGAAATGAGACCTTACACCTTCATTTGCTGCAATTTAATTTGCTGATGCAGATGTCGGCTCATGAGCTTGACAGCTTCAACGGAGCTACAGTATGTTTTAATGAAATACGACCAGAGCAAACTGAACAGACAGAAACCCTGCGTCACTCCTGTGTCACAGCTCGCGTGATGTGATGACGAGGATGTGATCTGATGACTCTGAAGGTCATGTAGTCTGACCAGACCTCGACGTGTGGTCCGAACAAAACGCTCCTTGTTGTCAAAAAATGCGAATCACTGACTAAATCTGCCAGGTCACCATCATGACAAGAGAAGGAATAATAATCTGTTCATTCTACTACAGGACAGACTTGATGTTGGCTGCAATTAGGTGGAAAATAATGAGCTGAAAATATCGATATCAGCAATCAGCCGAGACGAGTCGGACATGAGCAAAAATCCAATATCCTGCATGAGTTATATGTTTGTATCCACTGACACAGAGAGGAGTGAACATTAAATAATTTCCCTCTTTCCCTCACACACACACACACACACACACACACACACACACACACACACCCTGTTTGTATGATATCTGTTACTGTAAACAGAGAACACGCTTGATAATGACTCATGGCATGTTTTACGCTCAGAGCTCCGTCCAAGTTCACCTCGCAGTGAAAAATAGTGAAAATATTGTGATTATAAATATTGGTGTGTCTCGCAGCAACAGCTGCGGACGTATTTCCATCATCTCTAATGACTTGCTTGTGTTTCAAATATTCTCACTGTTCAGTTGTGAAATCACTGATAAGGCTCATATTTGGGTCGGAGGAGGGTGGATGTCATTTTACTGAAGTTATTAAATGTTTTAGTGGGAAAAAAAAACATCAGACACAAATTATTGTTCGAAAGCAGAGTAATTACTAATGTCTTTAAACTTGTCTGGAGGGATTTTTAACAACTGACGCTATTTGTTAAATGTCTTTTGACTTAAAAACTGTGATGGAATGTAACTAAGTACATTTACTCAAGTACACCTGTTTAATATACCTGTTTATTTTCTATTTCTATACTTCCACTCCAGCTCATTTTAGGGGCAAATACTGTTCTTTGATCTGGGTTAACCTGCTACATTATTAACATTGCCAGAGGGTGAGTTTGCCTTTTTCTTTCTTTCTTAAAGGTCCCACATCATGCTCCTCTCAGGGTCGTACTTTTATTTTGGGTGTGCACTTGGAAATGTTTAAATACATACTGTTAAAAAAACACATTATTTTTCTCACAGTGTCCATGTGGCTGTGCGGCGGTGAATATATAGATGTGACATCGCAACGTGAAGTGACGCCTTGTTTGAAGCCACCGTTTCTCAATATGGGCTGTGTGCATTTCTCTGAGTGTTTTGCTACATTTACAGAGTTTAGATAGAACCTGGACCTGCTTTATAATAACAGAAATACATGTAAATCTCTCTACGATATGGGACCTTTAATAAATGAGTGTTAGTTAGAATCTGTCACTCAGTAGTGGAAACGTTTCTACCTGTTCTTGGCTCGCAGCTGACTGATCTCAGTCGTCTGCAGCAGCAGCTCCTTCTCCAGCTTGTTGGTCGACAGAGAGTTCTCCAGAAGCTGGATCTCTATACGAGACGTCTGGTTCAGCACCTGGTGGAGGACAAGACATTAAATCCAGACGATCTGCTTTCAAGTGACGAGATAATGAAATTAGCGGCTCGTCACCTTGGCTTCGACCACGTTGAGTTTGCGAGTCTGCTCCGCTGTGTGCGTGAGCAGGTTTGTTCCGATCTCCAGCATGGTGGCTGTTTGGTTGTGGACGACGTGCGGCGGTATGTTAGCGACGTTCGGCTTCATTTTCTTCTGAATGACGTTCTCCAACTGTGGATGAAAAAGATAAACACAACAGAGAAAGGATGAAACAAGACAGATGACATGTTTCAGATTTTTCTTTCTTTCCACAGTATATACTCAGTTCTGTTGAGCCTTTCCAGAAGCTCAGCATTGAAATACTTCATTGTGAGCACTGAAACCTCCCACTCAGTGCATCAGGTTTACCAAATCAAACATCAGGAGGTCTGGTATATAAAGTTGCAGGTCTCTACATCTCTGGGAATATCACCCGATGCCAGCTCGCACTGCCATGCTGTGACCTTTAACCCCTGATAAATAAACAATCCATCCATGCAGCCGTGTATCCATCTCTCAGACTCCACGACTTCAGGATATCAGCGCCACTGAGAAGCACAGAGACTTGATAAATATATCACTGCACCAACAAACAAATTGGTCCCAGTGGGACGACCAGTAACCAACCAGACTGTTTGATGAGTCACTGGGAGCGAAGTTCAGACCAGATCACATCTGAGTCAGCTAAATATCACTTTTCTTAAATGAATCCAAACACAAAACTATTTAATCATCACACTTATTTTCAGTTTGAGGAGCAGAAGAAGTTTTGGTACAAAGATCTTTTCTGAGGGAAGAGGCTCCACTCTGTAGCATCACTTTGAGTGTTTCTGCAGTTTCAATAACTCCAACAGAGGAAGTCACGTCATTTTCAGGTGACACATTCTCCACGTTAAACTTTCTTTCATATCATATCAATAACTTACCCTCATGAACTTAATGTTTTAGATTAAGTAGTCTCCAGCTGTTATTTAAACGTTATAGTTAATCGATCGATTAACAGATCGCGACACCTCCAAGATCGATCGCAACCTAAAGTTGTCTGATCCAACGTCACACAGACGCTTACACAATCCTCTAGGATAATTTTATGAAAAGGAAATGTTTAGAAAACTATCATCTACACCTGGACCAAGATTTGTCTCATTATAACACCTGAGATATGTGTCAGATTTCTTTCAACAAAGTAAGTGCAGTAATTCATGAGAAAAGAGGGGAAACGTTTAAATAATTTCAATTGAATCTGTTCACTAGTTTCAGAAATGAAACACAAAAGACCCAAAGAGAGCCATTACAGTTTGATTTAAATGTGTTTGTTTTGACTGCTGAAGGCCGACAGCTGACTCGTTTTTCGTAAGTGCTGACTAATCCTCCGGTTTCACCAGCGTTATGTTTTCGTGGTTTTATTCCTTTCAACTGCTGATCTTATCCCCGCTGATTGACTTTATCATATTCATCATTCTTCATGCACGCTGACGGCACTATTACTCATTTTCACTACTCAATTAAAGTTACTCAAGAGTTATTATGTTTAGTCTGCTTCAATTCAGCTTCAGATTAAAACAAGCATCGCTCTGTTCAATCAGAAAATGATTTTACGAGTGCAGAGATACGAATCAAAGTGGCCTCTTGGAGGGACTTTTGTGTGAGCGAGTAAATTGGGCTAACCTGGAACAAGGACAGAAAGTTAATCAAATAATCAAACAAGGAGAAAATAGCTGGAACGAGCTGGTTCGTTTCTCCCTCCTGCTTTGCTTCCTGAGATGCTGCGCAGATAAACTTTGACGAAAGCCAAAATCTCCACCTGGCTGCTGCTCGGTCCAACAGCACAGAGACGAGAGGGGGGATAGAGGCACAAAATAACTGCAGCGTTGCTTTGAACACACGGCATGAACACAAAATGTTGTTAGTGATCGAGAACGAATAAATATTTAAGATCCAACAAGAAGAAAAAAAATTGAGAATAATTGAAACAAACAAGAAAAGTTCAGCAGGTTCTTTTTTGGTCTTTTGTTATTTTTTCATTGAGTCTCCAGAGACACAATGTGCTGACTCTTTAATTGACCCTTATTTCCTGCTGCAGAATTAGAGCTACACACACACACACACACACACACACACACCCTCTTCACACAGACAGAAACTGGCATACATTCATACAAGCACGCACACACACAAACACACACACACATAAACTACACAAGCTGACCAGCGAGCTACGCAGACAGCCCCACGTATGGAGGGCTTGTTGCTGAGACGCTAACTCAAACCACATGTTGGCTTCGCTGTGATCTGGCCCTCTGGGTGACTTCACAGAGGGAGGTGGGAGGGAGCTGGGTCACCAAACAGCCCCGATAACAAGACTGACGCACAGGCAAGTAGCACTGATAGAGATCTGGGGTAACAAGTGCATGGTGGGTCGCTGGAGTGTGTCGGGATCTGAGCTGGCAGCTCCGGACTGGAGTGACTCCACCCAGGACGGCATGTGAGAGACGGAGGGGTGGTTTGGGAAAACTGCTAAATATGAACCATGTTTACGTTTAGTGCAAAACAGAGGTGGAAAAAATGCACAAATTGTTTCCTCGAGTAGAAGTTCAGATACTTGTGTAAAAAAGTAGAAGTACTGAGTCAACCTTTTTACTCCAGTGAAAGTAATAGAGTACAGGCTCTGAAATGTACTCAGAGTAAAAAGTCTCCCTCTGAAGGACATTTGTGGTCAAAGTTGACAAATAGCCACATTTCGGGTTGGTAAAGCGTCCCGAGCAGCAACAAAGTGAGAAAATAAGAAAATCCAGGCAGAGTTTGGTCAGTGCTTTACTGACTGACAAATCTGCTGTTCGCCCTCAACCAGCGCTGTCACTGATGTGTACAGTGACGTGGTCGGTGTCGTGGAAGAACTGCAGGTTTTTACAGCTTGGGTTTCTCGTCTCAGGGTGCAAACTGCCGGTAAAGAAAAGCATACGAGCTCAAACTCTCCAACAGCAAAAATAGCATCCCAAAATTTAAGTGCAGAGGATGTTATGGATGATTCAACAGTGTGTATTCGAGCCAGAGTATATGGCCGAAGAAATGCAGCAGAGAGAGGCTGAGCTGCAGAGAGCAAACAGAAAAAGGTGGTGCCATTCCTTAACTTGCCCTCTGATGCCAACAGAAACTGAATCATTCCGCTGCATTGACTTTCAGCCTGGACAGTTTCTGACGGATGCTGTTGCAAACCCCCGTTAGAGCCCTGTGTGCTTTGCTATGCACTAAGTTTTACTCCTCACTTGGACAGAGGGGTGTCGAGATGATCCTGAAAAAAACTGGAAAATAAAACCAAGATCAGCAGGGCGGATTGGTCAGATGACCTTTTAGTCACCTAATGCTATGTTTTTACCAACAAAGTAAATCCACATTACATTACTACATTACCCACAGTATCCTGGTTGTAGCCTGAAGCCTGAGCACCTACAGAAGTCTGGTAAACTTGCGTCTTTCTAACTCCAAAGCAACAGAAGTGTTTCATTTTAAACTTGCAGTTTCATTTGAAGACTTTTACAAGAAGTCACACAGATCCTCTGGAGACGCTGAGGGGTTTAAACATGTGCAGTTGAGCTCCCAAACACCTGGAAACTGACTTATGTGTGAAATTGATGGATTTCATAATGAGCGACAACTGATCCTGTTTCAGTTCAATTCATATCTTTTTATCACATCGCTTGAAAGCCTTCAGCTTAAACAATGATATAATATTCTTGGAAAAACCTCATGAGCTTGTTGTATTATTGCAGCGTGTCTCTAAGTATCAGAGCGTCCAGATGTTTTGGCTGAATCTCAGAGCGTTATGAAGCAGCAGAACAAGCCAACAGCCCGAGGCTTCGTTTTCTGAGCAGCGCTCCACTTGACTCACTGCAGGAAACTGCTCTGTATGGTGCCTGACTCTTAGTCTCTCTGAGTCTCCATTAAACCTCCAAAACCTTAATTCCTCTTCTCTTTCACTTTCTGTATCCCACCTGTATGAACTTATCTTGAGGTGTGCGAAGAATTGCTTCATCTCTGACTGGTAATTAGCAGTTTCTATTTCTTAAAAGATTCTGGGGTGTAAATAACGTCTTTCAAATCAGTTTGGGATCTCAGGGCTACTGGAGACTTGGATTACACCGGACGAGCTGCATGGAGCCAGCTTGAAACAGTCCTATTTGTAAGAGAAGTTGATTTTTGAATTTCAACCTGTCAAATACCGACACTTTGGGATTGTATGACGGGTCGACCACCATCCCAGTGCGTCAGTATTTTTACATACTTCATTAATCCCTTCACACAGAAATGAGTTTTTTCACTCTGTTGTTATTTATTTTCACAAACACGGGCCTGAAATACAAACACATGCACAAACAGGACCTATAAACATGCATTAGTGGAGAGGTGTCAGAATGAGGGGGCTGCCTGTATGGGTTGCCAGAACAGTTAGGGGTCGGTTGCCTTGCTCAAGGGCGCATTGGAAGTGCTCAGGAGGTGTACTGGCATGTCCCCAAGCCAAGTCCCTGCAGCCTGAGCGACTACCTGCCCTGCATTTCGATTAAATCAGGGTTAAAGTGGCCGTGTGGATACTTTGATCGGTCAGAACTTTCCTCAGAATTAAAAGTTTAGTGACTCATCAGAACACCAGACATCCATTTCTATCTTTTTTTATAGCATACATTTATGAATCTGTTCTTCTCACGTAAGTTCATGTCCAGTGTTTATATGAGGAGAGTAAAACAAGAAACAGATCACTTTCACTTTCTTTACTTTGGTGCTAAAGTAGTTTTTAATGCTTTTTATGGGAAAACTAAATTTATGAGCGAGGTAGGAGTGGGAAAGCAGTGGCGTGGGTTCAAGTTAGTTCTGTTATTTTGAACCTCGCTCCCACAGGACGGCAGTATGAGGGCTCTGAATCTGAAGTGGGCCAAACACAAACAAAGATGTTCCCAAAAAAAATCATGATTGAATCAAATCTTCTGTTACAACATGTTCTCCTACAATCTACAGCCAGCGGAGTGGAGGCTGACTCATGTGTGGTCACAAGAGAAACACACACACACACACACACACACACACACACACACCGGACATTCAGTTAGCTCTTACAAGCTTCTTCCAAATAGCCAAAGATTCTGACGTTGGCGCCCCCCAGTGGTAGTGGCCACAGTTGGAACTACCTTTTTGTCAAACACGTCCGGTTACATTGTGTAAAATTCTGTATAAAGTTTGATTAATCGGTTAAATTAAATATGATAAATGTGTATTTGTAATTGTGCCTCTAACCTCTAACATGTCCATCAGCCAGTACATTTATTCAGGTATTGTACGTATTTACATTTTCTGCTACTCCACCTTAGTGACCTTAGTCCTTAGCTACTAGTTAGTTAATAATGTATAAAAAACACATTTGATGCATTAGTAAAATACAATATAGTGTTTCGCTTTTTACATGTTTCTGATGTCTACGAGTTATTTATCAAAGAGATATTTCACCTCTAAACTCCTCACATGGTCCCTTTTAAATCACTGTCACAGGCCCGGAGTGATAAAATAATCAATACTTGACAAAACACAAAAATGTTCCTTCCTTCCTTTTCTGTTAATCCACCTGTCCACCTGTGACTGCTGCAAGACTTGACCGTCACCATGTTGCTACTGTTTCTACCTCCTGCAGCCGGTGGACAGATACTTTACTGACTAGATTTCATGATCTGACTTCAGCGTTTCCCACAGGATTTTGTCAGACTACAGTTTGGTGGGTGGACCTACGACCCTCCTGGGGGGTCCGGAGACACGCTCCCCCAGACAAAAGCTTTGCTCATCTGAAAGTTAAATGCATCAATCTGGTGCAGCTCTGTAGATGACATAAAGTGAAGAAAATAATAAAATGCACCACTGAGCTTTGGCTCTGATGCCTGGTAATTAATCTAGACCTCACAGTGTTATACAGCTGTGGCTATACAAAGTAAACACAAGTAAATAGTCAGTGTCAACTGGCTGCGAATGAAAGACGATTTACTGAAGCAACAGCACAAAAAAATGTTGGAAATCTTTAATGCTATTACGAG
Source organism: Pagrus pagrus (assembly GCF_965226575.1). Lineage (NCBI taxonomy): Eukaryota > Metazoa > Chordata > Actinopteri > Spariformes > Sparidae > Pagrus > Pagrus pagrus. The sequence goes on along the minus strand of NC_140187.1, from coordinate 2,759,869 downwards.
AAGTGAAAAAATCTTTTTGTACATTATGAAACTGTGGTGGGCGAATCACCGTCTTCATCAGCAGATGAAGTTTGGTCAGTTGTCCTGAGACTACAGATGTTGAAACTGTCAGGTGTTCTGAGCATTATTACTGTGATATGGTCTAAAACCCTAGAAAAAGCCAGTAAGAGGACCTTGAGCGTTAACTGCTGTTTCCAAGCTCAAGACCAAACTCTCAGGCTCAACGGTCTGCAGCCACGTCTGAGTTACTGAGCTGATCGGTCTCAAGAATTCAAAACAAATCCAGCTGTAGCAAATTTTAAAGGTTTTCTGAGGAAGTTTAAACTATTCATGCTCAGTCAGCTTTTTGTTTTGTTGCATCATGATTCACATAAAAGTCTCAAAGCGATCAACGCACAGCCAAGACAACTGCTTCACAGTCTACATCCACTTCTGAGTTATTCAACTGATCTGCAATAAAATGTTACATCTGTCTAAAGAATTTAAAACAAGGTTCGGTTAATTTAGTTTAAATCAAATCCAGCTGTAGCAAACTTTAAATATTTCCTGAGGATGTTTAAAACTATTTATGCCCAGTCAGCTTTTTATTTTGTTGCATCACGATTCACATGAAAGTCTTAAAAGAGAATAATTCACAGCCAAGACAACTGATTCAAAACCCGCCAGGGACACCAACTCTGAAATAAACAGGCACATGAGGGGAACAGATGAGAAAAGAAAAGAAAAGAAAAGAAAAGACAAGAAAAATTTAAATCTGTAATATACAGTAATGCAAGGCAAGTATAGTTTGTAATGTTACAATGTTAGTGTATGTTATAATGACCTTCTAACTGTCTGTTGTGTGTTCGATGACCAACAGTCAGCTTGTTGAAGGGTTACAGCTCTGTGCATGAGTAAATGAATGAGTGTGTGTGTCAGTAAATGTGACAATCCACAATGTATATATATATGTGTGTGTGTGTGTGTGTGTGTGTGTGTCTCAGGCTGCCGGGTCACGACTACAGCCACGACAAACATCTCAATCATCTCACCACAATCAGGACCAGATGGGCTAAGTCAACACAGCGGTTTGTGTGTGTGTGTGTGTGTGTAGTCGTGCAAGTGTGCAGATGCACATTTTTAAGGCGACTGTGTGTGTTTGTTGTAAAATTTAACTGTCCCTTGTTTGTTTCGTAGAGGGTGCATGGCGACATACTTTACTGCTCCTGTGTTGAAATACTTCATGTATGTGAGTAAACCAAGTTAAAGGTCCCGTGAAGTGTGAATCTGAAATGTCTTCGTCCATCTCACTCTCTCTTTATACCTGAGGAAAAGATCAGCATCAGTGTTTCCACACAGGTTTCTCCATCTGCAAACAAAACCACTCCCTCGTTACACAACATGACACTACTGACACAGTTTTGAGTATCTTGACAGATGTTTTTATGTCTCGGTGTCTGTCTGCGGACAGATTTTGACAGAGCCATCGCGTCACAACAGAGCAAGATGCAGTCATGAAGCTTTACGGGTGTAGTTGAGATCATAATGACGTGGGCCCACTCCAAGCTCAGTGTCTTGTGTTATAGGAGAACTTAAGGAGGCATCTTAAGACCTCTGACACATGATTCTACTCACTTGAGAGATTTAGTGTTAAAAGCAACATTTGTCTTCTTTCTTTTATCAGTTTAATTTAAGGCAAAACAAATTAATATTACAATTTCACATTTTCTTCACTAACATGGACCTGTTTCATTCATCCTGCCAGACTTTTAGAGACCGGGTCCCCAGACTACTCAGAGGGTTGAAGTTACAGAAAATTAATCATTAATGCTCATCCAAGGGCAAAGACACAGCACGGTGAGTAATGGCTGGTTAGGAAATATGTTATTTGAGAATTATTGCTTTAGTTCGGGGTTATAACTGTTCTGCTGAGTGACCGTCTGGTTCAAGGAAAATGTGCGAAAATGGCCGACAGGAGGTTAATGCTCTCATGTAAAAAGTGAAACCAGTGAAAGAATGCAAACAGAGAGATAGTTTGGTTGGATTACAAATGTGATTCAGGAGGACGGGCTGCAGGAGAAGTGTAGGATAAATAAATGAACTGCAGCGGCCGTTAATTTACTGTACAGAACAGTGCGTTCACTCACTGAACTACACAGAAAGACGCTTAAGTCTCTGTTGAAAGACACGTCTGTAACATTACCTGTGTGTCCTAATCTATTTACTATGACAATAAATAAAGCCGACGTTTAATGAAGTATTAATGACCGGTGTTGTCATAGCGCTCCTCTGTCAGCGTGTTTGAACAGATGGTGCTGGACGGACGCCACTCGATGATGGAGTCACTGACTGGATGATCGACAGTGTGGTTGAAGTGAGTTTGGTAAAACAAGAAGAAACAGTGGTTGTGGTCGGAGATGTTTCGGTTCTCTGTGGAGAAGAAGGACAGACAGTGATGGACAGAGAAGTGAGAGTGAGACTAATAATGTGGCTTGTGAGAGAGCAGAAATTACTGTTCTGAGCGCTAATGATGATCAAACGCATCTGTTAGGCTTTCATTTCTTTACTGAGACGAGTTAATCATTCAGGTAAGAGGGCAGACGGACACTTAACACACCTCCAAAGATTTTAAAAGCGGTCATGTGAGAAGCCCTGAGGGTCGTGAAATCTGAAATCATTTAAGCTTACGTTACATTCAAAACTTAACTACAACGCTGCCCGGCTTGACTTTTATAAAACTTGGGGAGCAGATGTGTTTTCAATAATTGAATAAAGTGATTAAGCATGTTGAATCCATTACACCAAGAATCCCGGCTAATCTGACAGTATTAGAGAGGTGCAGATAAAGTGGCCCCTGAGAGAGTTTTCAGGACTTTTTTAACTTTTGCTCTCATTTTCTCTTTCAAATAAAGTTTGTTTTGTTTATGACCTGTAACAACCTGTGTGATCATCTTAACATCCCCGACCTGTTGGACAAGATGTCCCTATTAATCAATAAAGAGTCAGAACCAACAGGACTCAGAGCACCTAGTTTGTTCAAGAATTAGCTTTTAATTTTGCAGCATATTTTTTCTGAGGGTCCATTTGTGCTAAATATTTAACGTCACTTCATTTCTACAATTGAGACAGTACAGCACTATTGTTGTACTGTATAGGCATGTCATGATTTAAACTCTAAATCTAAAATCGATCAAAATGAGTTTACAATTCCCATCATGGAAATCAAAGGCAGGATTGTTTTTTCCCAGCATTTCTCTCTCACTACCCGTGCCATGAACGACACAGCTAGCCTACTGCCACTTATCTTGTGTGCAGACAAGATGTTGGGTTTATCTTGTAAAATGGAGGTAGTGGAAATGTAAATGACAGTTGTCGGGGTATAAAACCAAACCCTGATGTGTTTGAAATGTGCATAGCGGTCTGTGCATTGAAACCAAAAGTCAAATTCAATCTATATGTGTACAGCTTGACTTGAAATTTTGAGTTTTCTATAGTTTCTATTATTAATTCTATCTTTATTCTACATATTTATCTGATCTTTTATTTATTTTTTTACTTTCCTCAATGTATCTGTAAGTTATCTGTCCCTGTGCTGCTGCAGCATCTAAAGTTTTCCTCTCCGGGGATCAATAAAGGTTTATCTCATCTCATCTGAGCTACAACGTCCTGGGCTTGGATCTGGTCCTCTCCTCCACTCTCTCCAATCAGTTCTGCTTCTCTTCAAAGTCAAACTATGCAGAAAAGGCCAAATATATCCCCCAGAGTCTTAAAAGCATAAAAAGGAAAATAAAAAGACTTTCATATGTCTGATTGCATTCAGGGTTTTGACTACCTGCTGTCCCCAAAGAGCCGAGAGAGAAAGTTTTGAAATCGCTGGTTTTAAGGCCGATAAAAAGGGAATGTTTGAACCCCTCGGTGGCTGTGGTGCTTGGACGCATGCCACAGTGTGTGTGTGTGTGTGTGTGTTTGTTGTACACGAGTGTGTGTGTGTGTGTGTGGACAGAGGGAGTGTCAGAGAGAGAGAGAGAGAGAATGAGAAAGTAGAGATTTTCCAAGAAGCCCTGCGTGGTTTTGGTCAGTTTGGCGCTCGGCCACAAGTCACTGGGAATCTCTCCCTCTTTTACTCCCCCTCTCTCCCCCCTTTTCACTACTCTCACCGCCTCATGTTCATCTGTTATTCATCTGATATCTCACCCACCATCTTTACACTCCTTCACTACTTACTGCTCTACCCTTTCCCTCCATCCATCCTCCTCCGTGCCCAAATTCTCTCCGTCTCTTCACAGTATTTTGGTCTCTTTCTTTCTTTCTTTCTCCTCCTCGTCCTCCTCTTCATCTCCTCTACCCCTCTATCAGTCTGTCCTCCCTTTGTCCCTCAGCTTGTCTACTCCTATGGCAACTGAAATCTCCCACAATGCCAACTCACTGCTGTAGAGAGATGAATGACTCTTTAAACTGGGATTTGAAAACAAAATGAACCACCATTCACTCTCGCTCATTCTCTGACACACACACACACACACACACACACACACACACACACACACACACACACAGACACACACACTGAGGAGGAGTATTATATCTCTGTCCAGCTGATAACAGGCTGTCTGCTCTGCTAACTAATTCGGTGGCCTTTTGAACAGGAGATAAATCTCACTTACAGTCTCCTCTCGGCTGTTTGTCATCTTATGTGTCGGGTCTCAAAGTCTGGCTCAAGGCCCCAAAATGGCTCCTGGAGACACTGAACAATGGGCCCTGATTTTAACAGCAACCCAATCAGCAGATTAAGTGTTGGCATTGTATGTTCCTGCAAACCATGAATATGTTATATATCTACATTTCAGTATTATGTTGTGACTGTGCTGTGGTTAAGGTGTGGTTAGTTGTAGTCTGCTTTTACTGCCTGAAAAAATGCTGCATACAATGGTCTGAAGTTGGTCTCAAACAGCTCCGTCTCCTAGTGACTGACTCACAGTTAACTTGGCTATCTAACCACCCTCTGATCTCTGCTGCTCCAGATGAAGAACTGGACTACGTCACTCTGCCTGTATTGATGTACATTGTATGTAGACATTAAACATCTTGGTGGTTGAAAGCAAGATAAAATTCAAACTGGACTTTGAGTTTGCTGCTGTCCTTACTTTGTTTTTCACTGTATTGCAGTGTACTTCCATGAGATTGAATATCAATCAAACAACATGGACGCTGAATTCTTTGTTCAGACATGAACTCCAGTTTCTCAAACCTAAACAAACCTCAGAGCATCACTTACACTGATTTATGGCACCATTGGTGCCACTGCAGTATATATTATAGTAAATATAGAAATATAATAATGATTTCCCAAAAAATATCAACAGTCATCATCACAAGTTTCATTTTTGATTCTGATCTTAATTGTGAAACGTGAAAAATAAAAAAAAATCTGTCAGCTTGTTTGTTATAACAGACTAATATTCTGTACTTGGTTTTCAAATCAATTATCAATCGACTTTTGGAATGAGCAACAAATTGTTACTTATAAAAGGTATATATATACTATATGTATTGTACATTTTGTCCTGTAAAGTGTTTAATGTAACTCTGTGTCAGTCTGTGAAGCAGAGGAGAGTAAAGATGTTTGTTGGAGCCACAGTTTTGTGCGAACTGGTTTTGTCAGAAGTTCTGTTGAACTCCTGCTGAGTCAGATTTCTTTCACAGATTCGAGGAAATGAGAGTCACAGAAACTTTGAGTCTGAAAGGACACGAGTCATCGCCGTTCAGGGCTTATTATGGTTATGTGTTTATTATGTGTCTATTTCTGCAGTATTTTAAACTAAATCTTGTAAATCTTGTTGATGGCTTCACATGTAATCGTGTGAGGTCCAAAACATGTTGAAGGTAACCCACATTCTCCAGAGCCATATGTGTGCAGCTTCAATATTTGTTTAATGTGAACTGTTATCTGAGTGAAACCGATGACCATAAAACACTCCCATCAAGCTCTCCGTGAAAAATGTTGAGGATTTGTACACAGTGGGGAGCTGGTGTGTGTTTTTTAGCTGCTTACATTCAATACTGGACGTATGTTGACATCATCACTTGGACGTAAAACAGAAAACCAGGTATTCGTGATGCTCGGCATGAAGGATGTTCTCTGCAGGACAGATTAGGTGAGGCTGTAGTGATAAAGACTTTACGGCTTTGGATTAAAATGTTACACTATCACATCCTGAGCCTATTTTCAGATGCTTGTTCTGAAACTGTGCTGAAATTAATAGTGCAAAATGTTTTTTTTAAGTAAGAATCCTTTGCTAATATTAATTTAACCTGAAGAATCTCTGACAGAAAAAGTTTTTTTGATTTATACAGAAATTTGATTCAGAAATAACCTGAGAAATTCTTCACTGGTCTATCGGAGCTCATTAATAATTAAAACAACTGTTGAAGAGTGTAAGATGCAGACAAAGATGGCGACTTACAGTATGACATCTAAATGATCATGTATCTCTTTGTAGCTGTTATCACTGTGCGGTTGTCCCATATGCTTGTTTATTCCGAAGCATTTTGTTTATTCCTTGTTTACTCATAAAACGTTGGTGGTCTGTCGGTCAGAGAGACGACTCTGTTTGTTTTACCACAACAGCCAATGGATGGATTTCACTCCCAGACCCTCACCTGATCCCAGGACGCATCAGACAACAAATCAGCACGTCTGAGCGCAGCTCATTAAATCTGCAGGAAGAAAGATTTGTGGATATATAACACACCTGTCAGCCTCAAGTACAGAGTCTAACTGCAGTGGACTGTCACACCAGAGACTCTGTTCACTAAAATAAATCTTTTATTTCCATTCTCGCTTCACAGGAAAAAGTCAATAGGACAAAATTTCAATTCAATCATGAATTCTTAATGTTTTCAGCCAATGCAACTGCTTCATTTTAAATAAAATTTAATGAAGCAATGAGCTCTGACTCACATTTGCAGCTGGAGGAGCAACCGAAAAGTTTCCTGGTACAATTTTAAAAACAAACTTGAACTCAGAAGATGTTGACAGTGAGGTCTGTAAATGATCTTCAGTAATTGTGATTACTGACTTCCCACGCAACTCTCCTGCCTTTATACCCAAACATCCTAACTTGTTTTCTTGCACAGGGTGCAGCGGGCAACAAATCTGTTATTTTTTCAACATGCTTCAATTGAGCACTTAATGTGTTGTTTTAGAGTCCAATCTTATTGAGCGTGCGCTTATCAATATTAGATTAAAGTAACGTTAACAGAAACAATTTTAACTAAATACTTCTGGAGGTAGCATTTGTTTTATCGAGCAGACACCATGTGAGCCTCACTGCATTGAGGATGCACAGTTTGCATTATTGGTTCCACGATGGTTTGGTTCTGTAGTTTCAGCGTGACCAATTTTTTTTTCCAAAACAAATTTCAAAGCCAGACTGAGTTTTATGCAACGTGATAAGAGTAATGTTAACGTCATAATTCAATCAATTTTGAGGAATTGTTTTGAAAGACTTTTTGAAGATTTGGACTTGGGGCCTGTGCACATGCCCAGATTGCTCTGGCAATAGTCTGATATAGTTAGATGTCACCAGAAGGTTATAGGGAAAATATGTATTATTGTGATTTGGGTGAACTGACCCTTTAAGCCTGCAGCGGACACTAACAGAGTCTTGAGAAGGCAGCGCTGTGGGCTGAATGTCCACTTGATACTGACACTCACAGTCCAGACGCAACCTCCCCGGAGATATTTATCAAGTGAAACGCAGACGATGAACCTCTCCACGGCGTTTGTTTCCCCTCCAGAGAAACACTTTCATTACAGACACTGCCATCAGCAAATCAACAAACCGAGCATCCTGCAATACGCAAAAAAATCCAATACACAAAACATGTCAACAATTTCTGCCCAGACGTGCTGTAAACACTTCCTCTCAGTTGTTTGTTCATATGGAGAAACTTTCCCCCCAAAACTCACTCCATACTCTCTGTCCTGAGCTTGTAATTACATGGAGGTGCGGGTTAAGGCTACATTTGATTGCGCCAGCAGATTCCAGCCGATTAATTATGTGTTATCATAAAGTTAGAACTGAGCCTGAGGTGGATTTTCTGTTTTCTTTGCAATTCAGATGGTGCTGGCTTCCCCCAAACTGTGCCTGAGTGCTTTGACCCGGCTGCTCGGAGGGAACGAGCAGCGGCGGGCCAAAAGGAGAGATTCCTCTCTCAGACTCACATAAACAAACACTGAATGGCCAGCAGCACAGTAAAAGAGAGCCGAAGTACTGAAATGCCACCTCAGTTAACTTGAGGTTTGGAGCTTGTCTTATCATTGCCGTCATTGGTATGTTTTTATTTACAAAGACATTATTGGCAAACTTCCTATTTACTTATCTTCTCTTTTTGGGATGTGAAACTGAATTTAGGGAGAGAAAGCTTTTAGTTGATTTTTTTTAGAGGGAAGTGTCCATCTAGTCATGGATAAGAGGTGCATTACGGCCGCAATAAGGTGGCAGAGAATACATGCCAAGTTTTCAGATCAAGCCAGACAGGTAGTCAGACGACATAGTGCATCTTCACAATAATACACCCTGTACACGCACAAAACAGATAAATAACGTTAGCGTTTATCGGTGTAGCCTACTCAACCACAGTAGAGGCACAAAAATCAAGGAGAAATGATAAAAATAAACAGTCTTAGCAAGTCAACAACGTCAGGCATGACGCTACGCTCCACTTACTGGAATCAAGGGGTTAGTTATCGCGCATCTTATTCATGAGTGGACGCATGTTTGCCTCTGCGTGCTGACACGTGAAGAAATAGTGTCTACGTAAAACGGTCTGTGACTGGGTCATGATTTCTGGAAAGAGACATTGCTGTTGAATTTTTCAAATAGTTGGACGCTTTGAGCACAAGAGGCCGAGGGTCATCTGGTTCTGTTATATCGGACTGAACGCAGACATCTCTACGCTGATATCTCCAAAACTGTGCAACTCACACCAACACGATCAGGATGGATGAACGGCACTACAGGTGAGAGGAAACTTACATATCATGTTTTGATTTTGGGGTGAACTGGCCCTTTAACGAGATGTTACATGATAACTGAACCAAATGGGACGTAAATCTGAAAAATTGCTTTTCATAAGTTTAAAAAAAAAAAAGTTTCATAAGTGTGAATCAGCTGTGTGATGGCTGCTCTGACAGAAATGCTTTTCTCAGCGGGAATCCTGCTCAGTTGTTGGGTGCCACAGCGCTTATTTGTGATGCTGTAAAGGTCTCAGTGTGTTAAACTGTAAAAACAAACATCACTGAGCTGACGATGTGCTGACTCTGATGTTGGTACGGTGTACTGTACTCATCCCAGAACACACAACATGTCTCATATCAGCAGCTGTTATAGTGTAAGAAAGAAGACACTTTCTAACCTGTTGCGAAAAAACCCAATAATATATTTCCAGTTACCTGACTTGAGAGATTTGGCTTTCTAAGATAGTTTTACAGACGAAGCTTGTTCTTAAAACATCCTCCTCCACACAAATAGCTCAGCTGTGTGAACGTCTAACAGCTCAATGAGGCTCTGCTACAAACAAACAACACGCTCCAGCCACTAATGTTATAAGTGCAGCTCTCCAGTCCTAAAAGCTTCTGATAAACTACCGACCACTGCAGCATTTTGCATGATGATGACTTATTCCTTCGCTGGACATCTCGGTTGAACCCCTGCTATATTTAGACAATTTAGGCCAGACACCAGCAGACGTTGTTGTGTAGGAGGTCAGTTGGCTTGTCTCACTGTAATTTCCATCTTCAAGTGGGCCAAAGTGATGATTTGGCTTGTTCAACCACTACAGTGAAAGTATCCAACATGTTTGATAACAGACAAGAAGTCCCAGATGGGTTTAAGAACACGAGGCGGCCATTTAACAGAGACAGGCCAACCCCAACAAGCAGGGGGTGACAGGAGTCCATCACGACTGTGCCAACCAGCAACAGACCACTGGGTCTCTTCCACTGGCACTATTGGCTGTGCCAAGTCAAACCATGCCACACTGATTTGCTTTTCCATTACAAGTTGTACCACTCTGAAATGAGCTTGAGATGGACCCTCTTGGTAGTGTGGTCAAAGTGCGACCGCCCCGCCACCAAAAGGACTGCGGTGACCTCTCGATACCACAGCCAACCCGTGATGACTCCCCTTCTTCCTCTTAAACAAGCCTGTGTTGAGATACTACACTCATGTTCAGAAAAATTCTTCAGCTTTCACTCATTTTGTGGCTTCTAATGAATCTGTGTTTTGAAGTTCAGTTTCTCTCCTGCTTCCTGTTTTGTACTTTGGAGATCTGCTTTATTTTACTGTCTCATCACGTTTGCTTTCACCCGTCTCAGGAGTTGTGTTCAGTTACCACAGGTGAAAACAAAACACTTCTGATTTTGCTGCTTCATAGTAAAAGCTTTAAATCACTAAATAAGGTGAGACTTTTAAGAATTTACAGGAAATTAAATGAGTTTATCATCAAATCAACAGAGCATTGTTGGCAGCTATTCTTCGATAATACTGTGGGGAAAACAGTATTCAGACCCTCCTTTGACAACCACTGAGGACAAACGCATAATTAACCAAAGAGCAGGTAGCCCTGTTGTGGTGGAAATACAAATCCCTGAGCTGGCATGTGGAGTCAAACCAAGTCAAGCTGAGTGTTGATGAAGGTTCTCAGTCATAGTAATCCTAAGTGCTGTATCGTAGGCAAGTGGACGTGTTTCAGCCCCTCCAGTTAGTCAGAACTGAAGAAGCCTCTTGGATGAGAGGTGAAACCTCTTCCAGACACCGAAACACGTCCAGTCGCCTACGATACAGCACTTAGAAGTCAAGCTGAGCTGGCACATGTGTATGAAGTAATATACAGGATTATTCATCTAAGAATGAAAGACAATTCTCCATTAAGTGCATTTACACTACTCAAAATGAGTTAGGTATATTGGGATATGTAAGTGTTTATTCTATGATAAATCTGAACTTGTATTTTGAGTTTTGTGAACATTTTTGGTCCTCAAAAATAATGCGACCCATTTCAATTGCCGTTTACTACATATCCATGCACATGCATATACGCACCCATATCCCTATATCCCAAACTCATTTCGAGTAGCGTCAGTGGGTGAATAAAAGATGCTTGTCAATATTTGATTTGTCACTGATATGCCAGCGGGAGCTGCTCTGGCAACAATGTCTAACTGAAACTAACTGACAGTGGCAGTTTAAATGAACTCTTCTGAGCCTCGAAACCAAAACTAGTGGGATTTACAGTCATATAAATAAACTGTAGTATATCAACCAGTGCATAAAACAGTGGGGGAAACACCACTGAAGCGTTTGGACCAGGCAGCAGTGAAACTTTCCACTGAAACAACATAAATGAGGTAATTGAATGTGTGGAGGCGGGGGCACATCAAATGAAAGCACCGTAAATCCAAAGTGTCTGTACAGAGTTTGTGGTGGAGTAAACACACGCCCGTTTGACTGTGATCTGTCTCTGATCAAAGGCTGATTACAGTCACACATGGAAGCTGGAGCTGTGTGAGATAATGTGTTTCTGGAAGCGTTAAACAGCATGAAGTTAATCTCTTTAATCCACTTTAGAAACAATCGTTATCTGAACTGCAGTGTTTAACATGTTTGAAATATAAAGATCCAAACGAACAAGTGTTTCTGTTTTATCTAAAGTCCACAGGACAAATCTTATTTGCAGTCGTGACTAAAATATATTTACGTGTGATAAAGATACATGATGCAGTTCAACATCTGTACATTGTCAGCTCCACTTAACGTTTTCTTTGGAGCAGAGAGGTGACGACATTTTGAAAGCAGTGACTGTTTATCATGAGACCTCCAGAGAAAACGGAGTAATGGCAAAATAATGACTTTCCAATCCCACCCGAGTGTGTGAATGTGTTTAGATGGCTGTGTGTTTATGGGTGTGTTATTGGCTGTGCATGTGTTATTTAAAGGTATGTATGTGTGTGCGCTCATTGTTACTGAGCATGTATTTAAAGTGCAAGTAACATAAGCAAAGGTGGTACGTGCTGGTCAGTTGGAATAGCTGTTTAATCGAGCTCAGGGCAGCTCAAAGTGGGTCCGCCGTGAACTTCAATCTGTCCTGCTGGAGGTTTCTCTTGAAAAATGTACATAATGTTAATGTTGTTGTTTTTTCTAAGGTAAACATAATTATGTAGGAACATGTAGGATTTCATAATCTGAGCATGGAAGGAGAAAATCTACAATTAGTTAACACAGGAAGTCAGTCAATTAAGTGAACTTTGTTTTGCCTCTTAATAAAATGATAACAATACATTTGTGCTCACAAGTAACAGCTCTAACACACGAACACCCATTATAAGCCGCCGCCGCCGCCGTGCCTCGTAACATACAACCCTGATTCCCAAAAAGTTGTCACGCTGCGTAAAATGCAAATGAAATCAGAATCCAATCAACTGAACTGTGTTCACAGACAACAGTTTAACAAAGTGTTCCTGAGCAAAGGTGGTAACCTCCTTTATACAGTCAAGTGTTGAACCTGGCTGCATCCTTGCTTTTGAATGACTCCTTTCAAACCAAATCATCACCATCACCTGTTACAAGTGAACCTGTTGACCTGGTGAACAGGTGTTTCTGGAGCATTTCACAACTTTCACAGTCTTGTGTTGCCCCTGTTCCAACTTAGAAGCAGATATTTATAAAAATGAATAAAGTTGAATATAAATATATTGTCTTTGTACTGTTTTCAACTGAGTAGATGTCAGAAAGGATTAGTAAACGATTGCACTGTGTTTTGTTTTACACAGCGTCCCACCGATTTTGTAGTCAGGGTTTCTTAAATATGATGTCAGTGACCTTATCAACCAACCAGTCGGCTCTACTACACGCTCTCTTGTTTATATTTTAATTTATAGCCTTTAGTAAGTTTTATTCATTATTCACCAGCCTCCACCTCTGCTGTAATCACAGGTTGCCTTTGGGGAATCAATAAAATTAGTTTTATCTGTTTTACATCATTATCTGCTATTTATATAATTGGACCTAATGAAAGCTGAATACAAGCAGAGCTCGCTGCTGCTGGCGCTGTCAGACAGCACGTAGCACTAAGTGGGCTGAATTAATGGCAGTAGCTTAAGCACTCAGTGACAGGCTGAATTATCATTACAAACACAAACGGCACGTACCGAACTCCAAGAACACAAACATTCAAAAGACGTCAGTGATGAAATATCAGTATCCATCTTGAGAACTGTGTCTAAGTGTGTGTTTTGTTTGTACACTACTGCAAGGAGTGATTGATTTTCACTCATTTAAGCACGTATTTGGCCTTCAGCATCAAATAAGATCACTTTCACCCCTCTTAATACTGCTCTTACTCATTATTAAATAACATTATATCTTTGTTTGACTTGGCCACCTGTCTTGGCAGCAGAGAGACTCCATCAAAACAGGGCTTTTTTTAATCCAGTTTGAAATTAAATTGCACATTGTAATGCTCACAAGATCAGCCCAAATGACTCAGAGTTAAAAGCAGGAGAGTTTTGCAGTGCTTCTGTCTGAAACGCCTCAGATTTTCAGCAGGTGCTTATATAAAAAAGTATCCAGCAAATCTTCTTTACCTACAAGTCAAATATATTTTTCCCTGTAACATCAGCGAGCGAGTGTTTTGTACAGGGCGGAAACTGGACTCAAAACACAGCAGAATCTCGTCTGGTCCAAAATTAGACTTCATAGAAGAACATATATCCTGTTACTAAAGAATATTATCACATACAAATGGGAGAACTGAACTTTGCTATCAAAAGCACAATAGACATCAAAGGATGAGGTCGCAATTCACAACAAAATCCACCGTCGTTGTTCTGTGCAACAATGTGTTCAACTCTTAGATCACATCTACAGTCATGTTGTGCACCTATTTATTTTATTTCTTTGTATTTTTATATCAAAATCCAGTCATGTCTTCTCCCTTTAACACAAAATGTCATGTGTGCATATGTATCAGCCAGTGACATCATGTCATCCACCCATCAATCAATCTTCAACTGTAAGAGTGGCAAAGAGCTCAGATTTCATGTCAGACAGACGCTGCTGGAGCAGAGTACTTCACTGATTACTCTACAAAAACACAGATGTAAAACTTTATTCACTGTGATCATATTTTATGGAGACAATGTTTTCTATGTTTTCCCTCTAATGTCCTCCGGCTGCTCCGCCTGAACCCTCTGTGATTTACTGATGATCAGATGGATTTAGATCAGTAGCTAACTGCACCAGGCTCCAAGCGAACACAGCCAGCGTCGGGACCGGACACAAACTCAGAGACCAATCAACAATAGAGAGGAGATATCAATTCGATCTGATATGATTCTGAACAGAAAATTGCACTTTGACGATGAAGAAAACACTTGAAAATGCACATTACAAGTATGAAATGAGGACAGACGTCACTGTTCCTTTAACACTGTTAGCTGAACCTGCTGCCAAGTCTTTTTCTCAGCTGCTGTTACAAATAATATGTTTTGTCTGTTAACTTCATATTCAAGATTTCTTAGAAAGTCATAAAAATGTAGATTATTACCCCTGGGTAACATCTGGGCCACAGTCTTGCAAAAGAAAATAAAAGAGGAACTATGTGAACGGAGAAACAATCATTTTGTCTCCCGTCTGCCAACTGTCATTAATTATGAAAGAACATATTGCATATTGATCTTATTGTTTATTTAACCCCTCGCAATTTATGTTACTAATAAATCTCACACCCACCCACACACACACACACACACACACACACACACTGAGTCGATTACATGCTTGATTAACAACTAATCCATCTGATATCTTACGCACAAACAGACAAACTGGACTGTTCTTTTATCTGGCAGACATCAGACACACTGATACACTATACTGCTCATAACCACATTTTTTATGCATGAACACACACACACACACACACACACACACACACACACACACACACACACACACACACACACACACACAGCTCTCAGGACAGTAATGGGAAAGTTGCTGACTGTGGGTTTGTTTCTGTTCCAGCTGCTCTGCTGACAGCAGCGTTTCTCTGGGAAAAGCTAATTGACAAATGAACCCAGTAAATATGGACGTCCAAAGGGAATCAAAGCAGCTGATTAGAGAGGGACGCGGTGTGTGAGTCAGTTTGTTTCTCAGCATGTGGCCAATGAATAACACATCAGTTGATCAGTGGAGCATTTCCGATGTGTGTTCAGTTTTGTCCATGACTTTTGTCTACTGCTCTGATTCGAAAAAAGTTAGGACGCTGTGTAAAATATAAACGACAAAACAGAAGGTGGTAACTTCCTTTTTGACATATATTTTACGATATATTTAATGTTTTACCTCATCAACTTCATTAATATTTGTAAATATGTGTTGTGGAATAGAGAGCCGAAGTCACGGCCCTTCTGTTCGACCTCATGGGACCTTATTTCAGAAAAAACTGTACAGTAGTCAACGGAGCGAGAAAAATATTTGATCCTGTTTGAATTTTGTCAAGAAAGTCTCAGTTTGTCTTAATTGAAGTAAAATTTCATCTAGTTTTGTGTTAAACTGTTCAGTGAACTACAACGCCACCAACACCAGAATGACCGCCAACAACAAGGTAGTAAAAAAGATGAAAGTCACAATAAATCTGCTCATATTGACGACCGCAGTTATGTGAAAGGAGAGCTGGTCAGTTCTGTGAGCTGCTGATATACAGGAGCAGCTCCTCTTCGTGACTTCTGCAACTTTATTGATTTTTGTAAATATATGCTTATAAGTTGGCAACAAGACACTGGGAAAGCTGGGAAATGCTCTATAAGACCTGTAAACAGGTTCACAGGTAACAGGTGACAGTATCGAAGGGGCATCCTGGAGAGGCTCAGTTGTTCACAAACAAGGATGGAGCGAGGTCATTACATGTTGTCAGTAAAGTTTGTAATTGATTGCATTCTGTTTTTATTTACTTTTTACACAAGGCGTCCCAACATTTTTGGAAACATTGGTGCATGTTAAGTGTACATGAACGGTGTCGACTCACAGTGTGTCGTATTAGAGAGGAAAAAATGGGTTTTTACTTTGTTTTTATATATGCATGTAATCATGGTCCCTCAATGTGCAACATATCAGATGATTAGAGGAAGAGAGTGTGTGTGTGTGTGTGTGTGTGTGTGTGTGTGTGTGTGTGTGTGTGCGTGTAACATATCTCTGGCTTTACTCAAGTGCTTTTAAAAGGTCTCAATGATTTTAGAAAATCAGTGCGATGAAAAGCAGCTGCAGAGCATAACATGGAGATATTATCAGAAATTATGTTATGGATTCGTTCATGAACTCAACGTTATCACACACACACACACACACACACACACACACACACACACACACACACACACAATCCACTGAGAAACGAGGTGGGGCTGAGTGTTTGCTGGCTGTGAGTCCAACTCAGATCATAATATGTTACTGTATTTGTCTGCTATACAAATTCAACTAGATGGCGACGGATAGAGTTAAAGTGTGTGTGTGTGTGTGTGTGTGTGTGTGTGTGTGTGTGTGTGTGTAACAGTTGAGATGTTAAGCAGCTGGTGTAGAGACACATGAAGAGGCTGTGGTTGATGTAATGTCCTGAAGTAAAGTGCCGTTGTCACCGTCTGTCAGACAAACCGACAGAGAGAGAAACCCCCCGCTTCTCTTCATCTCCTCGTCCTCTCTCGTCTCTCTCTCTGTTACATCTCGTTCTCTCTTGAAAATGCACATCAATGAGATGAGACACTTTTATTTGAGTAAAGTTAAAATAACAATTAAAGTGATAGTTGGGGTCTTGATGTGGGGTTGTATGAGGTCCTTATCCCTGTTCAGTGTAGATATCCGTCAGCTCTCCCCTGGGTGGAGCAGAGCATTGTGCTGAACTTGCTGACCTGTTGATTTGCTTCTCCACACAGAGGGAGAGCTGATGCTAATACACTGACGAGGGGTAAGTACCTCATACAACCCCACATCAAAAGTAACTATCACTTTAATGTACAAAGCTGCAGTAATACACCATTAACTGTGCTAAGCAAGCAACATGGAAGCCAGAATAAGAGTCAAGTCAGTGAAGAAAGTGACCCTTTTCTTTCACTGAGGATCAAACTTCTGACGCATTATTTCGTCAGATAAACTGATAACAAACAAATAATGATGCATCGATCATATTATCATAAAATATGAAATCTCAATAATATGTGTCTGCTGACTTGTTTAAGTCTCGGTTGTGGTCATTAGTTGACAGTGAGATGATGCAGGAATCTTATTCTTTTGAAATATGAAAACAGAATAAACTTCCTGAATGTCAGCGAACACGTAGAGACTGAAGAGAATATTTCAGTAGTTGATCTACTGTGTCTCTTTTCTCTCTCTTCTTTGTTTCTGTCTTATATTTCCTCTCACCTCCCTCTCCTCCTCCCTCCTGACCGTCATTTATCTACTCTAACTTGATCTCTTTCACCCTCTTTGTTCCTCTCCGTCCTGCTTGCTGTGGTGATTCATGAGTTAACGGGCGACGTGTCTGGAAGCGTTGAACTATTTCTTCCTCTTCATTTCATCCTCCTCTGTGTTTTTTCTCTCTCTCCTGTCTTTGACCCACTCATACTCCCACTCTGTATCTTTTACCTGTTTCTTTTTGACTCCAGCGTTCCCTTCACTTACTTTGTCTTTCTTTTCCTGATGTTTTATCTAATCAAAACAGTTTAAATCAAAATATTTTGTCACAATATTACCCGCAGACTTCTGGGAACGACGACAAAACATAATGGAATGGATTTTTAAAAAAACAGACTCTTCAAGCTGCCTCGATCACTACCATCATCATCATCATCATCATCTTCATCATCATCATCATCATCATCATCATCCTCCTCCTCAAACTGGTCTTTAAGTACAGAAGCTGCTTTCCATCTCTTTTTCTAACTGGTCTACACATGTCACACATGTTCTTCTCGTTGTAAATCAGAGTTTGTATGAGATTAGAAAAGCTCAACGAAAAGATCTCACAATCAAACTGACATCTAAAGCATTTATCTTTGTCTTTTTTTGTCCCAATGTCATTTTTAAAGAGAAATCAAAAGTGTAAAAACAGCAAAATCCTGTAAAATTAGGTAAGAACCCATTTTACAGGTCCGTGAACTTTGACCACATCTCACTTTTGTAATATTTCTGTTTAATTTTGAAAGCAGATGTGAAACTATTTTGAACATGATCTTGAGTTGTCAGGCGTTTTGGTTTTCGTAAGAGTATAAAAGTGTTGCGGTTACGGGGTTCAATGTTTCGCCTATGAAAGAAAAATATCAAACTGTTTTTACAGATTTTTGAGCAACTGTTTCACTGTGATATTAAAAGTTACTTTTATCTCTAAGGAAAACTGGTAAAGCAGGTAAAGATGTGGCTCTTTCTATCATTTATATTTAGTGAAGCTGTCTTTGACAGTCAGTTTGTTTGAAGTGTGTCTCCAGCAGCCAGTCAGATTCAGAGTGTTGATAACAGTCCAGTAATCAGCGGCAGTGATACAGAAGGCCGACCTGGCTCCCACTATAAAGAAGCTACAGTAAACTATCTTTATCCTTTTCCTCTTTACGGGGCAGTGAAATCATTCAGTAACCAGGACTCAAAATGAGCCACATGTGGTCAGAAAGCGGCTGCAGTGATAACATGACAAGAGATGCACACAGCGGCAGCCAGAAAGACTCTGAATACACGGCTTATTTGTGTCAGCTTTGAGGTCTGAAGTAACATAATTTCGTCCTGGTAACTTTACACACACGATAATCGCATGTCCGAGCAGCAGCAGTACAGGATTAATCACACGGTACAAACTGTGTTAGCGGTGGTTCTTCGGTAGTACTGCAGGGATCGAGACAAGCGCATCATTAGTTAAAGACACACCTTCGAGCAGGTAGCCCAGTTGTGGTCGAGTCAAACCGGGGAGAGCCAGGCCGGCAAATGTGATGGAAAAATGGCACAAGTTAAAAAAAAATTAAATGTAATTATAAATTATAAGTTTGAAGTCTAAAAGACAGATTACGCTGTTCATGAGAGGTAGGAAACACAGTAGTGTTGCTGTAAGTTGTTTGTAGTGTTGCACTCTGTTTTTAAAAAGCGACAGAAAAAGTTGTGTCAGAAATTAAAAAGAGGTGAAGAAAAAAATGTGAAAAACACAGCTTCTCTCTCACTAGTATGTTATATTGTTCTTTAATGTGTCTCCCATCTGTGTGTATATCTTAAAAATGTAAGACTCTACAATAAGCCCTTTAAGATGCACCATCTCAGTTTCAATGGGGAGTATATGAATTCCTGTATTAAACTAGGCATCAGCTTTACCAACTAGTTTTCAGAAGACTCAGAAGTCAATATATAAATAACGTCCATCTTCAAGCCTCAGGTTGGAAAAAAACAACCAGGGTGTCAGAAAAATGATGAAATAGTGACACAGTGACCGCAGACAGGAACCGCACACATAAGACTGGAACATTTGAGGCTTGAAGGGAAATGGAGATTAATTCAGTAGTTATAACCACATAACCATGTATGGACGTCTTCTTCAGAAATACACACTACCCACAGACACACAAACAGGAACACACTCTCCCACTCATAACCACATCCACTTCCCCTGTGAATCCACTTCCTGCATTGGTACTGCCTCTTATGTTTTTAATTTCTACTTTTATGGCTCCCCTCCTCATCAATTAATACATCTTGTGTTCTCATAACCCAGACAATCAAATTTAATGACCAAGCAAAATAATTTCATGATGTCTTTTGTTTTAAAGTTTGTTTTTGCCGTTATCACATCGCCTCTATACTTGAGTCAACGTAACAAATGCTAAACTCCTGTAGATACGACAGAGGCACATGACTGTGAGACTCTGGCATTTACATTATCAGATCATGAAGCAGCAGCTCCTCAGCCAGCGCACAGCAGTCAAACCTTTTTATGAGACCGTTTAAAAACACACCAACACACTCCCAGATCTCCACCAAACACAATAAAAACCATCCCCAAACACTCCCACCACTTCCCCCAATCCTCAACAATCATTCCCAACGATTCCCAACAGGGGAATAAACTCAGAGAGAAGCTCAGAGACGAAAGCTTATAAACGGTTCATTCAGACTTCAGGGAGCAGTGAACGCACTGAACATCACCGAGACTGAAGAAGTTCAGAAAAAGCTAATCTTTGTACTTTTTTGAATCGTTTATACCAAAACTACAAAGAACTTTCACTTCCACAGAGGATTTCTTCTTGAGTTCACGGTGTCCCTGCTTTCTGCACTTCACTTTTAACGACGTATTCAAAAGCCAGTTGCAGCTGAAAAAGAGCCAAGTTCTGTTTAGACTGACGGAGGCTGACTAGCAGATAATGGCTGTCATTAGGCCGTTATTAGTGCTGTCAGTGGGGTCTGCTCGGAGCTGTTTGATGTGTGGCTGTAAAGGATGATGGAGCACAGAGCAGCGGCTCACAGACCAGGTGTTTTTCCCAGACTGAGGTCAGACTGTATCTGCAAAAACTCTCAGTATAGTTTGTTATTACTCTGATCAAACTGTCTGCTGGGCGGGTTTGGACCAGAAACCTATAATCAATGCACAAGATAAAACTTTCTTATACTATATTGTTGTACTGTATTGTAGTAGTAACATTGTAACGAAGTGCAAATACTTCACTCCAGTACTATTTTTCAGGTATCAGGTTTCCCTCCCTACATCTGAACACAAATATCTGAACTTTCTCCTCCTCACATTTTCAAAACAGGCTTGTTACTTTAGTTTGATGCATTTAAGGGGAATTATGGATTATTTGTATTTGGCGTCATCGCACGCCGCCTTCCCGACATCACAAGAATGATTTCAACCTATCAGAGCACATCACGCACGGCAGACGTAGCGAGGCGTTAACAGACAGAGAGGGAGGCTGGAATGGGGAGAAAAGGCGTGTTAGTGTCTCGTATCTGCAGAGAGTTTCTTATTTTCTCTCTTTGTTGCTGCTCGGGACGCTTTACCAACCCAACATGTGGCTGTTTGACGTCCTGGGAATGAGACTCAGCAATCAACTATCTTTGTGGTGCGTTCAGGAACAGCTGGGACAAATCCTACTGATTCTACCTTTAACTTTAATAGTCTTTGAATTATATTAATATGACGTGAGCTTCAGTTAGCTTTGACCACAAATGTCCTTCAGAGGGAGAATATTTACTCTGATACTCTACAACTTTAATAAAAAATGCTCCTGTGTTCTCTCTTTAACATCTTTTCTCTTTCTTATCCCATCAGATTTTTCTAAGTTGCCTCAGTCAGTCTTTCACTTCGTGTCTCTGCAGAACGTTATCATCAAATAACCTCTGAGCACATCAAAGCTTCGTATCGTAGTAGCAGCAGTTGATCTGACCACAGTGGCTTTCCTGTCTCTCCGTCTCTCAGGCACAGCTCCATTTGAAGTCAGTCATTTGGCAGAAAACTAAACAAGCCCCCTGTTAACTACCTCACTTACTGCTGTTTACAGACCGACTCTCTCGAAAAACCACCAAACCGCTGCAGAGGCCGCACAGCCCCATGAAACCTAAGAATGACTGTAACTTGAGAAAAACAAATTTACACTTTGAACTGGCTGGGTTACTTTTGCCCACAGAGAAATAGATTGTGTATTAATTCACTAAAGAGTCTGAGTGTTGATATTTAAGCTAAAGACAAGACATGTTCATAAACTTTAACTTTTATAACAAACAAGTTAAAACTTGATTTACTAACATCAGATTCAATTAAAGTTCAAACTGAGAGTTGTTTAGAATTACAGTGGGTGTTTTTGTTTTAAAGACTTCATTTCACAGATATCTTGGGCAGTGACGCCAAAAAACACATTTCCTTTTCATTATTTTCATTCATGACTCCCAGAAAATGAGGTCTACTGACTCTGGATCATCAGAGTTTTCTGACACACCATCATGAGGCTGCAGCCGAGACACCAGGATCTAATGTTAGCAGTTAAGATTTCTGATGACACAGATACGTCCAAGGTTGACATTTGTACCCAATGTGTCATATCACATTCACATTATATGCCTATAAGGGAGAGGGCGGTGGTGGCGTTATTACAAGAAGGCTGACAAACGGCTGACCACATTTTTGAGTCACACCACTGGATATGACATCTGGTAACTTTTCCAGCCTTTAATCTGATGACAACCAAGTGTTTTTTCAGGAAACCTACAGACGCTATTAAGTCTGTCTAACGTGACTAAGGCACACACATACATATATAATACTCGTGAGCATATTAGCATGCTGATGTTAGCACGTGCAGTCTCACTGGCTGTAGACTAGCATACCTGACAGCAGCACATTCACACTCTCAGTGGTCTGCTACTGAGAAACGCTTCTTAGGTTTGTCAGACCACAGCTGGTTGACATTGTCACTGCGGTCCAAAAACAATGAGGTGAAACAACATTACAAATGCCACAGTAGATGCTCTGTCATCTGTGCTGTAGTTTGAACCTGACTGAAGTTAAAGACTCCCGCTTTAAGGTCTGATTTGTGACTTCCTGAGCTGTGAGACAGAACATTTGCCACCAGTGACCGCATGAGAAACACAAATATTGAGAAGAATATGAACAAATGGAGGGAATCTACTGTGTCTCAGTTAGGGGGTTGGGAAATGGGATACTTTACTGCAGCCAGACTGTAGACACAAGACAGCTGTGCAAGACATTTGCTTTGTGCAGTTTTGCATAATCGTTCAATCGTTTCAAAACTTTTGTGTGCAGTGTATGCAACCTTAGTTCGTAGCAAACGAGAGAACAAACAATCAGTTCGTGAAGCAAAAGTTTTAATATTCTCTTTCCAGATTGAGGATTTTCATGGCTGTTCTTTGATTATCACAAGAGGCAATATTAAAAGTAGAGGGATTGAATGTTTTGTTCGAGTGGCTTAGTGGCTATTTATTTTAGTGTTTTTTATTGTTAATTCTCTCTTGAATCCTGATTATTGGAGGCATGAGTACTTTTAGCATGTTTTATTATGTTTGTCTATTGTCAGTGTATTTGCACAATGTTTGTCCAGATGCATCTCTTGGTTTTGTTACCAGATTTTACCTACAGATACAAATAAAGTAATCTGAACCTGAATCCAAACAAAATAATTTGGGGGTTTGGACTGTTGGTTGGTCACTTTGACCATTGAGATACATATAGACTGTATATATATATTGACAGAAGCAGTAGATTAACCAAGAAAATAATCAGCAGACTGATTCATAATAAACATAATCAGCGGTTGCAGCCCATTAGCAACCATTAATGCATATACAAATGTAATAAACAGCTAATCATGTTAGCTGTCACCTTTCTTTAAGCTCTTTTGTGCACAAAACATGACAATTTCCTTTACGGTTTTTATTGTTATGCTGTTTTTCTGCTGCAACAGTGGCCTGACTTCATTTTGAGAGGAGATTTTAACGTCAATTAGACTTTTATCTGGGTAAACGTTGCACAAAATAGGAGAAGAAAAAGCAAAGCAAATAAATTCACGCCCCTAGTGTTTACAAGTGGTATTATTGCTGGAAAAGCTGGTGCAAATAAACCAAATCCCTTTTTTATGAGTAGAAACTATCAACAACACAGGACAAAATGTAAATAGCTTCCACATAACCCAAGCTTTCAGATATTATACTGAAAGCTTGGTTCATAGGGCACCAATATAAATGCAGATGGTGCCATTACGCTGTTCAATCAACCTTTAATTCATAATGATACGTAAAATCTAAAAACTTGGCTGTTATCAGTTTCAGAGAGAGACTGTCATACCAAAGTAGCATTTTTCTTTTACTTCTGCCAGAAAAACACCTTCAACCCTGTGATGCTGTGGTGCTGTAACTTTCAGCAGGGAGGAGGGAGATAAGAGAGAAAAGAGGCGAAAGAGACGAAAGAGACGAGGAGGGACAGAGCGACTGAGACAAAGACAGAGAGAGGAGACGTGGCTATCTTTTATCTGAATTGAATTAAAGCTCTGATGAGAGGACGCTAACAAACGTGTGGACTGATGTTTTGGAGTCAGAGAGCGATTAGATATTGACGGCCGACCTCGACTGAAGCCTGAGGGTGAAAGGTTAAAGGTCGGCTCTCTGTCTCCTGTCGGGCTGCTGCAGACCTCGGCTCTGGACTTGACCCACGTCTCCTCGGAGGTTGAACAGTGTGGGTGGCAAACACACCAGCACACACACGTACATGCAGGCGCTTACATACACATTAATCTCACATACACACACTCTCACTCAATGGTTTACTCCCGAAATCTTGGAGGTTTAATCCCGTGAAGCACCACTCTGAGTTTACACTCCCTGCAGATTAAAATCTTTCTAGTAAGTAATTCAATCCGTCCTTCAGATGCAGAGCAGAGAGGAAGAAAGAAATCAGCTCTGGTGGGCAGCTGAAATAATGAAATTCTTACTCGCTCCATTTACACTGGAATGTATCCGAACTCATGTAACGTATCAATGGTGATCTGAGCTGCTGTGCATCAAACTGTTAAGACGAGGAGATCTGATTTGGAGACAGTATCAGCTCTTCAAGGTGTAGAGTTTAAGCCTGTGTGCAGTTTCAGAGGAGTAAAGCTCAAGAGCAATCACACTCGCTGGCCAACAACTAAACAGAGACGAAGTCACTAAATAAATGACCTATCTACCTCTTTTCCACACCGAGCTTTATATTTTCATATTTGTTTATGCTTTTTTAGACTATTGTGTCCATGTAACGATTATTGTATTGTGTGTAAAAATACAACAAAGACTTTTTAATTGGTTATTAAACTGCCACAATTTAATACTGATGCCTCTATATGATCTACATAGCAAACATGACCATTAGTGAGAGGACTGGCTACTTATAGTTATTCTTAACGCCTGTCACAGGGTTGGATTCTGACTTAAAACTATTTTTTTATGGCTGTGTGCTGAGGATGAACTGAGGACTCACAGCCTGAAAAGAGAAGCTGCTCTGTAGTCTGGTGGTACGGCACTGAAACAAGGTTTACTCAGCCAGATCAGACAAAATATGAAGTCGCTTGCAGCTGCTTAAATTAAGCATTTGATTATGTTTTCAATCAAATAATCGCGTTGTACTTGACTACTTTGGAGAGGCTTACAGGCATGAGGACTGTAACCTCCAGCTGTGTTATGTTGCAAGAAGATGTGAGCTTTTCCTTAAACCTCTTTCCTTAATAGGCTAAACTGTGAGAAAGCATCATGTTAAAGAAAAAATGGCCACCAAACAGGTGGGGAGTATTCAAACTGACACAGATACCGACAGTGAACTCACAGATGGGACTCCAGTACTCTTTCCACTACACCGACTACACTCCCTCACACTAATTTCCTGTACATTCGCTACCAGAGGAACTTTCCCAGGGGACCAAGAACCTTTTAAGAAACTAAGAAACTAAACCTACAACCGGTGGAACCGAGTACTGCAGTCCCTGCTCTGGAAGTCTATTCTCTTAAGGTTCAGGACGAGAGTTTGCAGCCCTGGTCATTGCTTATTGGTCAAACACAGACGCCATGGCAACCACAACGTTGCATAACGCCTCATACGTCGTGTTTTATATTAACGTCAAAACAAAATAGTTATGAATTGTTGTCGTTGTGAGACAATGAGAAGACAGTTTCATGGCTGTTGCTCTCTGAACCAGAAATAAATAACCATCAAACACTCAGCAGATCATCTACTGGAGACAGTCTCCATTAACTCTGCATCTGCATCTCCTTTTCATTCATTCATTACATCAAAACCCACAATACACAGTTAACACAATACACAATACAACACTCAAATGTTTAACTCGCCATGGGTCTAATTCCCCTAATCTTCACGCTTCTTCAGCTGTGGTAGAAACACAAACAGGAAAGTGCAGATGGGAATTTTATTTCCGAGTTTAGTTCCTGGAACTATTTGGACAAATACAACATTTGGTTACTGCTCCATTAATCAGACACCACGCTGCTCCTGCTTGAAGTTTTTTTCCAAACATCATCTACAGTACATGACAACTTTGAGAAAGGCCATGATGGATACACCTTACATTTAGAAAGCTAAATAAATCTGCTGTTCACTCAGCATTCCTACTGTAAGAATTATGATTTGTGCAGGAACTGATTCCTAAAACAGAAGCATTATTCATGCTGCGGTGACTCTCATTCTTCTGTAGCATTTAAATTATTCTAATGATGATGAATGGCAACTCCCCCCCCCCCCCCCGTACACACACACACACACACACACACACACACACACACACACACACACATTCCTTTCAAAAACGTTTCTTTCGCTAAACTGGTTTCATGGATCGACATCACCTGCTGCACCGAAATCACTTCAATCTGCACATCAGCAAAAGGTTTAACTGTCAGCAGATGACAGAGATTCTGCAACAACTGCAAAACACAGGAAGACACTGTGTGGTCCCTATATACAGGATATACAGTATACAGAGGCTACTGTATAAGTCCTCATCATACATCTATCTTTGATCAGCACTGCTGCACACAAATAATGTGTTTCTCAAAGGAATGTTCAGTGTTTATTTAGTTTGAAAGTCATACATTAAGATCAGTGACGGGCCAGGACGAGATTGTTTTGTCCCCATCCATTCCCAAAATTACATTTTCTTCGGACAATGTGAGGCTCCTTCCACATTATTTCAAGGTGAGCTGTGCCAGCAAGAACGACCTTTAATCACAGTTGTGATCGAGCAGATCCTGAAAAAAGAAAATCTTTTTTTTCTATTTTTAGCCATGCTGTCAGCTGTCAGTGCAGATGGCCTGCTGATCGTTCCTCTCTCTCTGGGTGAGCTGCAATGAAATGTTGATGATGAAGTCTATTAACTTTGGTGATCCATCCGCTTCCTCTTCCTGTACTGCCACAGCCAGGTTTTTACTTTTTAAGTAGAATACTTAAACAGTTACTGGGAATGCACAAACCAACTGACAGTCTCAAGCCTGGATATATGGCGAGGCTTGTGTCAGGAAGGGTCTCCAGCGTAGTAAAGCCTACAGCAAAACAAATATGTAGATCATAGAAATCGTATTTCCACGTGGGGTAGGGTGGGGCCCGGTTTGCCGGATTTTGCAAGATGGAAACAGATGATTCACAGTGGCGCTCCCTAAAGGGGAGCAGCTGAAAGAAGGACAATATGAACATCTATAATCAGGGGTGTCGGACTGGAGGAGAAAAGGGGAGTGAGGATACAGGGCCCTCCTCTGAAGAGGGCTGGAAAGATACTAGACTGAATAACTGTTGTTTGGAAGCCAGTGAGGATCCTTCTCCTTGTTGTTGCACTAGCTACTGGTTAACTTGGGCTCTTGCACAATCGAGGAAAGTCCTGGGTGACTACCACCAACCCCCATTACCTCCTCTCAGTGAAGCTCATCACCAGCAAGTGAAAACAAGCAGCTGGCTGATACCGTGTCTCACACTGGAGGCACTTCTGTCCGACAGCCTTCACAGGATGACAGTGGAGTTAACAGTGACAGCAGACAGAACTAAGCACAACGTGATTTCAAAAAGGTAGCTGTATGCAGGTAAAAAGCTGATGAACAAGACATGATCAATTAGAAACTGTCATTCAGGGCTTCATTAGACATCAGTTCACTAGAACAATCAGTAAGTCTAATGGCTGAAGACTCGCACTTGATTCTTCATATCTGGTTGACATGGACACATGTTTATGACCTTGAACAGCAAGACTTTTCTGCAGAATAGATGTGAGTTAATGAGGAAACAGAGCTTTGAAATGTCTCTCATTATGATCAGTGCAGTCACAGTTCCAACAAAACCACAGGCGGAGGGATTACAGCGTGTTAGGACAACAGGAGGGAAAGCTCTCTCCCGATTGAAACCAGCTGCCATTCATCCAGAGTCACAGCCCAAAAAACTTTGATCTCTGTTCTACAGATCACCAAACAAAAACATCGTGCTGGTTACAATATTTTTTTCAACTTGACTCTGTACACAGAGCAGCTCATGCAAATGACATTTCTGTTTCTATCTTTTCTTATTGTTTAGTCTCTCCAGGTCTATTGAGGACAGAGCATCCGTCAACATGTGACAACACACACCTGTATGTCATATCAGTCCTCAAACATACTCTGCCATTCTCCTGTGTTATATTCAGCCTCTGATCGTATGGGATATTTCAGTTTCACCACATGTACCGATGCACCCAGTGATCAGATCATCAGCTGTACACACACACACACACACACACACACACACTTTCTACTGAGCTTCACTGTTTTGGTTTCACAGAAGGTTCATGAAAATGCAAAGTTCAGAACACAGTGCCTGTTTTTTGTTCTTCTTGTCAACATACACTAGATCGAAGTGCACACATGATCTCCACATATGATGAAAATCAGAAGATGGCAGTTAGTCTCTTACCTTCTGTAACCACTGTGTGTTGTTCTCCATCGTGCTCTCCAGGTGCTGCAGTCTCTGAGCCGACCACTCACCGTCGACTGGCGGCGAGTCTCTCTGCACCACACTCGCCCCGCCACGAGAGCCACCATACCGGTCGGTCTGTGACGGCAATCCTCCGCCCTGGCATCCATCCAGCTCCGGCAAGATGAAGGTGTAGCTGCACTGGCCATGTTGGATGCGGTGAAACCTCCTCTTCTTATCCCCACTGCTGCCGCCACCTCCTCCTCTTCTCTGGCTTCTTCCAGCTCCTCCTCGTTCTGCGCTCGCGACACCGGCTGCATCAGCGACGAGTAACAGGGTCCAAAGCAGCAGAAGCACCAGCAGACCCCGGCTGAGATTTAAGCCTTTCATGATGCTCTCTTCAACTGTAATAAAGTGTTTTCTCTCAGTGTGAAGAGGGTCAAGAGAAGCTTGTTTAGGCTTTGACCCCAATTCACTTTATGAAAACATCTGCACCTATCTGTCAATCCATGAGATCTGATAAGTTTAGTTTGTACTGCTGAACTTCAGGAGATAGCTTCTTGTAGATCAGATGTCTTTTGAAATGCAGAAATGGAGAGCGACACCTGTTCTGTGGTCTCACATTGAATCTTCTCCCTCCTCACTTGTGGTGAAACTGTAAATCAGATGAGTTGGGACGCTTTCCTCCTCCTAATTCTTCTTTCGGTCTTGGGTCTTGATTTTGTTCTCTGTGGTCGGGTTCTTCCTGCTGATGAAGATTTTTCAGGATGGGTCCATTGGCTTGACCCTAGGCAGGTTCCTCATGATTTATTGAAATCTCCTCCTGTCCTTAATGCATCAGGAGCAGGTTCAGACCCACTCAGGATGAAATATGGATGGGGAGAAAGTTAAGTGGGTAAACAGAGGTTGTGGGCAAAAAAAAGTGTTGGAGGATAATGAAAGTCCAAACTGACTGGGAGAATGAAAAAGATCATTAAAATGCAAGGTGAGTGTGTGAGAAAAATAGAAAATTTAAACCAAAGATGACTTAAACGGACCCCTCAATCTTAAATGTCCTGGAATTAAACACAAAAGAAAAGAGAAAAAATAGAGTGTTTTCTTCCTCTCATCCTTCTCTGGTGGCTCCAGTTTCAGAAGTGGCTGAAGAGAAATACTTCTGCCCCCTTCTTATCTGGGGCTGGCTGAGAAAAGGAGGAATGAGCGAGGGAGGGAAGAGGGGAAGGAGGAGGAGAGGGAGGAGTGGAGGGACAGGAGACCTGAGGGAGGTCTATTAGAGTACCCTCTCTATTTGTGGGCTGAGAGGAAAAGAAAGGAGGGAGGAAGGAAGGAATAAGAAGTAGCCAGAAAAAGAAAGAGAAAAGGAAGAGAGAGGGGGTTAGAGGCGAAAAGAAAAGAATGCAAGATAAGAGAAATAGACAAACAGAGGAGGAGATGGCAGAAAAAGAAACTAAACTGTTGACAGACAGAAAGAAACGAGCAGATAGAAGAAGAAAGAGCTCTAAAAGAGGTCTAGTGGCTGCTGTAATCTTCTCTCCTGACTGATGTTTCAGTTCTGAAGTAAATCCTGATGCCTTGTATGGTCATTCATACTGAGTCAGCAACTGGCAGTTGGAGATTTTAATTTGTCCTCTAAACACAGCCATGCTCTGGGCATCATGGGAGATCTGGGGGCCGAGACAAACCACGTAGTCCGCGAACATTTAGTTTAAAAACCGTCCGTCTCTCTGTCGCAGGATGTACCTTCTCACTGCCTCTCATCTGTCCTGCTTCACTCTACATGGAAACACGTACAAAGATTAGTTCCAGACAGATGGCTTGGTCCCAGGCTTATGAAACACGAGCTCTACATGCGGGGGGACAATGTGAGTTGTCAATTATTGAGTTTATTTACATAGCGATAAACTGTTCTGCAGAAGTTGACCGATACATTTTATCTTTGATAAAAACAGAGTGATAAGAGACACACTTACAGATCTGTGCACAAAGATTAAAATGTTAAAAGTGACATCTCAGCTTAAAAAAATAAAAACGAAGCAAAGACTGCATCATCCCCTGCTGGTCAAAGAGGACATGAAGATAAAAAGCTGCTCTCATCGTCTTACCACTTATTTATTTTGACATAATAGAGTTTTATTTTTAGCCCGGCCTGACCTCAGTCTACTGTTACTGTTGTTCTGCGGCATACATCTTAATTTGGCGGGGCATTCAATGTTAGCCAACTGGTCCTTTGGAGGAGAGCAGAGGGGTTACACAGCGAGTGGCTTCTGCCCCAACCGGAGATCATTCTCATGGGAACAGGAGTGGACAGAGAGCCCAGCACACAGAGCTGCGATACATAGAGCGGATGTTCCTGCTCAAAATCCTCCCAGTGCATCATTCTGTATTCATGTTTTAGAAAGAAAGAAGTCTTATAAATGACTAAAAACACTTGCTTAGTTACTTACTTAGTTCTCTCTAACATCTGATTTTTATTTCTCCACCCTGATGGAGGCATGAGCCCAGACATCTGATTTTTAATTAATCTTTTTGTTCTCCCCCCAAGTGTGCGGCAGGTTTTAATTATGTCCTCATTTATCCATGGACAGTTTTTATTGATGTGTTAGTGATGATTTCTTAATGGATTCATATTTATTATATATTTATCATCTTTTATGCTACCTCATCGAAAAGTCTGAAGGAGCATAAACACAATAAAAAAAAAGTTTGAGTGATATCACAGCCTCCCCGATAACTGAACTTTGCTACGTATGCCATTAAAAAGTTAGTATTTCTAGTGTTAGTATGTTAGTGGTATACAGGTGTGTGTGATGCTGCTGAGAAGTAGCGGGACCTTTTTCTACGCTATTATATGGAAATGGATCGCTGCACAGACTTGTATACCCGCTATTGATACCAGCCTTTTTGGCAGCATCTGAATCATTTCCAATACTGGTATCAGTACAGGAACAACTCTATTTGAAGATGGTGTTGAGTGTTGATTCAGTGTTACAAACTCACACACAGTCCAGTTCAATATCAGGCAATGGTACCGTGTAGGAGAAGGCAGGTGACGTAGTTGTGAAGGCAGAGGATTGGACAGCCAGCAGGTGGGTCTTCACAGGACGCACACACAAGGGCAAATGTGGCGACAGAGTGAAAGTCTCTGGACCGCAGGAAACACTCGCACTGCAGCGTTGTCGTAGAGTGGTAACACCAGACAGCCACAAGCGAAACAAGAACCAAGGCTGCAGAAGACGATCTCAAGGTCAAGGACAGAGGGCAGACATGACGGGTAGATCAGAGACAGGCAGGGTCGGCAACAGGAAATCAGTCCGGAGTAGAGAGAGTCTTGCATGAGTGTCCGTGAGATTAGGGTATATACTAGATTAATGGGTCATCAGGAGCAGCTGTGAGACTAGGATTGAGAATAATTCTACAAAACACATGTACACCACAGTGACCCCTAGTCTGGGATGATTTTGTTTGTTGTGTGTTTGAGATTTTTGTTACAGCATCTGACCAGCCAACAAACGGGTGAAGTGAGACTGACGAAACTCAATCTTTGCAAAGCATTTTAATAATCTGCAGACGTCCCTGTTCCCTGTAAAAATGTATTATTTAAGGTACTTTGTACATCCTTGCCTTCATTTGATGGTAGACAGGAAAAGAGGTGAGTGAGACCGTGGTATGACATAACATGGGTCCTCTGTGGAAATCAACCGAGGACATTGTGGTTAGGTGGTATGCTGTTGCACATGCATCACAGGCATGTCTAGTGTTGCTGTTTGCCCTGTTCTCCACTTCTACATCAAATCATACCCTTACTTTTAGTATATATTAATCCATCCAGTAGATGTCTCATACAAACATATAGATGTAAAGGTTTGTGCTGAAATAGTTCATTTGGAAGAGTCATTTTTGTTTTTACAAAGGCTGGTGTTGCAACATCATTAGTCTTAGTTTGACAGTCGGGTTTGAGTCTGGAGTAGTTAAGGGTTTAGGATGGGTGCTTCACAGTGAACATGGTAATTGAGATAAACTATGTTTTGCTCTGGAGAGACACCACTTTGGTACCAAATGTGGCCAGAAGGGAACGGTGCAGTATGTCATGACACAACTAGAAGACAAAAAATGTTTCTCTTATTATTTTACTTTAGTTTTTATGAAGTCATTGAAATCCGATCAGTTCCAATAAACGTTATCATCTTTGAACGTCTGTATGCCAAAAACATTTCAAAATTTCAGCTGCAGTCATCCCAGGATGTCAAAGAGGATTATTTAGGACGACATGTTGAGAGACATCTCTGTGCTCTCCAGTTCTGTGTCCTGGAGATGTCCGTAAACTCTCTTTTCAGGCTGATATCAGGAATAACTGAGGGCACACGAGTCATGAACCAACCCTTTCACCTTCTCTCTGTGGGAACGGACGGACGGATGAGGATGTGTTTTTTTTTTTTATTCAAGGATTTGATTTCAGCTTAGTCTGTTTTTTCCCAAACTTGATGTTTGTCTCTTTATTTGTCCATCTGTTTCTGTCTTCATCCTCTTTCCTTGATCTTGGACACATTAACCACATCGTGGTTTATCAGTTTTTATGACCTGGTGACCGATTACACCGTTACAGGACTACTGGTTCTATCACTGAGTGATTCAGGTTGTGTAGAAAATCACAGGCTGTGTCTGAGATGAGTTGATTGAGGCAGAAAAGGTGGGTTAATTTCTCTAATACTTTATGTTTTTGGGCGGGTGGTCAGTAATTGATAATGTTTGTACTGTACAGCACATGAGGGAAAACTTTTTTGTGTAAATTCACCATGAACTGATGATTTTGATTAAATCTAATGTCTAATGTCATTTAGCAATATTGTTTCTCTTCCATGTGTAAAGCCAAAAAGGATTACTTCAGACAAAGTGTCTGAGAGACAGAGGAGATGAGAGATGGGAGTGAAAACATAGATACCGTCAAGAAGAAGCAGACAAAATAAGGAGGACTGTGGAGACAGACATTCAGAGTGAGAGACAGAAACAGACCAACAGAAAGAGAGAGAAAGACAGATTTCCTGTCTTCAGGTTTCAGATGACCAAGTCTCAATGAGAAAACAACCATCATGGTTCTAATAGAGTTCAAGTTTGACTACAATCTGCAGAATCAATCATTGCTCTACAAAGAAGAGGGATCTTTGTTTATATTTCACGTTGCACTGCTGAAACTCTTCTGTTACTTTCATCATTGCTGGTGGTGCAGGGACGCTGGTACAGACTCACAGAGACGATTCAACATCAAGAGAATAAAAGTTCTGCTTCTGATTTTTTGTATATATCAGTGATCCACTTATTTATCTTATTTTCTTTTTTGTAAGACTTTGGGTGGGATGTAAAGAAGATCACGGATTTCATTGCTGCTGGGACACTTCAGCAGGACAGATGTTTGCTGTCACATGATGGTTTAATTATCGACCTACTTCTACTTCCACTACAGTATGTGGACTATCCTATGAACGTAAACCGTGTGGCACACTTAGCGTCCAAGATGTGAAATAATGTCTGAACCTGATAGTGTAGCGGTGCTGTGATGGATGAGGTCCTGACCCTCCTCACACTTTGTAATTCTCAACACCTGCGAAAACACATGATGGGATGTAACCTGAGAGGCTCATTCACCGAACCAGAGGGAGGGTTTAACACATACACACTGAGTGGACAGACAGAAGAAGGAATGACAGGATGAATGAATAACACAGCTGAGCTGAATGCATCAACTCTACATTGATAGAAAATATGTAGGAATAGTTGTCTTCAACTATTATACATACATATAAATACCAATCTGTCATAGAAAACTAGGTGAAAAGGGATGAACTTGGTTATAAGATCTACAATCTACTGCCAGTTGGAGAAACAATCATCCAATCAAACCTTTGCAGGAATAACTTCATCTTCTGGAACGCTGCGTAAAACATAAATAAAAACAGAATTAAATCATTTACAAACAAACTGGGTTTACTGACCACAGTTTTACGAAGTGTTCCTAAGCCCATGTGTTTGACAAAGCGTTGAACCTCGCCCCATCCTCGTGTCCAACGTCCGAGCATTTCAATCATGATACTATCACCTGTTACCAATGAACCTGTTTACCTGTGGAATGATCCAAACAGGTGTTTTTGGAGCATTCCACAACTTTCACAGTCTTTTGTTGCTCCTTTTCCAACATGTTTGAAATGTGCTGCTACTTTTGTGGATTCAGGGTCAAACGCAGAAAAATTACCAGTTAAAAGTTAAGTGTTAGTTTCTCCAACTGGCAGCCCAGTCTCTAGATGTAATAAAATGTTGGCATTGTACATTTCTGCCACTCCCCGCTGCAGTTACCCAATCATTGGACCTCCTCCGGCCACCTGTACACCTGTTCCAACTTCCCTACCAGTCTTGCAGTTTGGACCGAGCCTTTGTGACCTCGCACTAACAACAACAGCCACTTCTGGGTACGGTTGTCCATCCTGTCTGAGTTTCTATTATATTTGCGAGCATCTTTGATATCAACTCAACAGCGACACCTCAGACTAACTGACTCAAGTGACTGACTAAACTCAAGCTGCCATTTTCTTCCATCTGTGGCCAAACAGGAAAATGAAATCTCCAATCTAAAGTTAGTGAAACGTTGTTATTAATGAGATATGCTTTTTAGATAAATTAGATTTATGCACTTTGAAATCACATCATGAAAAAGAACAATTAAACTGTAAGTAATAATGCAACAATAATTACATATTTATTTAGTTAGCTGTTCTAAACTGTTCCCTCCCCAGACAGCTTAACAACCATTCACACCTGAGCTCACCTGGCCCTAGCAACCCACATGAAGGCCGGTTGGTTCAACGACCCACAAGTGGCCCTAACGACTCTGAAACTCAGAGCTCACACGTGTCCTTAACGACTCTGTAAGGACACTCCCACACAGAGTTTAAAAGCCCGCAACTCCCGTCCAGTTAGTTTGAACTGAAGAAGCCTCTTGAGAGGTGAAACGTCTCGTCTCAAACTGAAACCAGTCCAGTTTTCTACGATACAGCACTTAGTATTACCATGACCTAGATGACTGAGAACCTCTATCAACATGTTCTGAACTATCATCACACCTTCTGTGTCGGCTGGAAATTATTTACAATAAACAGGACAGATTGCTACTGATGGGTTAAAGCAAAAAAAAACATATAACACCCCTTTGACTGAAGTATTGAAGCACGTAGACTCCTCAACGTGAACTTAATAATTGTTTAACATGTTCAGTAGAAATGGCCTTTCAGATGAAAGCACTGCAGACACATTTTGACCAAATTAGGTACAAATGCAACTGTATCAGTCACTCTTAGGCCGAAAAGTTTCCAAGTATCGGACAGGCTTTGTGAGAGTCACTTAAAGCTGAGCTCCAATCTTTGTCTGTGTTTATCTTGAAGATTGCTTTTTCTTGACTTTTATTACACTCAGTCATATTTGTTGAGCTTTTATGACTCTGAAAAGAAGATTAAAAAAACTAAAGACATTTATCATTTTACACGAAGCACCTCAGAGATCACAGGAGACTTTATGGCTCGGAGCGAAGCCTTCTATCTGAAAGAGTCATGATATTATGATGGGTTGATCTTTTTTAAGCTTCAGTGATTCCTTCAGTACCTCCAGAAAATGTTGTTGCTAAATAACATTAGCTGAAACTGGATTGATAAACCAAATCCAGCACACTGGCTGGTTTATTTGTGTGGTTTCTTCTTACTTCTCTTTTTTTTTTTAAATTATGCAAAATCAGACAATTTGTTTATAGAAGCGTCCAAAGGTCTGACACCACTAGGTAAAAATACAGACGTCTCTTCTTTCCAGTTGGATTAATCTTTATGTTTATTTCAGGTTCTATTGTGTGAGATGTAAATTTTATCTGCTGTGACATCTTTGTTTTCCATTATTAACATACCTCTCTCCTACAGGACGAGTTCATGCCAGTTTCCTGGTAATGATAAAGATCTGAGACCTCAATATTTTAATATTAAAATTCTAACTTAAATCTAGCAACCAGAGCATGTAAACAGTATTGTACTGTAGTGAGCATTCTCCATCAGCACAGAAGGGAGAGACATCAGAGCCGAGGAGACCGGGAAGCAGAGGAGGTACGTTAAGACTGAATCATGTCAAATCAGTGTTATTCTGAATCTTTTCAGGCAATTTGGAACAAGTTTATTTTGTTATCTTTTTAGTTATCTGATGCTTGTTTTTGTGCGTAGACTCCTTCAGTAAATACTAACTTTGTGAGGCTTATTGTGTAATGCTCAGTTTCTGCTGACACTATACCAGATGGCTGTTTTGAATTAATGAATGAATAGTTGCTGTGAACTGTTTTCATCAAAATTTTAATTCTATGTAAAACATATATATATATGAAGCCTGAAGTGTGCCAGTTGAATAATTACAGACGTTATTACACTATGATCAATGAATTAATATAAGTTAATACTGAACGTCTCTTGGTGTTGCAACTTTACATTTGTTTAGGTTGAATTTTCTATTTCTCTCTTGTCATTACACTGTGCTTATGTTCTGATTAGGTTTACACACAAAAACCACTTGGTTAGAGTTAAGAAAACATCATGGTGGTTTGGCTTAAAATACCCGCTTTGCCCCAATCCATGGACCATGGAGACAGTCTGACTTCCGGGAAAAGCACTTGGTTTTGATGCCACATAAATGGCTGGAAAAGTGCACAGGTGTACAGGTGGACCTGCAGTCGGCCATTTGGCGGCCTTATTTGCCTGTCGTAACGCCACCACCTCCCCCTCCACCTCCTGAAAGTGTCTTATGAGCATATAATGTGAACACGAGATGCCACGTTTGGTACAAATGTCAACCTTGGACGTTTCTGTGGTTTGCAGAAACATTTACTGCTGACATTGTATCCTGGAGACTGAGCTGCTGAAAAAGAAAAAAAACACCCAAAATATAGACCAAATAACTGATCAATTAAGTAATGATCAATGAAAATATTCATTAGCTGTAGCCCTAGAGATGTCTAAAATATTTCTCA
This sequence comes from Pagrus pagrus, assembly GCF_965226575.1. Classification (NCBI taxonomy): domain Eukaryota; kingdom Metazoa; phylum Chordata; class Actinopteri; order Spariformes; family Sparidae; genus Pagrus; species Pagrus pagrus. The sequence continues at coordinate 2,722,338 of NC_140187.1, read as the reverse complement.
AAAAAAAAAAAAAATCTCCTGGCGTGCACTGAACATTACGAAGTGATAATAATAGTTAATGGTGATTTTTTTCTGTTTCAACATTGTGGGCGCTCAACTGAAAAGCTCTTCTACATGGACAGCTGTTGTCCAAACATGAAATAAAGAGGTCAGGCTTTTTCTGTGTTGCATTAAGAGATAATAATGTTTTATTTAATGAAAATGTCTCATAGTTTATACACAGTAGCATCTAAACTAATCTCCTTGTCAAGTGTTTCTGTCCGGGGGAAGAAAAGGAGACAGGAATGCTTTCAGGGAGGGAGTAAAAACATATCATTACTTTAAGGAAAAAAAAGGAATTTACTGCAGTTATATCTTCAGAAAGACTTTAGATTTCAAAAGCTTTGCATTACTGGAAGGAGATTTCCCACCATTAGTGATGATCATGTTTATACTTTATTATCTGCTTCATTCTAACTGTATCACAAAAGTAATTCAAGACCTGATAAGAGAGGCTCTGAAGATTAAAAAGGTCAGTCAGTGAATTAATGGTATAGAAACACTATGAAAAAGTAATTCTCAAAGCAACTTTATCTACTTGCTTTAGTGGCTTTTCAGAAGTGAAATATAGCTTTAATGAGAGTTAAATTGGTGGCTTATTTATTTCAAAATGATGGATCACATTATTAACCAGTTGCAGAGCTTCTTCCCTTGTTGTGTGCCAATCAGTGACGGGGTTTAGCCTGGTGGGCGGGATGAACGTGTGTCTGACTGTTACAGAGTGGAATTTTCAGGAGTTGATCCTGCAGCCGCTGGTTACTGACAGGCTTTTAAACCCTTGAATAAACACACTACAGCTCCCCTAACTCCAGGGTAACATTAACCCTCATCAATCAAACTTCACAGTGAAGCTCCTGCAACCTCTAACAGGTTCATCACAACATCACTGCTTCACACCATTAGAAATCCTGTTGTATCTATTCAGTCGTGTAAACCCGTCACATAGACCTCTACTCGTGTTTCACAAGCATGAAGTAAATACATTTATCTCAATAAAATAACATTCTTCTGTTCATTTTTCAGAACATCATAGTACAAATCTGTTTAATTATTTTTTCAGTTCCCTGATGACGTGTCTTCTCACATCTACTCTTAAACTGTGTTATAAACTTCCTTAAGTATTGCCTGGTGAAGTTTCCTAGTTTTACAAAGTTTTCCTACTTTAAGCATTTCAAATTATATTCCTAAATAATAGGCATTACAGTCACGCGTCACCTAGAGCTTCATCAATGGATAGCAGAAGTCGTTATGGAGAGTATCAATAAGTAACATATTGAAATTGCAAATATCTGCAGGATACTCTGTGGATCGAGAGGCCTCGTCATATAAAGTTCCATCAGAGTCTAAACATTATAACCACAGCGTTTTGTTTTGTTGCTAAAATGTGCCACGATATTTGCTGCAGGGACAAAACTGTGAGGATGGAAACACTTAAAATACTGAAAGCAGACTCTGCCTCTCTCTCTCTCTCTGTGTTTGTCTATTTTGGATGCATTTAAAAACGAGAGAGGTTTAATACTTTCTGGGGTCTGTATTTTTGGCATGTGCTCTGAAAACTAAAAACAGTTGTTTCTACGCGCCTCCCCTGATGATGATGTTGGTTCTGGTTGTGAACGGGCTCAATAACAGATCTAAATAAATAGCTCTGTTGGTTATAACAGTTTAGTTACGAACATAATAACGATGTTTTATATTAGCCTTCCCTCTCCTCATCGTCATCCGCTGCCTATGCCTTCTGTTACATCTTGTTGTATTCACACCTGGGATGCCAAGTAAAATAACTCCATGGTAACAACACAAAAATCATAAATATCCACTGACACCATCACATATAAGGTTGATTCCCTCATCAAAGTCTGCTGTTGATGCAATCACCCCTGTAAATGCTCTTCTCACCAGCAGATTGTAAATAACTAATAGAGCTCAATAAATCACAGCCAGTCTTTATAAACAGCAACCAACGAGAAATTTGTGTGTGTGTTTGAGCGCTTGGATTTGCTCTCCAAACCCGTTACCATATAAAATCTCTATCTTATCTGTGTTTTCTTTCCAGATTGGCAGGCAGCTCCACGGATCGCAAACACACCCATAAACCATAAACACACACTCAGCCATTGTTCCATGTTTCACTTGGAGCAGATGACATACGTTATCAGACTCCAAACCCACGGCATCGGCCAAAAAACATTAGTGTTTGTGAAATAAGGCGGGTGTCCCTCCCAGTCTACACAGCCAAGATACCCAGAGAGGACTGTCTAAGAAAATGATCCGTTTTATTAGTTGTGAGAGATGGCCTTAAATTGTAGGTTTCAACACAATCAACACAATCCGATGGTGTGTGTGTGGAGGTCAGTGTGAGGACTTATGGTACTCACACACTACAGCATGCTCCTTTAACTTTCTTCTGCAACCACTTTTATGATATTTTTATTATTCTACACTTGTTTTGCTGCAGTAACACACTGCTTCACACATTTACACACTCTGTTGTTGAAAACTGGTGGTGAAAGCTCCTTCAGTGCCTCAAGGGCACATTCACTGACCACATTTTCTCAACCAGCCCTGTACTGCGACGTACTGTCTCTTTTGTCGCAAGACCTTTCTTCTGCTCGCTTCCCAGTTTTGACTCCAAGTCATGTTAGGCCAAACACCCATTTAACAATGATTTGTTGCAGCTCATCACTGATCATCTGAGCTAAAAGCTAAAGACACAGTAATCCAGATACTTACATGTATGTATGTATGGAGACACATGCCTCTGATAAACATGTAAGAATGAGTAAGGATCCCAGTGACTTTGCCTCAAAATAAAGTTTAAAAAGCGTTTTTCTTTTATGTCTTTTGAGGAAAGGGGCGGGATATGTGTGATACAACCATCTCGTGTAACAGACTTCTCTAGTCTAGAAGCCTGAAGTGATCTGTCTCTTTCTTATAATATCTCTGCTTGAGAGTAATTTCATAGAAAACAATACACACATGTTGATGATTCATCCTGCGCTTCGGAGCAAAGAGTAATTTGCATCCGATGAAACAACTTCTCGGATTTTTATGACACTGTTGGAGAGGAGTGTTTATTGTGGCTGGGCATCACTGATTCAATGCTAGAGAGCGCTGTAGTGATGACGTATTTTTGTGGGCTAACCCAGAAGTAAGCATCGCCCTGGTTCCCTCGACAATAAGCCCAGAAGCCCCCTAGATTTTTTTATTGAATTTTGCAATATTGCCTAAAACACCAATCATTACCTGCAACGCATGTCTGAGGAATCAAACAGTGGTGGCTTCATGGGAGCTTGAAGCAAGATATTAACCCGACTGCTGGAAGGCAATTACTTAAAATCTAAAATATGTCATATTAAACTTGGCCCCCACAGCATCCCTGCCTTAATATTTCTTTCTCCTGTCTGTCTCTGTATGTTCAAATGCCCCAACATGTTTCACTACTGTTTTATTGGAAATAGCTGTATCACACTTAAACATCAACAGGTGAATCAGAAAAATAAAAGCACATAAAATATTACAGATTTATCTATTTAAAATAGCTTGGCAATTAAATCTAATGAGGTAGGAATAGCTAGGTATAAGACAGCACCTCATTAGCAGCAGTTTGTTTTGGTTTTGTGTTGTTGGCAGGGAACTCAACATGATTCACATCCTGTCGGCTCTACAGAGCCTTCAAGGTTCATGATGCAATCCTGTAAAACACAGCAACTTGTAGAAAGCGGGGGGGTGTATCATCATTGCTATTGTATTTAAAGTCATACTTGTAGTCATCATTATTATTGTCAGTTCCCTTTTTTCTCTGAAGCTTTGCTAGCTTCTGGTTCAAAAACAATAGTCTGTGCTGACATTAACGCTGCTGAAACCCACAACTTCTCCTTTAAGCATTAATAGAGCCTCTTGCTTCATTAAGTCACCCGTTTTTACATTGAGGAACTGTGGATTTATGATGCAGATATAATTTACATGTTTAATCAAATCCAAATAATGGCCATGACGACGCTGTGTGTCTCCTCCTTATATGTGAATATAGTTACTTTCAATTATTCCATTTCTGACATGCTGTGTTTACATCAGGTACTTCCTTTTAATCCAAATGTGATCTCTCTCTCTCTCTCTCTCTCTCTCTCACTCTCTCACCACTAATTTCCTCTTTGCAGCCAACGTACAGAAACAAGGTGTAAAGAGGAAGGAGCGATTGTGACGGAAGGATTGACAGAAAAGGGGGGGGGGCAACTTTAACATACTACAGAAATTCAGGACACACAACACTCGAGACTGACCGATTGGTTAGACACACCGCTCAGAGGAAACTAAATTTACACAATGAAGAGCTTTCTTCTGCTCATCCTCTCACTGATGACAGGTAACGTGATTACAATTACCTGATATTGAAATTAAAAGGTGCACTTTGTAGTTTTGGGGAAGAAATGTTAATCAGAAGATAGAAAGATCGTCACTGACTGAAATGTTGTGTCTAAACAGACTAAATAAACAAACTCTTTATTTTCATGACTGAATAAACTGAATGAACAAACTGACCCTAAAGGACAACACAATTTCATACTGTTTTACTTTGTTTGTATGTGGCGGACCCTGCCACCTTTCTAGCTTCAAACAGTGTTCTGGGACCTTATTGGCCCCCGAGAACAGCTTGTTTATTCAGTTCAATTCTGAGTTTAACTTCTTCTCCAAAACTACATAGTGTAGTTGTATAATAAATGTTTCACCAGGACCTCTAAAAAAATTGTTTCCAAACATATTGTATGTTCTGGTTTGAGCTAATTGTTGTGTGTTAATGCGCTTTACTACAATACTGCTTTACTCAGTACGAGAAGAAATCCTATGGCAATAGACTGTACAGCAATCCTTTACAGCTCTATAACTCCCGCAATCAGAAGAAAATACAGCAATCCTTATTAATTCAGATGTAAAACAGTCGCTAAGGGAGGATAATCAATACATACAAACTCCTCTAATGGACAGGAAGTAACATTTTGTTTTTGTTTTGTTTTTTCAAAATTGAAAATCATTCAAATAAGATTTACTGCATATTATTGTCACTGACTGTTGTAGTCTCTAAAACAAAACAACAATAACAAACATCACAATAACAAAACAGACAGAAACACGTACGGGATAATAAAAGTTATACATATAATTTACAGGTAGTCACAACAGTGAGCCAAAGACCTTTCTGCTGAGTCTCCCAAAACTTTGTCTCATATTACCAAAAAATAGAAATGAGAGGTAGCTTTCAATGAAAACAAGTTTAATTTGACAAACCTGTGAACAAGTAATTATTCCTGAAACTGTTTCCCAGCATGATCCAGATGTTTTGTTGTTAGAGATCATATCCAGACGACTGTTTCAGAATCTGTCATGATATGAACTTTTCTCTTTGATTTACAGGCTGTGTGGCCTCATTTACAGTGAAGGGATGCCAAGGAGGATGGGTCGAATTCACCTGCAATTATCCAACACCAGAAAGAGAATATGACAGTGTTGTTGTAGAAAAGCCAAATGAAAATTGGATCAAAAGCACAGCAAAAAATAAGTGGGAACATAAATACAGATTTTCCGTGTACCATGACACAGAACATAAAAAACTCAAGGTGGCCATCAAACGACTAAGACCTAAGAACTTTGGAGAGTACGAGTGTCAGTTTCAAAATTCATCAGATGAGAAAGAAGAAGTAGACATTAAAGTTGGTAAGAAGTGTGGCATATTTTTTTTTTCACCATCTCTCATGTCCTTTGTTAGATCACAATATATTTTTCCTATGCTGCATAGTGTGTCAGAGGACACGGGAAGTTGAGCAAAGAAACTAGTCAGTACACAATTGTTAAAGATAACATTAAAGCTGGAGTGTGTAAGTTATTTCTGGCGTCATTTAGTCAAAAATCAATAATAACCTTTCAGCATATTGTAATTCATAGTGTTATGACAGAACACTGGACTTCTGTGTCTCCTCTTGGCTCTGTATTCAGGCTTTAAAAAATCAGTGACGGCAGTGTTCAGCCAATCACAGTTCATTTTACAGAGCAAGCTGTTTTGGGCGTTCCTATTGGTTGCTCGACCAAAGTCGATGCGCATTTACGTTCCGTGAAGGTGCAACGGCAGACATCTCGGCAGGAAAAGTCGCTATCCCGGCATTACCAACAAAAGCGTACACGGCTAAGCAAGCCAAAAAAAGGAAGACCGATGTAGAGAAACGAGAGTCTAAGAGGGAGAGTGACAATAGATGGAATAAATCGTATGTAAACATTGGACAAGCATATCTGAGGTTGAAGGCTGAAGTTGGATTCTGAGCTTGCTGTTCTTCTCCTGGACAGGTGAGCCTCCGATGCAAGTTTTAGGTAGCTGATAATCTAAATGTGTGGTAGTAATTGGCTGTGTAGTTGAAATGACCGTGAATCTAATAAAGCAGGCTGTTTGTGGTCACACTTGACGAGTAATGTTGTGATTTGATTAGCTTTATGCAAGCAAGTCAGAGCCAAAGTCAACGTCAAATGTATTGTCAATACCCTTACATATACACGACATACAGAGGACATGAAAGCGTAAAAGTTAGCAGCTGTGACAGAAAAGTTCCGATGTGAATATTACAAGCGCTACAGTCGCGCGCGTCCTCGAGAATGGAAAGTGAAAGTGTGGAGCTACGGAGTCGAAACAGGGAGGGGGGAGCGCAGTTGTTTCCATCCCAGTCTCATGCGTTTTTCACACATTCTACAAACTCCAGCTTTAAGGATATAATTTTTTTGCATTAAAATGTCTAAAACAAATAGACTTTGTTATATGGTGTATTGCTTAGTTGTGTAGTTACATCCCAACAATGTTCAAACACAGAAATCCAAAATCATTTATTATCTATTTATTTAAGGTAAGAGTGTGTTTCATTCGGTCATCAGTCGCTTCAGACTTCAGACTTCCAACAGAGTCAGAGAGTGAGAGAGGAAGTCATCAAACGAGACTAAACTTGAAAACATTACTTCATCTGTGCCTGAGTCGCATTAATAGATCCTTTTCTACAACGGTCAATCTTTTGTTTTTATTTGATTGAGAGACCTCTAGTGGAATAAATTATGTATTACAATTATGTGCCAACAAGAATCAACGTGATTGTGTGTGCAGAGAAAAAATACAAATATTTTATTAATGTTCTGAATATATACAAATACAGTTATAGAGAGTTAAGTTTGTCAAAATATCAATAAAAAATGTTTTTTGGTTTTATATTATATATGTGTAGGCTACATGACAACACAAACCATAGTTTGGTGACAGATTTGAAAGAACTAACGTGTCACACATGCAAACATACAGGTATACAGACAATACTTCCAGGATTTTGAAATTAAATTCCACACTGAGTCAAGCCTCCTCCTATTTCAAGTCAATCCAATAGGTAGGATAATCTATTTGCCATGAAGACATATAGTCAAGTCATGACAGATACACTGGAGAGATTTTACATGTTTACGTTTCTTCTTTTGTTTGCAGAGAAAAACGACTGCCAGAAACTATTTATTCAAACTGCTTCAACAAAACCCAACATCACATGTAATTATCCAGGAGACGAATACGAGTCCGATGAGAAGTTTTTCTGCAAAGAGAAGGGTTCAACCTGTGAGGATATTTTAACGACAAAATCTTCTCCAAAGTCAAACGAGAGATTCACTCTCACAGAGACCAACAGTGGCTTCAACATATCCATCAGTCACGTGTCCCCAAGTGATACTGGTGTCTACTGGTGTGGAGTCAATACAGGAAGTTACCGAGCTACACTCACACAAATACGACTGGAGGTTACAGGTAAGTCACTCACATCTGAAACTTTAACCAGGATAAAATGTTGACATTTCACATTCGTGCAAATCATGGATAGTTCAAATATGTGTGGGTTTATTTTGTATTCTCTTCAGTTCTGATATAACTGATGCTAATAGCAGCATCTACGCTAAACTCTTGAGCAGCTGCATTGTTTCCAAACAAACAGCCACTTTTCTTGTTGGTCATCACATCTAAACCACTTAAAAAAATTTTGTGAGATTACAGAATGACATGATCTTGCAAATCCAGCTTCGAAAAGCAATTTAACTACAGAAAGGTGATAAAGATATAACCTCATGTTGGACTTTATAATTTTGTTTACCTTGCCACTATATATTTGAAATCTGTTGTCTATCTTCACTGCCTCCAGCTACATCAACACCATCTGTCGCTTCTTCAACCAGATCAACACCTACAACTCCATCTGTTCAGAGTATCGGTGAGAAAGCACTTTAGTTTTCTGAAGCCTTCTGCAGCAGAAGCAGGAGGAAGATGTGAACGTTGCAGATGAGTTTCGGTGGTTTAAAAAAGGCTGGTCATCCTGTTGTGTGGTTTTATCTCTTGCAGGCTCCTCTCAGTTGACTGCAATCATTGCTGTGGTCGTCTGTGCAGCTCTGCTGGTGCTTGCGCTTATTTTGGTTTTCATCTACAAACGTAAGAAACTTCTCGCAGTTTGCAGTCATATCACACACACATTCACACACATATACACATATTTACAAGCATACGTATTTTTGTAGTGACAAGAATCAACTTGTTAATTTATTTTTTTCTTACATTTTCTTTTCTCTGTCAGGAATCCAGCATTCAAAAAATACAAGAGGCGAAAAAGCTCAGAACAACAAAGAGGTAAGAAAACATATTTGTGTAAATAGTTTTACTCTGTGTGTGTGTGTGTGTGTGTGTGTGTGTGTGTGTGTGTGTGTGTGTGTGTGCGTGTGTGTGTGTAAGCGTCCATGTTGCCAGATTTAATGGACAACAACGGAAATGGACTGTTACATGCTAGAGGCCCTAATGTTTGGGTTACAGTATTGCCTGCATATTTTAACATTCAGAATTTGATGTATATTCCAAAGCACTTCTCAGTCTTCAACCATTATTTTCCTCTGGGCATAGATTGTTTATTCAGTTATGGAAAATACATATTTCTGAGTTTGTTTTATTACCCAATTAAAATTGTAAATATTAAAATTGCAAATTTGAACTTCTTCTCCAAAACTACATAGTGCCCCTTTAAACACAAAGCACAGTTAAGGCTAATATCTTTAGTGTTTAGACAAATTATAACTTTTGCCTGATGATGGCGCTAGATGAAAAGATGAGGGATCAGCAAAGTCATAACAGTTCATCCTGATGAAGACATGAATGTCTAGACCATATCTGATGGCACTCTGCTTGTGGTGCTAGGAAAATTCAGGGGATAATTGTTTGTCATTGAAGTCATACAACCAAACCAAACCAAAATGTTGTTGTATGACTACAATGACAATGTGTCTGATGAAGACTGACGTCGCTGATGTCCACACACTACACTGAGAAATACACAGAGAAATTAGTAGTCTTCTGCCATCAGTATGGTTGGTGCTTATTGTTAGGATTATTGATGCATATAGGATTATTATGCATATAGGATTACTGATGCAGACCTCATTCATCTTGTTTTTCATTCTGCTCTGGAAGGATCATACCTATGACGAGATACAGGAGCGCCCCCAGGAGCCAGACTCAGGAACTGCAATCAAAACCATATATACCACTGCCAACTTTCCCACAAACCCCTCTTCTGTCATACATTATTGCTCCAACTCCAGCTTTAAGACCGGCTCTGTTGAAGTCAGTGCTGGTGACACATATTCTACAGTAAACGACAATGACCAACATCCCACCTACTCAACTGTCAATCACCCATCAGGACTTTCTGAAGACCCTTTCTATTCAAAGCTCAAAGAGCCGCAGCAGCCCTGAGAGAAGTCCCGACAGTTTACACCTCGATTCCTTTTCTATTTAAAACAGACTTGAGACATTAATGGATTCCTTGTATCGTTCACTTTGTTTGATTCAAGGTTTAGTAACTGATTACAAGTTTTCAGTTCTGTAACCAACAAAGCAGTTCAACATCAGCGTCCACCTCAAAAAAGGACCGCAGAAGTAAATCCAAGTTGACAATATGCACATCGTAGTTGATATGATTTACAGTGTATATAAAATATATGAAGAGTTCATTTTGCAACAACAGATAAGCATTCTGAAAATGAATAAAACAACACCAGTCTGATTGATATTCCTTGGTGTGCAACAAAATAATACAAAATGAAAAAAACAAATGAACCCTTCATATATATTGGATGTTGTAGATATGTTATATAATAGTTATATTAATTTAAATTTATAATAGTTGCATGAGATATATACAGGTGTTTAGACAGTGTGTGAAATATTGACCATTGTAATTAATCATTTGGTATTTTTACAGTTAATATGTATTGATGTTGTTGCTTTAGCTTGTGCTGAATTTGTGATATTATTAAAGGGGATATACTTTAATGTCTCACCAGGTTCAACTGGTCTGGATTAGGGGCGGGGTTAGACATGAATAAATCTGTAAATGTGGCGTTAGAGGACTAGTTGATCTGAATTAAAGATTATATGGGAAAGTGTGGATCTTTGTTTTCTAGCAAATGACTTTATTTACACAAATTACAGCTTTGCAATGGATTTAGCTGTTTCATTATATCCATTTTAATATTACTGAATACTACAAGAACGTCCTCAATTCAATTTATTCATGGCCTCACGTTTCTATCAACATAATGAGGGAACGCTGACGTATCACAAAATGTTGATAATTATCACAACGGTAACATTTTCATACAGCTGAAGCATGATGAAACTCTTTATTGTGACATTTAGGTTAAGATTAGCAGTGGATCGTGTTCTCTGTTAAATACTGACAGTATTGAAAACTAAAGCCTTAACGTAAACCAAAGTACTTTGGTGTTGTTGCCTGGGTGGACACTATTGACAAGGTCCTATATTTCATGTGTCCACCATCCACCCGTACCACTTCCCTACAGCTACTGTGTGCACACTAAAGCAGCTATTAATGTGCTTAACAAAGTTGCCATGGAGCATAATCATGGCAGCAAATATATTTTATTTAAAAACATAATTGGCAAAACAAATTAGTAGACCATAAACTTAATATTTAGGAGACAGGGTTGAGTTGCAATAACCAGGAGTAAAACCAATCAAGTCACTCAAGTACTCTGTAATAATAAACATATCTAAGTACAAACATAAGATCAAACAAAGAATAAACCAGGAATCAGGAACAAGGAACAAACACTAACAATACAGGAAAGTACAGGAAAGGTAAGGCAAAAATTGCACATATGTGTACTGTAATTGTAGCCCGTACATCATGTTAACTCCTCTGGGTGAAAGCAGTAATATATGCTTTAATAATTTAAATTCCAGGACAGAGATAGAGGTCAACGTGAGGTGCTTTTAATGTGTAGCTGCAGCAGTAGGTCGTAGCATATCGGTTTGCATTAGCAGTAAATTAACGCAGCACTCTACAAATAGTGAGCGTCTTTTCTTGTAAAAAGCCAGTTTACGGGGTATTAATGGTGTTGTTACAAGCTTATTAGTCAGTGGGAAAACTTCAACATCACAGTAAACCTTCTCACTAGTTACGTCTGTGAAGTTTTTGGTGAAGCTGAGAACAACTTTGATCTAACAACAGTCTCATAACTATACAATAACACAGGCCAACATTTTAGGGGAAGCAACAAAGAAACTTTGACTCAAATCAAACCATGTAACAAACCTTTCATACTTCAAGGGGGTCAGGGGTCAACACCTTAACTGTGAATATTTCACTCACCCATCATCATCAAAAAATACCAGACCAGATGTGAACTTTTTACAGCCTCATTTCCCATTAACATACCTGAAAGTGATGCTTAAAGGTTGCTTGGATATCTGTGACAACATGCAAAAGTTACAAACAAACGCAGTAATTAATTCTGTTAATGATAGCCAGGGATATAACTCTAATTAATCGGTTCATGTTGAGGCCTCAGTTTAACAGCGAAGCTGGGACTGTTTGAGTTGATTCTGATTTACAAACTTCAGTGACAGTGAAAGAAAGATAGAGGAAGATATGAACGGGGGCGGGTAACTTTGAGGTAACTGAAATTACATTTCAGGAAACACAGCTGTGCAGATGCTGTAATCAACCAACAAACAAAAAGAGGAACTGACAAAACTGCCGATCGTTTAACTAAAGATTTCTGCATCCAAGATCATCAAAATGAGGAGCGTTCTTTTTCTCCTCATCTTCTCACTGATGACAGGTAAAAGACTTTTTCTGCCTGATTCCTGTTATGAGAGGTCTGACAGAAAACTGTTACAGTCTGTCCGCACAGAAATTAAACAGGTGCGGCTTCAGCTTCTATTTTTGCATTGGTCACAGCAGCTTACCGATTCACAAACTAAAACCAACAGGGTAAAAAAAAAATACGTCTGCTGCATTTTATTATCATTTCAATATTTTTCTGCATCTTGCTTTTGGTAAATCATCCAACACAGTAGTGACAGAACCTTTATCCTGTTAATTAAAAGGGGCATTATGTCGTTTTTTGAGAAGAATTTCAAACTCAGAATATTAATATTACAACATTATCATCTCATATTATATTAATGAGGTAATAATACAAACTAAGAAATATTAATTTTTTCATAAGTGAATAAACAAGCTACTCTCAGAGGAAAATAAGGTCCCCTGAACACTGCTTAAAGCTAGAAAGGTGGCAGGGTCCGCCAAACATAAACAAAGTAAAACATTATGAAATTGCATTGTCAGTTTGTTTATTTCAGTTTTCAGTTTATTCAGTAATTTGCTTATTTAGTTTCTTTAAGCATAAAAACAGTCAATGAAGTTGTTGGATCTTTCTCTTCTGGTTCAAATGTCTTCCCCAAAACTACGTAGTACACCTGCACACCTTGTGGACAAGACACACACTGGCACTAAAATGCTTAAACCTTTGCCATGTTGTTGTCATAACGAGTTTTCTCCCCAGGTAAGTTTAAATCTGTATTTACTACGAAGTGGCCATTTGGGAGCTTTAAACATAGCATTAACTCATTGTCATCCTTAAAGTTGACATTGCCAACTTGTTATCAAACAGTTGCTTGATAAACATCCAGTGGAAAAAGAACATCACTAGCATTCATTCGTTCAGCTCTGTCTTTGGACTCTGTCTTGGCTCTTTAGCTGCTAAATGCTCCACAATCTTCACCAGCTAGTGGCTAACGCTGTCTTTCTGCTGTTTGGTGGTAAACAAGTTGTGTACAGTGGGTTTAACAAAGCCTTTTTTCTTCAAACTGCTGCTGGTATCAACCCTGCTGAGAGCAAGTTGCATGTAGAGCAAAAAACACTGAGCTGATAGAAGATAAAATGCTCTGCACAGCTGGGTGATCTGTTGGTTTGAGCCTACAAGTGACCCCTTTCATGTATTTGTAGTCACATGCGTTGTCTTTTTTTTTTTTTTTTTACATAGAAAACACTGGTTACGGACACAGTTTGACTCAACAGTGATTGTTCCAGATTGTCGCTGCTGTGAAAATTACAAAGGGTGGTTTTCCACATAAGGATTGTGATAAAATAACATAAAAGTCGTCCAAAAGTTTTAACACAAATTACTGTACTCCTCAGAAGATGTGAACTTTTGTCTTTGTCTGATCTACAGGTTGTGAGGCCAGGTCTGAACCGAAGGGATGCCTCGAGGGATGGGCTGAATTTGCCAGCAAAAAATCAAAATTTACTGGAAGAAATAAAAACACTGAAGTCCATCCAAGGCGAACAGACATACGAAGTACTAAGAAGGATAAGTGGGAAAACGAAACCAGCATTTCCCTGTACCATAATACAACAAATAAAAAACTCACGGTGGTCATCAAACAATGTAAACCTACATGCACATCTGACACAGAGGGACTGAAATTAGTCGTTGGTAAGAGACCGGCCCTTTTAATCAACTCCAATTTAAAACTGGTCGGACTGTATCACTATGAAATAAGAAATAAAGTTTCATATGGTTCTTATTACAACCAAGATGTCAACTTGTGAGTTACTTAATGGGCTTGGGAACACTTTGTAAAACTTTTGTCAGCCAACACAGATAATTAGCAAATGATTGCACTCTGTTTTTAATTCTCCTTTTATGCAGCATCCCAAGTTTTTAGCAATCAAGGGTGTTCAAATCTTGCTGTATTTAATGATATTTAAAAATGTTCTCTACACCAGGGAAGAATAAAATATAAAGTAAGCTTACTTGCAGTTTGCATGTTATACTTTCCTTTTTTTATTTGCAGAGAAAGATGGCTGCCCGGGACCGTTTAATCAAACTGCGTACAAAACAGCTAAAACCACCATCACGTGCGATTATCCAGGAAAAAAGGATGAGTCCAGTGTCCAGTTTTTCTGCAAAGACAACGACTTAATCTGTGAAGATATTTTATCAACAAAATCTTCTCCAAAGTCAAACGAGACATTCACTCTCACTGAAACCAGCAGTGGCTTCAGCATATCCATCAGTCGTGTGTCCAAAGGTGATGCTGGTGTCTACTGGTGTGGAGTGAGGTCAAATGATGGACGTTACCGAGCTGCACTCAGAAGCATACGACTGAAGGTTGAAGGTGAGTCGCTCACATCTGAAACTTTTTGCTTTACTCACACATATAATTAAGGTGTATCTGAAATATGTATGCTTTTACAGTCATTAAATGGCAATTATGTCCGTCTGTCCATCTGACCGTGTGTCTGTCCATCCACAGATATCACGTTCTTCAAAAGGTCCCCAAATATTGGACAGAATTTTACATACTATTGCTCTTTTCGGAATGATGCTCCGATAGAGATATTCATCTGTAAGGGAGAAGATCCATCTATATGTCAACCTCTAGTAACCAGCACACAGCCCGACAACACTGGGAAGTTTTCCATGAAGAGGTCAGAGGTCATACATCAACAGTCAAAGACCAATTTCAATTTCAATTTCAGCATAACAGTGAGAGAAGTAACAGCACAGGACAGTGGGATATACTGGTGCGGAGCCGAAAGCAAAGACAGAACACGCAGCAATCGGTTCTTCCACACATTCTTGATGACCGTAGGTAAGTTGTGTTTTTTTTTATTGTGTGGATGTTTTCTGATCCTGGTTCAGGTTGTAGGAGGAGAACATGACTTTTCCAATTCATGCTGTAGTATGTGAAAAGACAAAGTTGATCTAAACCATTAAGAACGTTACATGGGAGGAAAAAAATCCAAAGGAAGTGGTTTGATATGGGTGGTTAGTCAAAAACTGACGATGTGCGTATACTCAAGTCAAACAACTTTCATACTGAGAGTGAAGTTTTCATTTACTATTGTTACAATTTTTAACCATTTTATAACATATTTGAAACTTTAGTTATTTAAACTAAACTTTAACATTCATCTTAGCCCAAGATTGTGATCCAAATATTACTATGATCTGTCCACAGCTTATTTAAGATGACTGCTGAGTGCGCTGCCTGAACTGTACATGATTCGGTGTGCTTACTGTCAACCAAGAAGGCTTACTACTTGTTAAGTTCTGGGATTTGATTCATCAAATGGCAGTTAGCTGTGACATCTTGATGCAGAGAGACTCGGATCAGTTGTGGTTGTTGCTATTTATGCTCTTGTTTCCATTTCCTGCGCTTCCCCTTTCACCCTCAGAGGAGCCTGCTGCAGTGCAGTGACAGCAGGTCTGAGCGACAATCAAAACCTAAATGATCAATTTTGAAGCTCTCACAGATGTTATCTAGATGTAGTGTCTTCCTTTCAAAACTATTTTGCTTTATAATTTGCTCTTAAGAAATGTGTTTTCCTTCCTCTGCTGACAGTGTTTGAGCAGAATTTAATGACGTTATCATATTTTTTTTCTGCAAAAAACACATCTAGTATTATTGTATGCATTTATGGGGTGCATGTGCAGAGGGGATCGTAAAATGATTTTTTTCACATTTTCAAATCTGTCTTTAACCAACGTCATGTACTATTAAATGTATTGAAAATGTTATTGATCATCATGATTGTGAAGATAATATCTTGATTCTGACAGTGAAGGGATCGCTCTGAAAGGATGCTGAAAATGCATTATGAAGTTCAGCTTAAGCTAATATGATGCTACATGCTAGGCAGTTTTGTGGCTCTGATGAGTTGTAGTGACAAATTACTGTTCACGGCCAAGAAAGTGTCCAGAACATAAATGTGATAAATAACGAGCTTTAGTTTTGCTGGTGGGGAGATTTTGTGAGTCAGGCCAGTTATTTCCAGTCTTCATGCTAAACTAAGCTAACTGGCTAACATAAGTAACAGACAGATATGGTCTTCTCATCGAACTCATCCTGAGACTGAATTCTTTTCAGCAGCCTCAGTCGCCGGATTGTGGTTTTGTTCGTGCTGCTCACTATCACGACGTTATTACTAACACTTGTTCTTTTCCTCTTGTGACAAGTCAAAATGATTAACAGAGTTGTCACACATTCACTGAACTCTTTAATTGTTATAAAATGTAATTAGATAACATTAAATAAGGTTCTTGTCTATGTCTCTGTAACAAATAACCAATTAGAGATTGAAACTGGAGACATTTCGTGGGTTTCCTCTCTATTTTTCTCAAATGATTGAATTATTAATTCATTTTAATTTTTTTTACCAGGCCTTGCCTAATTTTATTTTTGAATGTTCTGTCCTGACGGCCTTAATTTATGACATTTATTTAAATTATGTGTTCATGCTCAGCTTGAATTAACTTTTATTTGCTTTCAGTACCAACACCAACACCCACATCTCCTGTTTCTTCAACCGAGCTGACTACTTCAACATCTGCTAAGGATGATGGTAAGACAGCGTGTTTGATATCTTAAACCTTCTGCTGCAGAAGAGCAAGAGGAGATCCATCCTCCTGTAGTGACTTTTTTTTTAAAAATAATCAGGACATTTTCTTTGCTCTGTTGTTTATCTTGCAGGTGGCTCTCATGTGGTCATCACTGTGATTGTCTTCGTAGCTGTGCTGCTGCTGTTGCTAACTGTGCTAATTTTGATCCTCATCTACAAAAGTAAGAGACTTATTATCCGTTCACAGAACAGGAAATACAAACATGCTGTACAAATAAAACCACATTCGTGACATCTGCATCCTGTGCAGATGTGATGTCTTAAAAAGCCAAAGCAGACATACTGTTTGACATTAGTCGTGACTGAGCATCACCTTTGTCTAGCTTTAAATTCTGTACTTCTAATACTACAAAACCAAACCAGTCCAACTCTGTTTGTTTGTAGCTGGACAGTACATCAAGTAATGGTTGTGAAAAAAGGTAGACAGAGATGTAACTGTGCCTCAATTTGATGAAAAGGGGATTAAAATAATTCACATCATGTCCTTCTGATTGTTTCTTTTCTGTCCTCTTCCATTTCTTTTTGTCAGGATTTTTACATTCAAAGAACACAAGAAATGGAGCGACAGCACAGTACATCAAAGAGGTTAGTGTATAAACTTATGTCTCTGTGTGTGGTACTGTGTGGGTAGTATTCATGTTGCTAAATGGCAATATTATCAAACAATGCCCATATTTATATTTAGGTTGCAATTACAAGAAAGAACTCCTGGGACATGAAACTGGCCTTGTGTTTGTTATGAATATTCAGCGCTGTTAGCACCATTAATAGCCAACTGTCAAACATGCTTTCTCCTGTATCTCCTCCTAATATACAAAACAAGTCCCTTTATAGTATAATATACTGTTACCTCGAAGTTACTACATCATGAACCTATCTTGGAGTAGCTATAACAGAAAATACGTTACTATAAGTAAAGTAGTGTAGTCTGTGTAATGCTTGACAGTGTTAAAATTTGTATTTTCATTCCTCATCGTCAGATATAGTTAAGATTTTCATTCTTCATTTTTTAAATTAGAAATTGGACTGGTAAGCAAATAATTATACAGAAAGTAATTATACAGAAATAAACAGACATAAAACTTTAAAACATTTAACATTCCACCTTTATTTATTATTTCAGACGCATCAGGAAACTAAATTGTGCTTGAAATCTGAACTTTGCACATCACAAATAAATGTATATTAAACTGTGAAAAGTTACACATCAGAAGCTGATATGGCATTTGGGCAACTGACACAGCAAATATTTATTTTGTTTTATCAGAAACACCTTTAATATCTGTTACTTTTGCCTTTGTACAAACAGTATACTCATGTATAAACGACAGAGTGATAAAAAGTACATTAAATTAATGAGAATTAATGTTTCAATCTTCGTTTGTAATTTTACCTAAGATATTGGGCAGATTTTTTTGTATGGATAGTATTACATGTTAGCATTGCATGTGACTTATTCAGACTGTATTTTTCATTGTTCCCTGGAAGGATTATATCTACGAGGAGATACAAGAGCGCCTCCAGAATCCAGACTCAGGAGATGCAGTGAACACGATTTATGCCATTGCCAACTTTCCCACAAATCCCTCTGCCTCACTGCATTACTCTACCATCACCTTTAAAAACTGCTCCAACAAAGCTGGTGGTGAGGAACTGATCGTCAAATCCAAATCTGCCTGCGAATACTCCACTGTGAAGTACAGCGACAGTCCAGTCCACTCTACTGTCAATGAACCTTCCGGATCTTCACAGGATCCTCTCTACTCAACAGTCAACAAGAAACAGTAACAATCAGGAAAGATCGGTCCTGTCGGGGAGTTATGAGGTTTAGTAAACGCATGGCCAAGACTTCAGGAATTACTCCAAGATTTTTTGATTCTGGGCTCTGTCAGTTTAAATCCCAGTTCAGGATTCACTTAATCATCCATGAGCCACAAAGACTTGGTGACAGGACTGTGGCACTGATGTATGATATCTAGATGAGCCCTTTGTTTGACTTGAGCTTCGCCAATGCATCTGCATATACTGTACACTTGTGTTGTTGTTTGTATCGGATGCATTGACGGCTGTAATGCCAAACCATGAACGTACAATGACAACAAGAAATGGCTGTATTTAAATGTAGAAGATGTCTCTAATGTTTTAAAACTTGCCATTACATAGTATGGCCATCAGTGACACTGGATGGCAACTGAAATATTTGACTGTAGGATTATCTTGTACATACATACACCTAAGGACTTTGGGGATGCCCTGACTTATCTTCTTGGGCCATCTGAGGTTCACTTTGGTGGTTTTGAGTGAAACGTTTCAACAGATCTTTGATGGATTTCCATGAATTTTTTTCGGTGTAAATCTTCCTGAATTTCTGGTGTCTTCATCTTGTTTTAATTTTTTTCAAGACTTCATGACCAAATATCTGCACAACTAACTTACATCAGTCTAGCACAACTGAATCCTTTAATGAGAGGTGTTGTGCTTGATAGTGTGTTATGACAATACATGTGTTAGAACAAAATAGATCATAGAAGACAATCTTGAAAATACTGCTAATTATTGACTGCGCTGGTATAATAGTCTTCTCATGTAATCTTACTTAATTCAATGTAAGCAGTGTGACGGCCCCCGCTGCTGGTGAGTGTTTGTGCAGGTTGGTTATTGTAACCTCTTTCCCTGCCTCTCTCTGAGGTTACCACAGGAAGCTGATTGCAGTAACAGCCAGATCTGGATCCCCTGGGCCCGGCTCTGGAGGATATAAAAGTCTGTCCTCTAACTGGGCTGGCTGTCTCCCTCAACAGCGCTTACACATGTTTGGTTTTGTTTAACATTTTGCAGTTTATTGTTTACCGTCTTATGTTGACTATAATAAATTACTTATGTTCATTTTGCACTCTGCATCATGGCCTAGACCTAGAGCCAGGTTATGACAGTAGGTTTACATTTTTTAAGCCTTATTTTACTTTGGTACCATCTGGTGGTCGTGTAAAGACTGACAATGTGAGAGACGCCAAAGCATTATGTCCCCTTTCCACCAGGACTGTCTGTACTTTCATCAGAGAAACAAAATAAATCTAAATGTGTCTGATGTCTGCAATAACTTATGCTGATGTAATACAATACTGTATTCAGTGTAGCTGACTACAAGTATGAAAATCTGGTTCAACTCAAGCTAACAGAATCAAAAACAGGCAACAGTATTCTGCTTTTCATTTTTTTTTAAACTATTACAATAAAATTAACTACAGTCTGCATTATATCCATCAAAATGCTCTGACACGCAGGCCTGGATTGTTTTTACAATGTTTTGTTGTTTTTTCGCTTTATTAATTTTTATATGCAAGTATTAGCATGTTTGCTCAATAGCTTCCAGGTCATGTGATCACTTGACTCAGAATGAGTGTGGGATCATGTAACTACACTGGCTGCATGAGATACACCTCTTTTTTTTACATTTTACATCTGTTCATAATTTTTATTAATTTTTATATGTAAATATTAGCATGTTTGCTCAATACCTTACAGGCAGGGCCGACTCTAGCTCTTTGGCTGCCCTAGGCAAGATTGAGTTCATCCATGCTGTTTGTTACACAATTGCATTTGGTCATTTCTATCATCCTATCACATAGTTGCACATATACATTTTATATGACCATGTAATTTGTAGACGATAAATGACAATTACTACCACCACTACTATTATTACTATTAGGCTGTTAAAAGGCGAAATAATACTACTGATTACAATTATTAGTGTTAATGTGATTATAAAAGTTATAATTGCTAAAAAAAATAACAAAAACAGCAACAATAG
This sequence comes from Pagrus pagrus, assembly GCF_965226575.1. Classification (NCBI taxonomy): domain Eukaryota; kingdom Metazoa; phylum Chordata; class Actinopteri; order Spariformes; family Sparidae; genus Pagrus; species Pagrus pagrus. Next base: position 2,701,668 of record NC_140187.1, on the reverse strand, counting down.
TACTAGTTGTACTTACATGAAGGATCAGGTGTCCTTTCTCCAGCAGGTGCCTCTGCAAATATTGCCTGAGTGCATCTGGCCAACAAAAAAAAAAAAACATATATTATATATTAATATATGTGTATATATATATATTAGTTTATTCCTGGAGGGGAACTTTACAGAAGTGTGAACAAACACCACTATCACCAAAATGGTTACACCAGATGGTCTTATGACATTTACATCTAATGTAGGTTAACAGTGAAGTTATGTTAGCTATGCTAGTAATACGTAGCAAGCTAGCAAAGTAGCAGTCGCTAGCTAGCTAGTTAGCTTAGTGACAGCAATGAAAAGTCGGTGATGCACAATACTACATTTATTTCGTTTGACACTTTAACGGCTGAGAAGAGAAGACTTACCTCTACACTTAGTTTTCTTTTCATCTTCTTCCTTTCTCCGTTTTCGACCCTGTGCGCCGGAGGTTAGCCCGCTTCATCTTCGGACGCAACGTAGCGCAGCTAGAGCGCATGCGCGTGAACTGGCCTCTGACCACCCCCGCCCCCCGTAATGACCGACGATAATCATCAATTCAATCTAATAATCAGACTGACACGCAAACGTGTGGCTGAGGGGGCGCCCCAGGATGATCATGTTTAATAATCATAATTCTATGATTAATGGGTGAGGGCAACAAAAAGTAAGGGCAACACTAGAGGGCGGCCGCGCGCCCAGCACATTTGTCGCCCTAGGCAACCGCCTAGTTCGCCTATAGCAGGTCATGTGATCAATCGACTCCAAATCAGTGTGGGATCATGTAACTACACTGGCTGCATGAGATACGCCTCTTGTTTTTACATTTTACATCTCTAAATATTTGTTATTAATTTTTATAATTTTTTATTAATTTTTATATGTAAATATTAGCATTTTAGCTCAATAGCTTCCAGGTCATGTGATCAATTGACTCAAAATCAGTGTGGGATCATGTAACTACACTGGCTGCATGAGATACGCCTCTTGTTTTTACATTTTACATCTGTTCATAATTTGTATGAATTTTTTAAATTTTTCTATGCAAATATTAGCATTTTAGCTCAATAGCTTCCAGGTCATGTGATCAATTGACTCAAAATCAGTGTGGGGTCATGCAACTACACTGGCTGCATGAGATACGCCTCTTGTTTTTACATTTTGCATCTCTAAATATTTTTTATTAATTTTTATAATTTTTTATTAATTTTTATATGTAAATATTAGCATTTTAGCTCAATAGCTTCCAGGTCATGTGATCAATTGACTCAAAATCAGTGTGGGATCATGTAACTACACTGGCTGCATGAGATACACCTCGTTTTTACGTTTTACATCTCTAAATATTTTTTATTAATTTCTAGGCTATATGTAAATATTAGCATCTCAGCTCCATAGCTTCTCAATAGCTTTAAACACAGTATCTCTGCTTTAAATATCCCACATTTTTATTTTGAAAACAGGAAGTCGGTACACGCTGTAGCCGTCTTCTCCGTGTGTTTACTGTAAAGTCTGTAATACGGGTGCACTTGAAATGTTGGAGTGGCTTGCGAATGTCGAATATCCAACTTAAAACTAACTTCACTGAAGTTGAAAAGTCCTCATGCTGTAAAATGGTCGCTGCTATTGTTTTTATATCTGATTTAATATTACGGCTTCAGCTCTCAGCTCCTCCTCTGTGGCTCTGACTGTGTCTGAGAGAGCTGCTATGTCTTTACTCAGAGCCTTAGTCTTCTTCATCAACTGACTCTTCTGCTCCTCTTCCTCCCTCAGAGCAGAGATCCTGGCCTCCTCTTCCTCTTCTAGAAACCGATGAAGCCTCTTAAACTGCTCTTTAATCTGCTTCTGTGCGTCTTAAAATAAGGAACTTTTTAAAAAATATAATATTAATCTCTTTCAATGTCACTTATTGCTCGACGCTGTGTTGAAACGCCTCTGGATGGAAAGACAAACCGCAGATTTTATATGATGATTTAAAGGAAATGGCACAACACATCTCATCCATCAGTACATCAGACACAAACTGCACGAATATGTTTAAAGTGTTGCTGCTTTATTTCAAGTGAGCTGAATCAAACCTCACTCAGAACACAACACAGACACAATCTGCAAAATCTTCTTCAGTAAGTTCACCACAAGTCTGTCATTTAATGTGTTTTTGCACAGTTTTCAAAATAAAGCAGATTGTATCGGAAAATTAAACAATAGGGTGTTTCTGTAGAACAACAAGTGCTTAAATCTACTGTATCTAAACCCCGTCTATAAAAAACATGTTAATAAAACAGTCTAACTCATGTCCATGCTCTCTGCGGGGCCTAAGCCCTCTCCCTCCCCTCCCTGAATGCTCTGGTAGATGGATGCCATGTCAGCGTTGGTTCTGATCTGGTTGGCGAAGTCGGCCATGCTGGGGCTCCTCTCTACCTCGGGCACAGCCAGCAGGGCGGCGACAGCGCGCATGGCCGAGCGTCGCAGCTCCTCCTGCTTCTCGAACTCCTGCTTCACAGAACCGGCCTTCACCTACAGGTGGGGAATCATTTCACAGTGTACTCAATAAAACCACACACATTTCAATCCCATCAGTTTTGTTAAAGGGGATTCACATGTTTTGGTGTGTAGATGATTCATAATTACTGTTTAAGAATCGATCCAGTGTATCGCCTCAGCTCACCATGTGACGCTGTACTCCTTTGGAGCAACTCCAACTGTCAAAGAAATGTCCACTAAAAGTGCTTGTTTTTGTCACCGACAGGTTCAGGTTATTTTAAATGTCTGACAACATTACAGAAATAATTCCTCCAGAGACCTTTTTATTAAATAATGAGTCTCGCTCATGCAGGAGTCTCACTCTGAAATCTTGTGAGGGGAGTTATTACAGTTGTTGCCTCATCTAGATTGTCAAACACAGTTAAATGACCTGATTATTGAATAAAAAGGTCTCTCTCCGTAGGAATCACTGCTGTAATGTTGTCAGACGTTTAGAATAACAGCCGAGTCACGACTGCCAGCTGAAGTGATCCACTGGACCGATTCTTACAATTTTTGTAAGTATGAATCTTATCTTTTCCTTATTCTTCTAAACAGCGGGAATGAAGTCCCAAAGGAAAGGGCTGTCTGAGGCAATGTAAAGCACCAAAAATGTTAAAGGCAGCTAAAATACATTTTGCTGTCTGTGCCGTTCAGCAGTTCAATGCTCTGCTTCCATGTTGGTGTTACGCGCTGCTTCTCCACACAAGTGGAGAGCTGATGGTCATCTACTGCAGCTAATATACTGAACAGGGATAAGTACCTCATACAACCCCACATCAAAAGACCTCAACTATCACTTTAAGCATTTATGACTCATAATATTAGCTCGTGAGTTGTAAGAGTGACAGTACCTTGGTAGTGCAGGTAGCTTTAAGTGGTTCTATCAGTCTGTCCAGTCTCTGAAGAACAGCAGCAGGACACAGAGAGGCCAGTCTAGCTAGCATCAGGAAAGTCAGCATCTATTGCACACACACACACACACACACACACACACACACAGAAAAACACAATAAAAAACTGCCATTGTGATGCCGTGTTGGCATCACAATGTTTTCTATCCAGAGTAAGGAGAAGAAATCTGCACATAACTCTGATTATTTGATGTCTTTGTTTTCTACCCACCCTGATGTCATAGTGATCCTTGAGTCCTTCCTCTACGTGGTCGAGGAACTGCAGGACGTCCAGCCCCTCCAGGCAGCTGTCCAGCAGAGTGTACATGCACTCGAACGCCGCTTTACGCACATCCAGACCGTCGTCCACCGTGTGTTTGAACGGACCCATCTCCACCTGCAGGACACACGCAGAATTACACATCAGCACGCCGAGACACAAACATCAGACTGTCGCATCGAGCTGACCCACCTCTCTGATGAGGTCCTTCCTGATCTGGGTCTCCTTGTAGAGGTGAGGCAGCACTGTTGCTAGGAGACCACGGATCAGAGATGGCTTGTTATGAGCTGCTGAGTTGAACATCACCAAGGCGACACGGCGCACGTTGATGTCCTCATCCTGCAGCGTCTTCAGAAAGTCACCTGACAAACAGAGGAGACATTATTGTAAACTTCATCTGAAAAAAACTCTCTAAAACATTTATGAGTATTTGTCTCTAAAAATCCCTTTCCTTTCTCTTCCTGAAAAAAGGAAAAAACTCATCATTTGTTCAAGAGGAGCCGGCAGAGTAATATCATAATAGTAATTGTGTGTTTAGATTTCAGCCAGTCCAGTAAAAGCTTTGTTTACATTTCCAAACAATGTGGTTGCGGTCACAAAGTATTAATATCTCACCGATGCAGTCCTTCAGCAGTGAATCTATGGGAGCAGGTTGATCAACAATAGTGAACTTGATAGCGGTCACCACTGTGCTGCGAGCCAGAGGAGAACCTGTGAGAGTGCAGGAGGAGATTTTTTTTAAGTTCAGTCATGAAGATTGTACTTAAACTAATTTCCACCTCACACATCGTACCAGCTTTAAGTTGCTGTTTAAGTCTGGGTAACAGTTGGGAAGCGTTGACAAAGGTCAGTTTTCCCAAACACTCAGCCACCAGGTTCCTGGTTCCTTCCTCCTGACACTCGCAGTTCTGAAACAGCAAAGCCCAGATAGACTCCACATGGGCCGAGAGACTAGAGGCTGGACAGGCGCTGGGTAAAGAGAGAGAGAAAGTATTCAGCACGAAGACAAGCGGAGGATGAAGCTGCACTTGGAGAGAGTTTTATGAGAAAATGTCTGTTTTTGAAGTGGGACGGTAACAAGAGTCACATCCCCACACACAAAGATGGGTTGTCACTAAGTTTACCAAAATCATATTTTACTTGATTCAAAAAACAAAACTGGAGTTTGATTGAACAATGAACATAACAATGATTATGTTATTGACTTTCACAAAGAAAAAAATTCTTCCTTCACTGCCACTTGAGGACGCCACAGTGTGATGTTCCCTTTGCAGCGTTGTAAAACAATTCACAGATATGAGGAGAAAAAGAGCAGATGCCACTGAAATAAAACCAGATTCAGACACACAAATGAAGACACACCTGATGACTTCTTTGAGGGAGTGGAGGAGCAGGTATTGTCTCCGCGGCTGGGAGGAGATCTCCTTCAGCAGGAAGGGCAGGTAGTCGTTCAGGCTGCCGACCGCCATGCTGCCTAAAGCGCAGGACGCTGCCGTCTTCACCTGGAATCACAAACAAGAAAATAATAAACACTACTGATTTCTGTTTCTCTGTGTCAGGAGGCTAAATTAAATGTTGAAAGCAGGAATACATTTTTCTGGTTTCACAGATCATCTTTAACTGAGGTTTTTATTTCCACTCAAAGTTTAAACCCTGTCGAGCTCGACAGAAAATTCATCAGCATTGCTGAAATTGGGATACAGTCAAAAGCTCCAGGAACAGAAGGATATGAGGACCATGTGTTTCTAAACTGACATCATATGTGAATTTATTGTAAATCTTAGGATTTGGACTTTTGGAAGGGCAGAACAAGCATTACATAAGATTCACCCTGGGCTCTGAAAACATGATGTTTGGTTGATTTAAAAAAAAAAGAAGATCAGATTCATTAATACTGAATGAAATAATCATTATCTGAAGTATGTCCTCTACCTCCTCGTTGGTGGAGGAGATGGCCTCCAGGATGACTCCCTGCACCTCCTTGCTTCCTCCCAGGCTGCCGGTCCTCCCCACCTCCCCCAGACACAACAGAGCCAGGACTCGAGCCGACTCTGGAGAACCGGGACTCTTCACCTGAGCAGAGGAGAGGTGACACAGTGACACAGAGACGGAAGCTGTTGGACATATTCAGTGTACAAAACACTCACATACCTCCTTCATGAGGCCGGCCACAGTGCCCGGTGTCTCTTTGGGGCAGGCGGAGGACAGAGCAGCCACACAGCGAGCGACGGAGTGGTACGACTGTCTGTGGATGACAGCTGCGTCCGATTGAGAGCTGTGGAACGGATCTGTGAGAGACTTCAGCAACTGACTGAGAGGAGGAGAGGAGAGGAGAGTAATTAATTTGGTAAATACTTTAAGGCCCTGATCAGACCTGGTATCAACATCTGTCCTGAGTGATCTGATCACAAGTCAAGGTTGTTTTCTCAGACTTGATAAAGTTCCTCCTGAGCTACAGAAGACATCTTATAACTGTTTCCACGGACCGAGGCGCAGCCACTGAACCCAAGAAATGTGCCTTTAAGGGTCATTCATAATCAGCTGCATATCCATTTCTTAACATCACACACTCGCGTCTGTAAGAGCTTAAATATGCTGTTGTATTTCTGCATTGTCTTATATGGGCTTCTAATCATCTGAAGGAATTCCAACACTGTTGGTTCTGGAAAGTTTTATGTCACTTGATACGTTCTGTTTACAGCCTGAGGGAAACACTTTGCTTCTTAAACATTGAAATGGGCACATTTGTATATTGACAAAAAGAACTTGATATGTGCAGTTTAAATCCAAAAACATCAGATTCATATCAGCAGTAAAACCTCATGTGAGTCATCAGAAACATTACAAACAAACTCTTAACTAGTTGTGCGAACATTTGGGCCACAACAGAACCAACACAAAGCTCACCTACGCCCACCATCTTACCTGTAGCCCAGGTTACTGGTTTTGGACAGCACCAGTGCCTGTAGGAAGTCCACAATGGCTGTCAGCACACCTCCCTGCAGCAGCGGAGAGTGGACGAGTCTGAAGACTCCCGGCAGCACAGAGGAGCTGATCTTAGCCAGAGAGGACGGGCAGGCTTTGGCCATGCAGGTCAGCAAGGTGACGGACACCTGAACAGAGCACACGTATAGTAACAACATGTGCTATAGAGCAATGTTTATACACCTGACTCACAGGTCAACAGGGCTGAAGGATAATCATCGATCTCACTACTGTAGGTATTGCTTAAATGGCCATAAATAAGTGGACTGTCATTCTATAATAAATCTATATTCCATTCTTGTATTTTGATAAATGTACTGAATCAAAATCATCTCCTGGCCACCCTTGTCCAGATCACCTTGAACACTAACAAATAAGTAAATCAGTGACTTAAACACTGCACATGGTGGAAGGAGCACGAGGTACCTGTGACACGTGCATGTCGCTCTCGTCCACCAGAGCAGGAAGTTCACTCAGCACAGGCTCCAGTGCTGCAGGTTTGATGCTGGCAGCGTGATGCGTGACCAGAGCGTTCAGACACGCCAGCGTGCCGAGCTTCAGAGCCCGCTGGTTCTTCCTCAAGAAAGATCCCAGCACGGACAGAGCTTCAGGCAGGATGGACGACAAGTCGATCTGGACAAGATGGAAGAAAAGAAAGAGAGAAAGTTATTTATTAAAATAAAAGTCAATTTTCGACTTTGTCCTCTGAAAAAGAAATTCATACTGAACCTTTAATGAAGAAGCACAGACGAGGGTGATGGTCCGAACTGCTGTCAGTCTGGTGATCTCATTCTTTAACCTCTCCAGGAATATCGCCAAAACACCCTGCAGCTCCGCCCGCAGGTGGTCGCCAAGGTGACACACCATGTGACCCATACAGGAAATGGCCCTCTCTTTCACTTCCTGGTCGATGTCTGTTGCTTTCAGCCTCTTCAGGGTTACAGTAAACACCTTGGAGAGACAAATGATGGCTTAGTCAGTTGAAAACTAGCTGGAAGCAAACAATCCTTACAGTAAGCCACTAACATTTACCAGTCTTGGGTGGGTGTTACGTTGCTATTATAGCACAGTAAAAAGACTAAAATCACATCACACCACAAATAAGAGAAGAAAACAGCCCTGTTGAACCTGACCCCTCATACCTCTCTGACAAATGGTTTGGGGTCGAATCCTCCCGTCTGTCCCTGCGGCCTCATCACCCTGACCAGCTGCTGAGTGACCAGAAGGGCCTCCGAGGTGATCTTATAGAAACTGTCCTCTACACACGCCACCACCGGAGGCAGCAGCACCTGCAGGGAAGAATCCGTTTACTGAAGTTATCTGACTGACTGAGCCACAAGCTGAAGATATGAAGATAAACACAAAGTCGGCAGGTTTACAGTACTTATCAGATCATCTTTTTAAACAATACTCATATTTCACATCACGCTGCAAATGTCCTGAAGCGAAGCTTGAAAACAAAACCTGCATGTGTGGCTGAAAGGTTTGAGGAGGGTGGGAGAGGAGGAGGACGTGGAAGAAGGTGAGAGCATCGATCCTCATGGTGGAGGAGGTGGACTTGTCTGTCAGGGAGAAGACAATGCCTGGAGGAAGGAGGAGGAGGAAGCAATACAAGAAAGGAAATAGAGACAGAGACGGTGGAGGACAGAAAAGAGTTGTAAAAATGAAATGTGTGTGTGTTTGTGTGTGTGTGTGTGTGTGTGTGTGTGTGCGTGTGTGTGTGTGTGTGTACCAGGTATTAGAGCAGGTATATGTTGCTCCAGGGCTCCAGGCACAGTGTGAGCCAGTTCAGTGAGGAGACAGAAGCAGCCCTGTCGAGACTTGATGCTCTTCTCCTTCAGCTGTCTGTGGAGAGCCTTCACTATCACCGGCACCTGGACAGACAACACACACACACGCACACACACACACACACACGCACACACAAACGATCTTTAACATCAGAAACAATAATAAAGACTATTCGATGACTTTTTCTTAGGCCAAATTTGATAAAACTGAATGTAAGACGACAGGACTTTACCCTGAATAAACTCTCATCCATCCCACCATCATCTTCTCCCCTTGATAAGACTCTACCTGTTTCTTCAACATGGCGACTGCTGGCTCCTCCTCTTTGCTCAGCCCAGAGTCTGAACTGGCCACGATGAGGCCGTGGTGACTCGACCCCACTCGCGTTTGCCTCAGCAGCGTTGAAAAGGCAGCAAAGACGTCTGCCCTCACGTTCTCCTCACGCTCCTTAAATCGGGCCAGCAGAGCGGGGCAGACGGAGGAGTAGAAGGAGAGGAGGAGGTCCCGCCTCGTGCTGATCAAAGCATCCAGACACTTGATGGAGGAGCGCCGCACCTTCCAACTCATGTCGTCATCGTCACTGTACTCATCGTCTGACTCTGGATGGAAACGACCATTACTCTGACTGAACTCATTTAAATCTGGGCTTCAAACATAGTTTTAAAAAATGAGTAAGATACATAACTTATTTCTAATTTTTAACTTTTTGCTTGTTCTTGTTTTTAGTGTCTTTTAACTGCAATTTTCACATAAAATAACTCATCAAACGAAGAAAAAAACGGAGAAGAAAAGGACTAAAAGAAAGACGAACACAGACCGTCATCGAGCCCGTCCTCGATGTCCATGCTGTCTTCTTGCTCCTCCTCATCGTCATCGTAGTTGTAGTTCGGGTCAAAGGTCATGAACTTAAGACAAAGCTGTGTTACCGTGGCAACATGGGGGGACATCTCCTTTGGACACCTGTCAATCATAATAATTAATACAGGAAGGAGAGAGAGCAGTGTGTGTGTGTGTGTGTGTGTGTGTGTGTGTGTGTGTGTGTGTGTGTGCGCATGTACCTGCGTATAAAAGCTTCAAAAGCCTGGAAACAATATTCTCTCAGCTCGTCGTCCTCCACACTGGTGAACTTCACCACCATGGGGATCAGCTTCTCTAAATGTTCACCTACAGAACACACACACACACACACACACACACACACATTAAAAGACAAAATTAATCTACAGTTTGTGAGTTTTTATCTGAATATGCAATATAAAGTTTCTTCTAATAAAAAGCTAGAATAAAGAGGTTCATTTTAAGTTTAAAGATGTTTCTCTTTCAGCTGCTCTCAGATCTTCAGGCACTTAGTGTCAATCTTGACCCTGAATGAAAAGCCTGAGGGGCGGCTTTGGGTCATATATTGCAAGTAAGTCAGACAATTATGGTGATACAAGGTCATGAAGTGATTTAACAACAAATAAAAAGAACCATGCAACCAGTGTAATGACTTTAGAAGAGAGTTTTTCAGAACGTAGATCTCACCAACTCGATGGCCGCCCTGGCGGCTGATGGTTGCCAGACACTGGATGTACGTCCTCGTCATCGAAGTGGGCGGGCCCTTGGCCAACTCTGTCAACAGGTGTCCAGTCAGCTGGGAGAAGAGGGCGGGGCTACAGCAGGGCACCAGGTGACCGAGGGCCAAGATGGAGCGCTTCCTGACTGCCATCCTGGAGCTGGTTAACTGAGAGAGCATCAGGAGGAAGAGTGAGTGAGATCAGAGATGGATGCACTGAGATATTGTCCGAACATCAGTGTCAGCCCATATTTTCCTTGTTGGCTGCAAATACGGCTAAATTAAATGTTGTGTCATAGATTTGTAAGATCGAATAACTTCTCTTTTAAAGATAATGTAGAGAAGGCTGAATGACTTTAAAACAGTTTTTCTTCTACAATGAAGATTTCTTTGTTTCTTCAGTATTCAGCTAACAGCAAATTTATGTTAAACATACTGTAGTTATCTGCATCGCCACAGAATGTCACAGTTCATGCATCGCTAATAAAAATAAATTAATACAGAATAAAATCAAGCAACAAGCTGCAACATTGAAACACAATATGCCACAATTACTGAAAAAGAGAAGAAAGAAATATTGTACACTTAGTGCACCTATAATAAACTTCATATAGTATATAGTATATATCATTCTGACGTGATAATAGTTGATATTCACGTATTTATAATTTATGAATACAGTGGCTGTTAATAATGTTTGAGACTGTCATGATATACAAACAGTGACTTAAATGTGTTTGTAAAAATATAGATATAGGGCTACATATTTAATTAGTATATTAGTCCTGCAAAGAACACTATTACTAATACTAATACAATTTTGTTAAGTAGTACAGCGAGTAGTGAAGAGATAAAAGTTAATACATTCACATTAGTCATCGGTCATTTAGAGTTACAGTGTGAGTGTTTCGTACCTGTGGCAGCAGGCTGGAGAGCAGAGAGCTGTGAAAACTGACCAGAGCACCACTCAGCCTGGAGAAAGAATCAAAGTATTTTGTGTTTAATATTTAATTTTGTTCAACTGGTAGAGAATCAGTTATTATATTCACTATGATTCGATGTTGTAACGAGACTAAAGGTCTACAGCTAGCAGCTCTGTGAGGCTGTGCTTAGGTATAACATCAGAGTGCTAACATGTATCATGCTCACGGTGACGACACTGTAGATTTGTATTCGGTCATAAACTAAAGTATCGGACAAATTAAAGTGTTGACCTGATGATGGTGTCAGGATAAACGGTTCTATCCTCTGAGGATCACGAATGTCTGAACAAAATTTCAATGCAAACCATCAAATAGTTTTTGAGACATTCACTCAAAAACACCAACGTGAACCTTGTGGTGGTGCTGGAGGAAGGAGATCACTAAAGTCATTCAGATGAATCCTCCTGAATATCTATAACACAATTCAAGACGACACTTCTCATATTTGTCAAGATGTTCAACTCTGCCTCAAAAATGTCAAAATCAAAGGAGGAGAGATCACAGAGGTCAGGATGATTCCTCCTCTGGGGACAATGAATGTTTGAACACAAAATCCATCCAGTAGTTGCAGAGAAATTTCAGTCTGGACTGATCGACTGCTGCCGTGACTGAAAATGTTTAGTTATTACCTTCCCAACATGTCCGACAGGATGTCCAGAGCCTCTAACTGAACAGACACATCTTCCTGTTTCCCCATGGCACCAATCAGCTGGGAGGTGATCTTCTTACACACACTGGTTGTCAGGGTCAAACCTGGCAACCCAGTTAGATAGTTAGATTGAGAGCTGGCATCAAAAGCTGGTTAATTAACTGAGAAGTCAGTTCTCACCTGATGAAGACAGCGGCAGCTCAGCGATCACAGTCTTCAGTCCCATGCTGGAAATGTCTCTCAGCTGCTCTTTGTCTGACATCATGTTTGAACACAGCGTGTCCACCATCGTCTCCACCTGAGGCTCCTTCACCTTACTCACCAGAGGAGCCAGGCTGAAAATCAAACGCACCCGCAGAATACTTGGCGTTAAGACACACAGACACTTTTGTTAAATTTTATTTTAACTACACAGTAACTACACCCCAAAACTTCTTTGTCTCAGAAAACAACACTCTGTCAAAAGTTAAACGTTTGTGTGCCAGTCAAAGTATTTCATTTAGAAGAAATGAATGCATCGTGCAGCTGATGAAACAAAGAGAAGCTGTTCAACGACTTAACAAGACCATAACCGGCTCTTATTTAACATTTCACACTGATGATCAGATCTTCAGCAGGAAAGTTCATCTGTCTGTTGAAGCCTTAAGCTTTAATAATCAGTTTTCTCAGTTTTACTTTGACAGGACAGAAAGTCGGGTGTTCCCTTGACTAAGAGTCATCTAAGTCCAAAAAGTGCAGCAAATAATGATTTCCTATCAGTAAAATAAGTTTGAGCCGATCATCTGTCACAGAATCTGCCTCAGTCCTGTTTTGTCTGTTTTTTGGCGACCTCTGTTCAGACTTGTTGCTTTTTCTTGTAAGTTTATGTATCTTGTATCTTAATTTTAATAATAAATCCCTGAAGTCTTCCTGCCTCCCCAGTTGTCTACTTTTGCATGTTTTTCTTTCATGAGACCCAACATGCCCTTAGATGTTTCACTCAGAAAAGGAGAACATACGTGTGTGAAGGATCCAAACTAACTACAGAAAAAAGAGAGGAAAGTTCAAACCACAACAGTTAGAGAGGGAAGACATACAGGACACTGCCTCCTGAAGTTGATACACAAGTATTTAAGTATTATACAGGTAATTAAGGTGTTATGGATCGCTTCTTTCCATTTACACACCCTAACCTTTGCGTTAGGAGTGTGTGTGTGTGTTTTTTACCATTTCACTGCCAGGTTCTGCACCTCCCCGTTCTTGTCCTCCAGCAGTTTGAGCAGCATGGTCACCACCTTCCTCTCGCTGTCCTCGTCCAGCTTAATGCTGTCCTTCTGGAGCTCCAGCATCAGGTCATTGGTGGCCATGAACCTGGTCACACACACACACACACACACACACACACACACACACCAGTGGAGATACAGGAAGAGACAGCTGGGATGAGTTGAGAGTAAAAAGAAAGAGACAAGAGGCAGAAAACATACAAATTACCTGGTTAATGAACTACGCTGGTCTGAATTATGAACGACAGTGTTGTATAAAGTATCCACAAGACATCAAAAGTAAAGATATAGTGATAAAAAATTAATTTGGTTGAAGTGAAAGTCACTCATACAAATAGTATTTTAATAAATGTCTGTGTCAGAAGTACACGTAAAAGTAGATATACATATATTTACATGTATGCATATACTGTATATTATGGGTCAATTGATTATCAGCATTTTTCTGATTATTGGAATCAGTGTTTTTTTTCTTTATCGGATTGTAAATAAAATAAATTAATTTAAACATGAACTCATTTGGCCTCAAAAGTGTACTTAAGTAGAAGTACTTAGTTACATTCCATCACTGATGAAAAGTTAAATAAGAGCTAAACAGAGCAGATATGTATTTAGATATTATTATATATGTTAAATACATATAAAGTATAATACAAAACATGTGGTGAAGAAATACTCATCATCAGTTAATCAAGGTGACCAGTTGAGGGAAACCTGTTGCCTGATATCACTTTTTAAAACTGATTAAAAGTAAACTTTCTCTTGAAAAAACAAAATCTCAGTTCAAATTAAATTATAAAAGAAGGAAATAAGTGTCGCCTGTGTATTAAAATGACACACACACAGTGACAGTGACTGAGTGAGGAGCGAAAAGTGTCATCTCACTGTCAGACACACACACACTGTCCATTAACCGCCACTCTTACCTAAAGTCTTTGTCAGTAGATGTCATTTTCTCCAACAAGTTGGAGATGTGGTAAGACACATTCGACATCTTGGTACTTTGACAGCTGTCACCGGCGCTATGAAAGTTACTCTGCGACAACAGACTCTCTGAACAACACCGGGGCGACAGGTTTAACCCGACAACATGGCGAGGCCGGAGGGGACGGAGAGCGAGCACACGGTCGCTGCCCGGCGGGGAACCTGACACTTGTTCGGTCCGGATAAAAATAGACGGGAAGACAAAGTGTTTCAGGTTTTGTGGCGCCACCGTGTGGACACAGGAGGGAACGCATCTTATTCGTAGTTAGTAATCTTAAATTAAAGCGCTGCTAATAATTGATTTTGTCGGTTAATTAACGTTAAACGTCAAGTGTTCAATTAAATTACCGTTAACAACCGTCAGTCCGTCTCTTAATGGCGCAACCTTTTGGATTAACCGTCCTTCTCTTAGATTAAAAGTTATATTATTATATTCTAAATGCATATTTGCTACCAATTTTGTCTTAATTTTCTTTATCAAACATTTACGGTAATTAGTGTGATTTAATTTGCTAGCTGTCGAGCTCAGTAAAGTTTTGGTAAGTGGAACCTTTGGTATGTGGGGACTACAGTTTCCGCCGGTACAGAGTGTCGTCGGACCCGGACTCTGGGAAGCGGTTGGAGTACTTGTTGCCACGTCGGAGTAGTGAGGAACCGGGTTTATTCATTCAGAAGAAAATAAGGAATATACATTTCTGAAGGGTTTCTCGTTTATCTGCAGTCATGGTGAGTCTGATAACTCGTAATTAAAGCTGTAGGTGAAGCTGCTTGCTAACATTTGTGCTGTTTAACGTTCACCGTTAGTTGCTGACGTGCCCAAGTAGCTAGCCCGTTAGCAGACTTGCTAATGACAGAGAGCTAATCCCCAAAGCAGGAGTGTTTATCTTTATTTCTCTGTCATTTTTAATGCAGATTTTATTGTTTGTCAATTTCAGGTTTCCGTCATCAACACGGTGGACACCTCTCACGAGGACATGATCGTAAGTTGTTCTGCTTTTCCATTTAGCCCTAGCTTGTCATTAAAGCTAACGTTAGCATTCTCAGAAGAAACAGGATTTGCAGGTAGTTACAACAAATACGTGAGGATTCATCTAGATGACGTGTGTATTTTCTAGCTTCATGTTGTCAGTGTCGTCACTGTAACGTGCCGTTACTTAGATTTATTAGAGTAAGGGTGGGTTCAGGTTAAGGTAAGGGGGAAAGCTTGCATAACACCGGCAGTCACAGCTGACACGGTGGCTGCTGGTATTATGGTAATACTGTGATTTACTGACACTGCCTGGTTAGGGTGGGAGTGCCACAGTTTAGGAAACAACCTTATAAACACACACCTCAACACAGTGTAGATGTAGAAGTTGGTTAATGAAAAATAAACTGAGGGTAGGAGATATTCAACAGTTCATGTATATACTTTCTAAGAACCGTCTGCTGCCAGTGAAAGATCACTGTGTTCATTGTGCTTTTGATATTGTCAGCCTTGATGAAATATGAGAAGGTAAAGTGGGAGATTATTGTCTCACATCATGTCTTGATGTCTGTCTGTTTTAGCACGATGCCCAGATGGATTACTACGGTACTCGACTCGCCACCTGTTCCTCTGACCGCACTGTGAAGATCTTCGATGTCAGAAACGGAGGACAGATACTGGTCGCAGACCTCAGAGGGTAAAAAACTGTTGTAGCTTCCCCAGTCCAATAGAATAAAGGCTATGCAGCAGCATGCAGACGTCATTAGAGATTTGATTTAAACTCTGTCTCTGTCTCAGCCATGTTGGTTCTGACCTGTGATGCTACTGACTCATGACATCTCAATGAACATCAATTAACTGCAGTCACTTGAAAAGTATTAGTAAATTATGATTCTGTTCAACACACTATCAATTATTTTGTCAAGTTATACATTTTAAAATTAGTTAAAAATTGCAGTACAAAGATTTTAAAACTACATTTCCTGAGGTTTTTATTCTGTGCTAACACTGATAGCATATTATTGGCATATTTGTTTGACATATTTTCTTCACTCTGAGCATTATGAACTAAATGTGGGTCTCTATGTTTGTGTAGCCATGAGGGTCCCGTGTGGCAGGTAGCGTGGGCTCACCCAATGTTCGGCAACATTCTGGCGTCCTGCTCCTACGACCGTAAAGTCATCATCTGGAAGGAGGAGAATGGATCCTGGGACAAGATGTATGAATACACCGGACACGAGTCATCAGGTCAGTCGATCTCTGTCTGTTAAATAACATCTGACAAGTTCTCTTCTGTGTCTCCTCTGAGAGCGACATCAGTTTGTGATCACTTTCTTAAGACTTTGCTCTTGTTTTATGTTTGTCTACAGTGAACTCTGTCTGCTGGGGTCCCTATGACTTTGGTCTGATCCTGGCTTGCGGCAGCTCAGATGGAGCTATTTCCCTTCTCACATTTACTGGAGATCAGCAGTGGGACGTCAAGAAGATCAGCAACGCACACACTGTAAGTCTGAGAACAGCTCTGAGTCGATTATGAGTTTATATCTTTATTTTACTCTGTTTCTCCAGACTGGTCTTTACTCCCTCAAGCTGTGTGTCTACAGTTTGTTTCTTTCGAGAGTATATTGTGTCATGTTTATTAATTCAGTTGTAATTTTCCTGCAGATCGGCTGTAACGCAGTCAGTTGGGCTCCTGCCGTCGTTCCAGGCAGCCTCATCGATCAGCCATCAGGACAGAAACCGAACTACGTCAAGCGCTTCGTCTCCGGGGGCTGCGACAACCTCGTCAAACTCTGGAAGTAAGTTCTTGTTTCACAGACTTTCTGTGGCATCACATGTTTTTCTGTGTGGTGTTTTGTGACTTGAGATGGAGAAAATATGAAGCAGAGAATAATTAATGATCTGTAAAGCAGATTCAGCCACACTGTTTGAGTAGCATTTGTTTTCACGGCATGTACAGAAGTGTGGTTGTGTTAAAGTCTTTATAACAAACAAACAAAATATGAACTTAATTCAAATCCTTGAAAAATTACAGAAATTAAGGCATTTAGGTATGTACATTTACATGCATAAATAACTAAAGAAATATAATTATTTTCTGAGGTTGAGTGGCAACAGAACCTCAAAGTTAACTGCACCAATTTTTCCCATCAAAATCAGTTTACACTACTGTACTATACATATCCTACAACGATACTATATATGTGAAAAAAATTGTATAAAGCCTTTAGTCTGTAGTCAGATTGCATTGTGGGTAATGAAGGTGCCATGTTTGACGAGGAAGATTTAATGGAATGGAAAAAAGAAACATATCTTGTTGCATAGATTTTCGTCCTTTTTTAAGCTCTCCATCATGAATCAGACATTGTTGGAGTTCTCTTGTCAAGGAAGTAATTTTTCTGTCAAATAAAGGCCAAGGGATCTGATGGTTTATGGCTGAACTGTCACTGATTGTTTCTGTCCACCTTCAGAGAGGAAGACGGTCAGTGGAAGGAGGACCAGAAGCTGGAGGCTCACAGTGATTGGGTGAGAGACGTCGGATGGGCTCCATCTATCGGTCTACCCACCAGCACCATCGCCAGCTGCTCCCAGGTGAGATTTATTAGAAGTTTCTTGTTTTGTCCACGACCTAAATATATTCAGTTCCCTGTCACAGAGGAGGACAGAAACCAGAAATATTCACATTTAAGAAGCTGGAACCAGAATTTTCCTGAAAGAAAAAGACTCAAAACAATTTATTGATTATCAAAATAGTTCATGATTAATTCATCAGTTGAAACATTCTCCAAGATGACACATAACTTGGACGCTGTCCTCCTTTCTGCCACCACCACCAGAGAGTCCAGCGCCACCCCCGTAACGTCACTGTCCTTGTTTAATCTGTTGATGCCAATACCCTCAAGCGGTTGCCCCGGCACACAACAAAAAACAGGATTACACTGGCCACCACAGCACCATAAAACATTCTTAGCCTTGTTCGGCTGATGAGTCAGCGTGGAAAGAATTTAGTCGGATACAGTTTTGATATTTCGGTCACCGTTTCCTTTAATCCTTCTTTTAGGACGGACGTGTGTTTATCTGGACGTGTGACGACCCCGCAGGAAACACCTGGACGGCCAAGCTGCTCCATAAGTTCAATGATGTTGTTTGGCACGTCAGCTGGTCTATCACCGGAAATATTCTGGCTGTTTCTGGAGGAGACAATAAGGTAGAGTGTCTATAATAAACCAATACTGACACTGAATCACCAGAACACAGGATATTTTATTTACTCCTTACTACTTATTTCTCAAAATAGATGCAACAGAGATGTTTTTGTGCTCACAATCACAAAACACACAATCTGACTACTGTAAATGTGTCTGTTCTGTAGGTGACGCTGTGGAAGGAGTCGATGGACGGTCAGTGGGCCTGTATCAGCGATGTCAGCAAGGGCCAGGGAGCCGTGTCCACCATCACAGACACACAGCAGAGCGAGCAGTGACACTCACACACACACACACACACACACACACACACACACACACAACAATGACCCCTGACTCTACAAAGATGACCCCGATCTTCAAAGATGAATTAAGAGTTACAAACATGACGGACAAACAACACATCGTCCGCACAGATTGAGCTTTTGTTTGACCTTTACAATCTGTCCAGGATAGATATCACAAACATGACTGATAATTACTTTAACATATTTTTTATCATGTTGCACTCCACCGTTTCCTGTTTCCATCCAGTGTAGAGTTTTCTCATGTACATAAACGCTGGTTCAACAATAATTATCCCATGATGCTCTGCTCCTGAAACATTCCACCTCCTCCAGCGGAGAACAAAACTCAACCGTCACCCGGGATGATCAGCGTCGTGGGAAGCAGCAGCCCCCTGTTCTTTCTTTCACATTTATTTTATTTACTGGTCAATAAAAAAAGCTTTGTGTTGAGCAGGAAGCTCCGCTGTGTCACTATAAAACATCTCTTCACTGCTCAGGCTGAAGACAAATCCTGATGTTCTCACAGACGAAGCAGAACAAAAAGTGATTTGACTTCTGCTTCTCAATTAATTATAGTAATTATCAGTAAATAAATGATTTTTTCAATAAACTCAATGACTACACTTTATTTTCAGCTCAAGAGTTTCATTGTCAATAACTACAAAGTCTAAAGATGTTTTGTGTTAAATCCACAACCTGCCTTAATTAATCAGCCATTAAACTGCTGGGTGACCACTCAATATGTTGCCATGACAACCTTGAATGAGGCATAATTGTAAACAGTTTTGGATAGTTTTTTTTTTCTTTCAGTTGAAGATCAGAAACTATGGATGTGTTTTTCATATTTGATGTAATTAAACTATAACGTTAAAACAGAGTTCAGTTTCTTTTTTTAATTCCTGCGAACACACTGTCCAATATTTCTGTTGTTATAATTATTACTTCAAGAAAGTATCCATTAAAATAAACAACTTTTTTTTTACTTGTAAAAGTTGTGCATCAAGCAAAAGTACAGAATTATTAGCAACAAAATACACTGGAAATCAGGTCAACTTTAATTATCTTGATCCTACTTTACACTTTGTACTCCACCATCTCTCAGGGAAATGTATTTTTTCCTCAACTAAATGTGTTTTACAGTCAGCTACATGATTTAATATCAACATTTTTAAGATAAAATTCATTGTTAAATGTATCTTATATGACATTTTAATGTTGATGCATTAATGTGAAAAAAACATTTTCCTGTAGCTGCTGGTGATGATGCAGTGATTTATTGAAAAACGTACATACAGGTAAAGATTCCCAACAGAGGGTTCAGGGCCCTGTGAAGGGTCACCAGATAAATCTGAGGGGTCGTCAGATAATAAATTTCTCTTAATCATCAGAATTATAATGAAGTTTATTTAACTGAAACTATCTGAGGAGTTTGAGGTGACATGCCACTGTGCCATCGCATTTTATAAGCTTAAAAACTAGTATCCTTAAAATACAATGATTTAATGTGAACTGTTGTGGAGTAGAAGTGTAAACTAGCAGACAATGTAATCTTTTGTAAATATACTCAGTTACATTCCTCCTCTGCTCACGGGACGGAGAGGACAGGAAATCGTCACGGCACCGTTTGGCGCTGATTTCTGAATTTCCCATGAATCACAGGACTGTGTGTGAAAGCGCGGCAAAATTTGGGCTGGAAGACAAACTTCCTGTTTTCTCTCTCGGTTAAATCAAAGTGTTTTCAGCTGAAACTCTCAGTTTTTCTGTCTGCCGACGCTCTGACATCCTCTGCTGCTGCTGAGATATCTGACGTTACTCATCTCAACCAGACAGGTGAGGTTTTTACTGTTGTTGTTGTTGTTGTTTGGTTTCTACTTTTCTATGTTATAAATAAGTTAATATAGCAGCAATTACATTTTATGTGTAAGTAAGTGTATAATTTTCATTGTGTGACGTCGGGTCAGTTTTGGCGCCAAACTGCCGGACTGACATTAAGACATTATTTTATAGACTCCAGTGATGAAAGAAGTCATGAGGTTTTAAATTATTTCAGTTAGTTAGTTCATCTTTACGTCTGTGTCCTGCCAATATCTCGGCCATCCCACAAGACACAATCATCTTCTGGTAATACATATTTGAACAAACATAAATGAATAACAGTCGCAGGAAAAACCGTCAATGAAAACATGAGAAAAGAAATCATCTAAAAATAAGTTGCAGAAGTTAACAAATCTATTCCTCAAAACTTTTATTGAGGAAGTGAGTCAGAGTTTGTACTTATAGTCGAGTATTTTCACACCATGAACTACATTTCCTTTTCCTTTATTTCCTGATATTACAGCCGTGATCAAAAATGGAAAGACAATCCTCTGCTCCATCGTTGATTTATCTTTTAACAGCTGAATACAAATGAACTCACCGCCCCTCTCCGTGTTTTACAAGCTGCAGAGTGTTCAATAATAATTAATAAAAAATAAGTGAATAGAAATCCACTGATATAAAGACAACCATCTTCTGTCGGATGCTTTTAGGTTTCGTTTCCTCTCTTTCATCTGCTGACCTATTTTCTTCTTCTCCTCTCTCACACTTTCCCACTCATCAATGATTGTGGTTTGTTAGGTTTGGTTTGATTTTGGTTATTGCAATAATAGCAGCCTGGCTCCATTGTCGGTCTAACAGTTTAAAACAATTTGTTCCCAAGAGCCTGAATTTCAGTTACTCTGTTGATCTTCTGACCTCTTCTGCACCAGCAACCAAACCTCTGAAATAATCAATTTTTTTTTTTTAGTCAAAATGAAGATCGCAGCCTTCAACGTGAAGAACTTTGGATGGAAAAAGGTCAACAATAAGTTTGTGCGGACACATCTGATCAAGGTAACTCACTGTGCCGGACTGTGGTAAAATATCTCATGTTCAGTGTGTAATCATTTACTTTATTTTGAAATAAAGTAAATCACAAAATGAATGAAAAAAAACAAGACCATATTTTTGTGATGCTCACACTGTGTGAAAAGAGCTGTGTCTGTTACGTTTCCTAAACACATGATAGCCACATTTTCTTTGTATGTTCATCACAGAAACAAGACCTCTGTTCAGATTTTACACTCAGTTTCTGCAAAAATGACCTTTTAATGTTAAAAAGAACAAATTGTCAAAGACTTACTGGCACACTAGAATAAAACAGAAGCATTTAAAAGTTAATAATAACACCTGTACTGATATTCCTTATTCAAGTTGCTCTTTCAACCATGTTCACCACTCCTGCTTTACGTCTGCTGCAGATTGTGTCTCGGTACAGCATGGTGGTGGTGCTGGAGGTGGTGGATAAAAGCGGCAAGGCCATGGACAAGTTCCTCACAGAGCTGAATGACTTCGGGTACGTTGTCTGCACACGGACGAATACACATCAGTCAATTCTCACAATGCAGAAAAAAAGTGTTTAAACGCTCCAAATGTATTCACACTTTAACATTAATCTAAATTATTATTACTGCGTTTAAGAATTTTTCTTCGATGGGCCGATAAAACTGATTTCCATTTGTTTGTGTTTTTTTAACAGAAGGAACAAAAGTCATCCGTATGCCATGACGTGCAGTGAACCTCTGGGACGAAGCTCCCACAAGGAGAAGTTTGTCTTCTTCTACAGGTACGAAGACAATAACTGACTCTTAATGTAAATCGAGTACTGTATGTGCTCATCACAGTGTAATCTGTGTGTGTGTGTGTGTGTGTGTGTGTGTGTGTCTGCTCAGAGTGGATGAGGTGAAGGTGATCAAATCCTACCAGTGGGATGAAGGATATGCCGACTTCCTCGCCAGAGAGCCCTTTCTTGTGCACTTCAGTTGTCCAAATACAGGTAAATGTGTGTGTGTGTGTGTTTGTGTGTGTGTGTGTGTGTGTGTGTGTGTGTGTGTGTGTGTGTGTGGTGTGTGTGTGTGTGTGTGTGTGTGTGTGGTTAGGTTCTCAGGAATGCATTAGTTAGTAAGCTGCATCTTACTGGTTGTATTTGTTGCTCCAGTTGTGAAGAAGCTGGTCCTGATCCCCGTCCACACCAAACCAGACTCTGCAGAGAGCGAGCTGAGCGCTCTGGATGATGTGGTCGAAGCTGTGAGAAGCAACCTGAGGACTGATGTAGGTGGTGTGCAATAAATGAAACGTATGGTAATAATTATTATTATTATATGAGGTTGTTTGATCAGTTTCTTTACCGCTGCACATATATGACACTTACTGTATATGGTAGAGAGTTTGTAATGTTTCCATTGCGATCACTGGATGTCCAACTGCTGCCATGAGTACCTGAGACAGCTCTACAGCAGATCAGGTTCATACTGTGATCCAGAAGAGTGTCTTCACTGTACCTCTGCATGGATTATATAGATTGTGTGATGCCCAGTTTATTTTCAGTGTGACTCTGGAGGACTTCAACACAGTTTGTCATTGTGTTTAGTTTGTTCTTACTGATGACGTTTTGGTGATACATTTTTAAAGATTTGCAGATCTTTTGTTGCAGAACATCATGATTTTGGGGGACTTTAATGCAGATGGACGTTACCTCCCCAAGAAGAAGAAGGTAAAGGTCTCCATATTCTCCCCGCCCTACTATTGGCTGATTGACGATGACGCCGACACGACAAGCAGCAACAATAATGACCACACCTACGACAGGTAACTTTACATGTTGTTTGACGTAACTCGATGAAAGAATACAGTGTCTGTTACTAAAGTTGCTCCCCGTGAGGTATTAACTTGGTTACAATCTGCAGCCTCACCACTAGATGTCACAACATCCTTCTGGACCTTTAAAGAGCTCTGAGCTGAGCTTGTTTCACAGCTGCTAACTGGAACTGTTGTGGGTGAGAAAGTCCCAAACAGGGCCGGTTCATCCACAGAGCTCACTGTGAACAGATCATCCTGCAGTTACTTTGTCAATATTGTGAAAACAACAAGCAACATGTGGTGCTCGTCCCCGGTGTGGAGTCAGATATCTCAGACAGAGATTTTAAAATGTAAACCAACACCATCACATGGGCATGGCTACATACCACCACTGATAAAGTGAGAGTTGAAGTTAGAAAACATTTATTCATGTTGTTGCCGTTTCCTGCCAACAGGATTGTGGTGTATGGAGACGACATGTATGACGCTGTTGTGCCCGACTCAGCTCAACCTTTCGACTTCCAGAGAGCGTACCGTCTCTCTGATGAACAGGTGAGACTGACATTTAGCATGAAGGACACAGGCAGAGATCAGTTTGAAAACTTTCATACAATAAAGTTCACAAACTTTCTTTGACTTGTTTTTCCTCCAGACTCAAAAGATCAGTGACCACTACCCTGTGGAGGTGGAGCTGATGGAGAGATAACGTCAGACTAATGAGCCCAGAAGACAACCAACGAAGAAGTAAGGTATTTTACTGACATCATTAATGTATTTTTTTTTACCTGCACCATGTGGGAAACACAAACCAGAACTGAACACTCTTAATATTTGCTTTAGGTCCCTTTATCTGTTTGAATGTTCTTTGTTTTGTGATTATAACATCTTTAAAAAATATTCTTACTGAATGTTTTATTGTTCGTTAGAAACATTTAACCATCCTGGTGAAAATAAGTGGCATCTGTGATCAACTCTGTCCCCCAGAAATTAGACTAATCAGCCACTAATGGTGCCTTATGGCTCGTTCATGAGACATGTTGTCTCTCAGCCACAACGTCTTTTTTGACACTAGGTGTCGCCAAAGTCAAAGTAAGAGCTTTAATGATGGATGCTGATGTCAGATGTTGACTGATGTTTCTGCTTCTCTTCATATCTTCTTCTGTCTGAACTGTATTTTCTGTTTTGTTTGTGTCCTTTCTCTGAATTAATCTCTGACAGGGAGTCAGAAGAAGAAGGATGTCTGGAGGGCCGCAGGATAACCCACCATGATAACGCAGCATTTAACCATATAAACTGATGCATGGCAACTTATTATCACATTTTAAATCACTGCTTAGTCCCTCGTAACACTTATGGCTTTGGGTTATCTGAAATAAACTTATAATGAAAGAGTATTTTTGTGGTTTCTTTATTATGAAAAGCTCTCTGTTGTTTCTGCATTAAAGATATAACATGTAACATTTCTGCATTAAAATGTCAAAAAGCCAGACCAGACCTTTGTTGTAAACCAGAAAAATCAGTAACTTCCAGGAGAGTCGGAGAGTGAGGGGGTCCACAAAAATGACTTAATATAACACAAGTAAAACTAAAATACAACCTCGTCCTTGTTGTCTTGTTTAATGAAAATCAAATGCAGACACAGCACAGTGTCACATGACTCGAGTCTGACTCCAGTCGCAAATTTTAGGCCTTGAAACTTGCTTTACTTACAATGATAAGTATCATATCCATGTGAAAATTGTGACAGAAAATGCACATTTATTAAAAGACCTTCACTTTTCCACGAGACTCTCGCACAGCCCTCATCCTCTCGGCTCTCACTGTGGCTCTAAACATGTGCTAACTCCCTTCAATCTTCCTCCTGAAGCTGCAGGATGCAGTGGACATGCAAGGGACGACTGATTGAGCCGGAGCTCAATGGCATCATGTGCACGTGTCCACAAAACTACTTAGACAAACACAAAAAGACACATCCATGCCACCTCCCGGCCTCTGTAGAGGTCACATCAGTGACACCACCTACTTCCCCCACACCACCACAGGTACATGAATGTGTCATTTTATCTAACAGCTCATCAGATGTTACCTAGAAAGAATTAAGTCTAAGATATCTTGGACTTGGCTTTGAATCGATTTCAGGCCCATAAACAAGTTAAACTATGCGTGGAGGTCACCAGCTACCTTGACTTGACTTGTAGCAGGTCCTCGACTAGCTCGATCCTCCCCACAGGAACTTGGGACTTGCTTGAGACTTGAAGGTTAAAACTTGTGACTTGCACGTGTGGCTCCCATCTCTGGAGCGTGTATCCCCTCTCTCAACCTTCAAACACAACCATCGATTGGACTCTGTTACTGTCTCCCTGCTCGTTTATTCCTTGTTCGTACCTTTAATACAAAACTATGAAGTGAGTCCAGTATTTATGCTAAGCTAAGTTTAACTTGCGAGGCAGCTGGATCATGATCGTGACCGTGTGATCTCGCAAATCCGTCTTTCCAGACTTCCAGCTATGTGTTGTTCAAACACACAACTATTGAACCAGCAGAGAGAAGTGACTGAAAACAATGGCGGCTCCTCCAGAGGTTAGCGTAGCTGCTATTAGCATCAGTTGAAAGATGAGCAAAGAAGAGTACCACTGGTGGTAGTGCTCTCCTGCTGTTGCTCTGATTGGTTAGCCTGTGACAGACACATGGCTCGTCCAATTATCTGCCAAACATTTATTTAAAGTGCCCGCCCTTTTCCAAACAGTGTTATCAGATGGTTCTGTGAAACTAAACCATCTGGAGCGTCAGATTAAAGCTAAACTAACGACACACTGATCCTCTCAACTCACTTTCAGATGTTTTCTTGATGAAAGAACATTTCAATTTCTCTTCAAGTCTTTTCCACACAGCGAATGAGAGACTGTGATGTTTGTGGTTAAATGCTCAGCAGCACTTACAGACAGGAAACACTTTCTGATAACAGGAGCTGGTGGGTGGTTTGCATGCATGTGCTGTATGTCACACTGTGTGTCTATGTGTGTGAACTGGCTTTGTGACCAGCAGAGTGACTTCCTGTCGCTCAGAGGTTCAACAGTCGTTCAGTCGGTCTGCTGATACAGGAGCAACTTTATATTAAGCTTCTTTCAACTGGACTAGTGAGTTATTCTTCTGTTTGTTTAACGTTTTCTACTATTGTGAACTAAAAACTCTTGTAGAGCTGGAACTTAAAACTAAATACATTTTTTAAGTTTTATTTTAAAGACTTCAAAATGAAACTGGAAAATTGGTGCTGACGTTGCACCAGAGCAGCATTGTTGTGGTCGCAGACTGATGTGAAGCAAATGTCCACAACTCAGTTTTATAACATAACGTTGTTTGAAATTAACATTGTTGTTGTCAGAGAGAGAAGCTGAGCTTTGTAATGTGCATTTAAGTTGTAGGAGTAGGAAGAAAAATATAAGAGAGTGCAACTGACTTCAATTATAAAGTTAAGTTTAGTGGTAGAAAGTAGCTCAGTACTTTTATTTTCCATTGTTTACTACTTTTTAATTTATCTCCTCTACATTTCAGAGGTAATAGTGTATTTTATACTCCATTTACTTTACATGTCACTATCTTATAGAATATGATGCATTATCACAGATACAAATAGCCATAAAATTCAAAATGTCACCTACATTACAGTGTGGAAGTTGTGGTGTAAAAGACAGCTGACATTTGAATTCTCAGAAAAACCAACCGCAGTGTTAACATTTTACTTTCCCACACTTCATCTGTCTCAGCTTCTTCCCTTTTTTTTCTTCCTCTACAGTTTGAACACTTTGAACACAAGTCACAATGAAGATTGCAGCCTTCAATGTCAAGAACCTGGGCTGGAAAAAAGTCACAGACAAGACTGTGGTCCGCTGCCTCACCAAGGTAACTCCTTGATGGTAACATAATCTGAAAAATCAATGACTATAATCGACCCAATCACAGAATACATGTTGGCAATGCACTTTTCTGCAAACCACAGATATGTTGAAATGTTTCTTTATCTTCTATTTTCATTTTTTATTTTGTGGCATCACTGTTATTACAGTCTGGTTAGGTTAAGGCTCAAAATCCACTTGGTTAGGATTCAGAAAACATCAAGTTTTGGCTTAAAATACACACTTTGGTTTCCAAAAAAACATGAATCCCCACCAAACATATCAGGTTTTTGTCAGAAATGTTAACTGCCAACATTTTATCCTGGGCTGATTAACAACATGTGTGTACACTGTATGATGTGTGTACATTCAAACAGCACGCTGCTTTGACTGTGTCCGTTCCAGATCATGTCTCAGTACAGTGTGGTGGTCATACTGGAGGTGACCGATAAGAGCGGTAAGGCCATGGAGAAGTTACATCAAGAGCTCAACAGCAGCAGGTGACTCATCTGCACATGAAACAAAGAGAGAGGAGTTTTCTTACACGTAAAACACTAAACCAACCAATAATGTCCATTTTTCTGGTGAGGAAAATGTTTCAAAAAAAGCCTCTGGGGATGTCGGTGTCAGTTTGACAGACCACCACTTTGGTCCAGACCGAAACATCTCAGCAAATATCCAACTGATGCCATGAAATGATGTACATATATTCATGTTCCTGACAGAGAAAAGTCCACACGTCCTCTCCTCCAGTAGAAGTTCAGATACTTGTGTAAAAACAGACTCTGGTAAAAGTAGAAGTACTGATTCAACTTCTTTTCTCAAGGCAAAGTAATCGAGTAAAGGCTCTGACATGTACTCAGAGTATCAGAGTAAAGTAAGGAGCCTGAGTTTTGACAATGTGAGGAGGAGAAACTGTGCTGTAGTACTTCTCAGAGCTTCTAACATGCTGTTTGACAAATTGACAGATAGTGCTGTTATTAGGCTCAACTGCTGATGAGCTGACCTGAGAAACATACAAACTTCCATAACCGAGTAATAATCTCCTTTTGTGTTGTTTCTGTTTCTCTCAGCTGGAACCGAACCCGTCCCTACTCCATGATCGCCAGCTCTCAGCTGGGACGAGACACCTACAAGGAGCAGTTTGTTTGTTTCTACAGGTAGGAGAGCCCAGACTCACCGTCAGCCCTCAAATAAAGGATCACTCTGAAATTAAAGCTGTTGTGACTGGGTAAATCAATGGGTAAAGTGTATTGTGGGTAATGAAGGTTCCAGGTTTTGAAAAGCAGTCCACTGGTCTAAGACAGCACTCCTGCAACACTGGATCGATACAGCAGAACCACAGATATCACCTTTTTTTCCCCAAAGCCTGCCGCCTACATTACCCACAATGCAACTTAGCCAGTGAGTGACATCACTGGAAGCAGTTACGACCATTATTATTATGACCAAACTTTCTCGGGGCCCGCTCATGTAGCATGCCTACAAACACGTCATGGATTTATTACGTGTGTGTGTGTGTGTGTGTTTATGTGTTTATGTGTGTGTGTGTGTGTGTGTGTGTGTGTGTGTGTGTGTGTGTGTGTGTGTCCCAGAAAGGACGAGGTGACACTGGACGCTTGTCATCAGTATGAAGACAATCAAGTTGGAGATGTGGACGTCTTCGCCAGAGAGCCCTTCATCCTGCGCTTCAGCTGTCCAACTACAGGTCTGCTGAACTTTTCTGTTGATTTATGTCTGAGTGTGTCCGCGTGTGTTTACGGTTCTGTGTGTTACAGTTGTGAAAGACCTGGTTCTGATCCCAGTCCACACGAAGCCCGAGGACTCACAGAAGGAGCTGGACGAGCTGCATGACGTGGTCGATGCCATCAGGAAGAAGTGGAAAACTAATGTAGGTCTGAAAGCGACACAATCACCTGAGTAAATGTGGGCAGTGTGCGTTTCTGCAAACCGCAGATATGCTGGAACTTTTCTTTTTGTTAAGTTTTTTTAATTTTACGTTTTAACAACGCTGTGCTTACGTTCTGGTTGGGTTTAGACACAAAAATCACTTTTAAAAATCACATTTTAGTTTAAAATATCTGGTTTTGTCGTCGCAAACACAGCTTGAAATTGTCCTGTGATCTGCTTAAAAATGTCCAGTGGTTTCATTCCACCACCCCTCCACCTACTGACACTGACGTCAGCTCATATACATGTCATGTAAATGTGATATAGCACATATTATAGCAGTGTCAACATGGTATGTATGACACGTGCAGATCTGAACATATCCCTGGTGTGCAGAAATGTAAAATGCCCAAATTTTAATCCAGCAACGAGGCTGTTAGTTTGACTTTGTTACACTGAGGAGCTGTTTTTCCTTCTGTTACACCATTTTTATGATGCATCTGCCACATAAACAGGTTTGTAAACACATTTCAATGTACACTTTAACTTCTGGTGTCACAAAATGTCGCAGGTATGTCTGCCACCTTTCAAATTCATACTCCAAACCAGTAGGGGGCAGCATATCACCAGAGTAACCACTAGCTGCTGCTAACTGTTAGCAGGGAAGCTCAGTTAATGGTGTAGCTGGCAGTCATATTAACTGACTCTACGCTGATTTTAAGTTTTTACTTAACTTAAGTTCTTACATGTTGATTTTGATATTATGTGAGTTACAAAACAAAAGGAAAAAAGGAAAGGAAATCGAGCAGGAGAAGGCAGAACACTGATGTTTGGTCCAATTAGCTATTTTTGTATTTTTTAACTTTAGTTACTCAGATGTTTTCTGTCCTTCCTGGACACGTTTCAGCTCCAGACACTGTTTATTCAGCCTCCTGTCACTTTATGGCTGTTTCATGTCTGAATGCAAATACAGTATGAAAATCTGAGTGTGATAAAGAGGCAGAGACTGTGCACGTTGTAGGACACCCTTTCATTTAATTTTTGAATAATGTCTTTACGACTGAAAGCACATAAAAATGCACTAAATGAATTAAGGACATGACTGATGGACTACAGATGAAACAGATACCTGCTGTCCTCAGGGAAAAGGAAACAGGTGTGCTGGGCTGTCAATCAGTAACCATTATTGGCTACCTATCTGTCGCTAATGGACGAAGCGACCAGACTCCCTTAAAAAAACGCTCATGACTGTTAATTATTTTGTGTCGTGTTCTTTGTTTCTCAGAAAATCATGATTTTGGGGGACTTTAATGCAGACGGACGTTATCTCTCCAAGAAGAAGAAGGAAAAGATCCGCATCTGCTCCGCTCACTACCACTGGCTGATAGAGGACGATGTCGATACCACATCTAGTAACTTCAACGACCACACCTACGACAGGTGAGACGCATCTCGGTCTGTGTTTTGTCTTGTTTAATTGTTTCTAAAGATCATGATGCCTCTTCTACCGACAGGATCGTGGTGTACGGACAGACCATGCTGAACGCCATCGTCCCCGGCTCGGCCAAGTCTTTCAACTTCCAGAGAGAGTTCAAGCTGACTGACGAGGAAGTGAGAAGCTCTTTAACATCAACCGTTTAATGTGTTTTTAAAAAGAGAACATAATCCAAAATATGATTGTATTTAATTTCCAAGACTCTGAGTATCAGTGACCACTATCCTGTGGAGGTCGAGCTGAAGACTGATCAGAAACACAAAGCACCGACTCAGAGGAGGACGGCCCAGCCTCAAGCAGAGAAGACAACGTCAAACAGACAAGCTCAGACGACAGGTATCTTTTGTTTTATCGACATCAGTGATACAAACTGTACGTGCTGTATTTATGTTTTACTATCTGAACACTGACTGGAAAAATGTGAACCTGCACATTTCAGTTTTGTCCCTTTCATGTCAATTAAACACAACAGGACCACAGAAGAAGAAGAAGGTCAAGCCAACAGGATTACAGAAGAAGAAGAAGAAGATGGCACCTAAAAGGAAGAGAGGACAGTCATCAGACACACCAGCCAAGAGAAGACGTTTGGACGATCAATGAACAGACTTTAAAGATCTTTCATCAATTAATAACTTTAAAGAGTTGTTATTAGAGTTACAGCCAGAAATAAATGCCTAAAAATATGATTATTTAAATCTGCTGTTGCTCAGCACAGGTGATTTATTTTGATAAGTCCAAACAACCACTTTTTGATTGCACTTTATTGGCATTGTCAACCAGGACAATACTCCTCCAGCCGGATGTATCTTAAGAATAAGTATAATAATAATAAATAAAGTTTCCAGAAACCAGCTTCAAAAGGCAACATCAATCAGAATACTGCTAAGACCTTTTCTTTAACACACATTTATTTACATGACCGGATTTTGAAGAAGCAATTTGTAAGATATGGCCAAAATGTTAGTTTAAAAAAATGAACTAAAATTATCAGCAGACTGTGAAGAAACAACAGGCTTTACATTCAGAGACGTCTCTTTACTGTGTTGCAGAGAGCTGCTGAAGTAACTGTAGCATGCTAACCAGCTAGCCTGGGCCTGTCCTGTCTCGTAGTACCACTTTGTACCACAAGAGGCGAGAGTCTGATATTTTCAGCTGGAAGACGTGTATGTTTCACAAGTTCTCTTAGCTTTTATTGTAATAAATGAACAAAATAAATGAACAAAAAGTCAAGAAATGAAATACTCTTATTTCTATTTTCCTCACTAAACCGTACACCGTCTGAATTCAAGTTTCTCTCTTTTACTGAACGCAGATGAGCTTTATCGCCTCGTTAACCACACTTCATTCAAACTGGACCAAAGTCACTGAAACAGTGTTGGTTCGTCTCCACAATCACCTCTGGTTTGGTCCGAATAAATCCTCATTTACATTCAACATTCAACATTTACATTAAGGGCATTTAGCAGACACTTTTGTTCAAAGCGACTTACAATAAGTACATTTGTCACAAGAAAGAAACCACAACATATCACCGTCGATAAAGTAGAAAAGAAAAAATAGAAACAATTTTCAAGCCCTCGTCTGAGCAAAGTAGCTGCTATTTATCAAGGATACCTCAAGTACAATGCCGGACCTGACCAATTTGGTGCCCTAGGCGAGATTTTAGCTGCCACCTATTTGCATCGCAGTCAATTTCACAATCAATGTTCATACACTCACATAGAATCTGCATGTATGTATTCCAGAACATCGAGGGGAAATAAAAACCGACCTGTCACAAAAGTAGAAAAAGGACTGAAAATGCTTCACCTGCAATTTATGATGTTTCTACACTACAAATTCTTCAAAGGCAAAATGAAATATCTGAACTGCTCATACAACAACAAAGAGCAAGCCAACTTTTCACCAAGAGATACACCTGTTTTTGAAGGTGACCCTTTAAAATTCAAAGTTTTCACTGCATGCATTTTCTGGAACGATGCACCAGAGGGCGTCGAGACAAGGTGCAAAGTTGTTTACACATGAGTCCTGAGAGGCTTTGAAACAGCTGAAACCCTCCTACAAGAGCATTTTGGCAATGAAACAAAGATCACAGCAGCTTACATGGAAGAAGTTCTCCACTTGCCTGCTGTTAAGGCTGAAAATGTTTCCTTGCTCCAGGATTATTCCTGTATGGATGCAACAACGCAATGTGTGATTTGCAGGACATGAGAGAACTTGACATGTCTGCTCATCTTAAAGTTTAAACTGAGAGAACGAGAGAAAGCACAAAGCGAACTTCACTGACGTTGTGCACTTTGTGGAACATCAAGTCCAGCTCTTGTCTGATCCAGTTTTTGGGGATATTGAAGGTACTGAAAGAGGAACGCATATGAAAAGGGATGTGTGCCAAAAACCAAAAATGACACGAGAAAAGTATTTTTAGACGATAGATCAACATCTACATTCTGCTCTGAAGCTCTTATGAGAAAGCTGAAGCTGTCAGGGAGAGATCTTTCCCAGATCTTTGTGTGTGTGCGTGTTTGCTCATGCATGCATGTGTGTGTGTTCATCCTTGTTGACTGGACCACATGTGCTGGTTTGGAGTGCAGGCTTCCTGTTCTGCACCGTTTTGGAAAGTTCTGGCGAAAGTTCTGGCGAAAGTTCTGCCGGCTCTATGCGGTTATGTGTGTGTGTGTGTGTGCTTGTTAAGTGTGATGTCAGTCGTATTTCCTAATCTTCTGTTTATCTCAGACCCCAAAGCAGAATAACACATTCATATTCAAAGGTCAGTACCGGTCACCTGGTCAGGCCAGATTGTAATTGTTATGTTTTATGGTGTGTCAGCTGTTCCCTCTTTACCTGATCTGTCACACCTTGTGTAGCTGGAGGTGATAAGACTGGCTTGTGTACCTGGAGGTGGTAAGATCTGGCTTGTGTACCTGGAGGTGATAAGATTTGGCTTGCGTACCTGGAGGTGATAAGATCTGGCTGCATTCAGGCTGCAGAGGACAGGTTGTGATGGTGAGATGCTCCAGCTCTAACCTGCACCTGAAGTGACTGTTTTCTTTCTCCTCACACCTGAGTGTTGCAACACATCAGCGATTATGTGACTCATATTTCAGAGGAAAACGTGGGTGAGGTGTCTGAATGTGTTTGTTTGGAGTTTTAAATGAAAAGCTGAAAGGAACCTCAGTGAAATTAGATCCTGTGTGTGTGTGATTGTGTGTGTGTGTGTGGGTGTGTGTGCGTGTTTCAGAATCAGAATCAGAATACTTTATTAATCCCCGGGGGGAAATTGTTTTAGTTCCAGATGCTCCGTGCAAAGTAGAGATAAAATACAGCATGAATGGAACAAGAGATAAAGATATAAATGCAAAAGTAAAGTAGACAACAAATAAAATAAAATAAAATAATAAAGTAGACAATCTCAATCTCAAGTATACAATGACCACTCCAAGTATGTACATATATACAGTGCAATAAAAAATATGGTATATGTGAAATATACATAGATACACATATATAAATATATAAATATATATATATAGCCATTTGAGTCCGATCGGAGGGAGGAGTTGTAAAGTTTAATGGCCACAGGTAGGAATGACTTCCTGTGGCGCTCAGTGGTGCATTTTGGAGCAATTAGTCTCTCACTGAAGGTTCTCCTCTGTTTGACCAGAGCGTTGTGGAGAGGGTGAGAGTCATACAGCAGTATCGCCCGCAACTTGGACAGCATCCTCCTGTCTGACACTGCTGTCAAAGTGTCCAGCTGCACCCCCACAACGTCACTGGCCTTCCTGATCAGCTTGTTGAGTCTGTTGGCGTCTGCTACTCTCAGCCTGCTGCCCCAGCACACAACAGCAAACAGAATAGCACTGGCCACCACAGACTCATAGAACATCCTCAGCATAGTCCGGCAGATGTTAAAGGAGCGGCGCCTCCTCAGAAAATAGAGGCGGCTCTGTCCCTTCTTGTAAAGGGCATCAGTGTTCTTAGTCCAGTCCAGTTTATTGTCTATGAACACCCCAGATATTTGTAGTGTTCAACAATGTCCACGTTATGCCCCAGGATGGAAACTGGGGTCACTGGTGTCCTGGTTCTCCTCAGATCCACCACCAGCTCTTTAGTCTTTGTTGTGTTGAGCTGCAGGTTTGCTCATGCATGCATGTGTGTGTGTGTTCATCCTTGTTGGCTTGAAAGCAGAATAACACATTCATATTCAAAGGTCAGTACCGGTCACCTGGTCAGGCCAGATTGTAATTGTTATGTTTTATGGTGTGTCAGCTGTTCCCTCTTTACCTGATCTGTCACACCTTGTGTAGCTGGAGGTGATAAGACTGGCTTGTGTACCTGGAGGTGGTAAGATCTGGCTTGTGTACCTGGAGGTGATAAGATTTGGCTTGTGTACCTGGAGGTGATAAGATTTGGCTTGTGTACCTGGAGGTGATAAGATCTGGCTTGTGTACCTGGAGGTGATAAGATCTGGCTTGTGTACCTGGAGGTGATAAGATCTGGCTGCATTCAGGCTGCAGAGGACAGGTTGTGATGGTGAGATGCTCCAGCTCTAACCTGCACCTGAAGTCACTGTTTTCTTTCTCCTCACACCTGACTGTTGCAACACATCAGCGATTACGTGACTCATATTTCTGAGGAAAACGTGGGTGAGGTGTCTGAATGTGTTTGTTTGGAGTTTTAAATGAAAAGCTGAAAGGAACCTCAGTGAAATTAGATCCTGTGTGTGTGTGTGTGTGTGTGTGTGCTGCACTCTACTATTGAACTTTGCTGATAGTTTCCTGATATTTCCTGTTTGGCACAGATCTGAGTTTTTGATAAAGGGCACTGTGAAAAGTTTTGACATTGCTGGTATATGCATGCACACAGGGCCGGCTCTTGGCAATAGACCACGTATGTGTGTGTGTGTGTGTGTGTGAGTGTGAGTGTGTGTGTGTGTGTGTGTGTGTGTGTGTGTGTGAGTGAGTTCCTGTTTGAGAAGGCTGCTATATTCCCAGAAACTCGTCCCCTGCAAACATCCCTTTGTGGTTTCACTTCAAGAAGATAAGGATTGACAGTAAACCAATAAAAAAGTATCTATTTTATTGTAATGATTCTCATGCTGCTCAGTGGTCTCAACATGCTCGTGCCCGTCCACTGTGGGAAGGTGTGTGTTAAATGAGGGCAGTGTGGGGAGAGGGAAAGATCATTTTTGCCCTTTGGAGTCTCACTGTTTGGTTTACCAGCTCTCCTTTCCATCAACTTTCAAGACTGCTACAGTAAAGCCACTCCTAAAGAAACCCCCTCTAGACTCGGCTGACGCTACAGACCTGTATCTCTTCTTTCATTCCTCTCTAAAACCCTGGAACACGCAGTCTACAACCAACTGT